>NW_022103907.1:1410916-1412020 GCF_000313985.2 Echinops telfairi | reverse complement strand
TTTTGATAGCTGGGCACCATCAGCTTTCTTCGCCACATATGAGCTAGATGGCCACCTGTTTACCTTCAAGTCTTTAAGACCCCAGACGCTATATCTTTTGATAGCCGGGCACTATCAGGTTTCTTCACCACATTTGCTTATGCACCCATTTGTCTTCAACAATCGTATTGGGGAGGTGACAATATGGGCTTTCTATTGCTGGAAAGAGATTGTGTCAGAAACTCTTATGTCAAGAGAAAGATGTGGGGCTTTCTACTCCTAGAAAAGGTTATAGTCTTGGAAACCCATGGGGACAGTTCTACTCTGTCTTGTAGGGTCACTATGAGTCGGCATCAACTCGCTGGCAGTGAGTGAGTGAGTGTGTGTTCCAACCCTGGAGGAACACAAAGTAGACAATAGGCCTTTAGAGCCGCCGGCATGTATCTCTCAGGCTACAGAGCCAGTTCCCTCCATGACTAGGACACAGAGAGGCAAGGTACACAGCCAATATACAGCCAGGCAGGCACTAGAACTCAGGTGTCCTTCCTGAAAGTCCTGGCCAGTTCAGGGCCACCCAGCCACCCTGCTGCCACTGCAGTGAACATGCTTGCAGTCAGCAAAGGCCTGCCTTCTAACTATGGTTCTGTAGCATAGTTGTCTACTGGCTCTGGCTGGTGTGTCCGGGTACCCTACAGTGGCAGCATCTCTTGCTTCTCCTCTCTGACTAGTTCCTTATCCCAAAACCTTTGCAAAGTCCAAGCCAGGAGCACCAGCCGCATCAAGGAACGTTTTCCTCCAGAAAGAGCTTTTTCTCATGCCTGGTGCTTCTGCTCCCTTGCTGCCTATAGCCCACCCTCCCCTAGCAATGTGACAGCCTGGCCTCCTGCCCGGCCTCCCTGTTTCCAGCTTAGCCCCCTTCGACCAGCCTCCCCTGGTCTGCCTGAAGAATAGCATCACCTGGACCCCTCACAAAGGAGGGGTGCCCTAAAGCCACTTTGCCCAATGCCTGGGCATTAGCTAGGGAAGCCGACTGTGTGGATTCCTTTGTGCGGTTTTATTTTTATTTTAATCATTTTATTGTGGGCTCTTATAACATTGCATACATCAATTGTATCAAGTATGTTT
>NW_022103907.1:1403184-1404982 GCF_000313985.2 Echinops telfairi | reverse complement strand
TGCTCCTCCCCAGGAACGCCCCTACTTCTACACCCTGAGGAACAGCCAGCTGCTTCCAGAGGAAGCAAAGGAACCCAGCACTGTGATCCAATGGGCGGTGCCAGTGGCAGCGGGACTCGGCCTTGTGGTTGGAGCCGGCGTGGTGTTAGCCTGGAGAGCGATGAGAGGTTGACCTCATGGAGCCTGAACTCCCCAGCCCCCCTCAGTCGCCAGCTCTGCTACCTCAGCCCCCCTGGCTACCATGGAAATCACTTCCTTCAATAGATAGTAGTTATGGGACGCCAAAGGGGACACTTATGACTCCCTGGGAGTTGGGAACTGTATTTCTGAAGTTGGCAAATTTAAATAAAGGCTAACGGCCATTCTATTCTTGAATTAGCCTGCTTGAAGTGCTTGCTTCCCATCTGTTGTGTGACTCAGGTGTGGGCGCCGGACTCCTTTCGTGTCCTGGCTCAGCTACTCGGCCACTCAGAGCAGGGACAGCACCCCCAGGCCTGCATCAGTTCCGTGAGGAGCTGTGCTCAGTTACCAATGCCACTCTTGTCAAGGGAGGAAAGACTCTGGTCACCAGGTGGGGACTGGAAGCTTGGGGCTGGCGGCTCATCTTTCAATTCAATCCAACAAATACGTACCAGGAAGCGACTGTTTCCTGCCCAGAACAGTGAGGGGCATTGTGCTACCTCAGAGGCTGCCAGGAAAGACAAACACCTTCCAAACACAAGCAGCCAAGTGACACTGCACCATTAAGTCCTGGCCTTTGGTAGTTAAGGCGCCCCGTGGCTTCGGAGATTGGGAGGGGCTCCCTGGGGAAGGCTTCCTGAAAGAGAGCCCTTCTGAAATGGCATTTTAAAGAAGTGGCAAGGTTGGTCATGAATGCCTCCCGTGTGCTGGTTTTCCCAAGGTGCTAACCTGAGGGAAGGGTCCCTATTTCTACCCAGCCAGGTCTCTGAAAGAAAGCCAGGGAGTCGGTTGGGGGCATCATTCAGACTGATTGAGCCCCTGTAGGAACAAGGCCAGGCGCTGGATGGGAGCCTGACTCAGAAGAGCTCTTTAATGCCTCTTAGAAAGAGAAGGGGCAGGACCTTCTCATCTGCATCACAAGGGTCTCCCAGGTCCCCAAGCCTGTGACAAGTGCCAAAGAACCTTGTTAGAACTCCAGGTGGTGGTGTGTGCAGGCACGATGATTCTAACTCACAGTACTTCTATGTGACAGAGTAGGGCTGCCCTATAGAGTGCCCAACCTGCCATCTTGACAGGAGCACATGCCAGGCCCTTCTATTGCAGAATTGCTGGTGGGTTGGAACTGCCAGCCCCTGGGCTAGCTGCCAAGCTGCCAAGCACTTAACCATTGTGCCAGAATCCCAGCTCAGCACTTAATGTGGCCTTGGAAGCAAACCCCTTCTTCAACCTGAGCCCTAGTTTCTCAGGTTCCTTGTCTGTAAAATGATACTCGTACGACCCAGTCTGTCTATTACATAGCACTGTGTATAGGAACACGAAGCTGCACAGAGAAGTGCTGTGTAGCCGGATGTACTACAACATGATGCTCCCCTGTGAGGAGTCAGCATCGCTCCCAGATGCCAGGGGAAGAGGAACAAGCCAGGCAAGGGGGGAGTTGGGAACTGGATCAACAGTGTGTGGCCTGACTGATTGTCATTCTAGCATTAGGGTTCATCTTCTTACCTCTTTTGGAAAAACAGAATAGAGGATCCCAAGAGACTCTGTACAGCCCCACTGTTCTTCTGAGCTCCTCCACACAAGGGCGCATCCTACCTGCGCGCATCTCTTCCTACAAGCT
>NW_022103907.1:1399685-1401646 GCF_000313985.2 Echinops telfairi | reverse complement strand
CGTGTCACACACCCTTATTGTTATCCCCTTTCTGCAGAGAATTGGTCACTGACCCCAAGTTTTACTCTGATAATTTAGTGCGACATTTACCAAAATGAACACTCATGCTCAGGATGTAGGAATAACAAACTTCACCCTCCCGCCCAGGCAGGGAAAAAGTAAATAAATTTAAGCAAGCACACCAAAAGTAAATGATGCCAGCAGCAAATTGGACCAAAATTCAAATAAAGGAGGTATAAAGTAAGAATTCAGGAAAGGGAGCTGTGGCTTTTACAAGCACCTCTGCGGCCAGCCAGCCTGACGCAGCTGTCTCTCATTAACAGGCGATCAGTCCCCCAAAGTAACTCCAGGTGCCAAGGCTTACTGGACTAGAGGTCACGGATTTGTGGAGTTATGAGACCAAAAAACCTCACTGCCATCAAGTCACTTCGGACTCATTGTGACCCCAAAAGACAGAGCAGAACTGGCCCTGGGATTTGGCAAGACCGTAACTCTTCATGGGAGCAGAAAGCCTTGTTTCTCCCCCAGAGCGGCTGGTAGTTTTGAACCACTGACCTTGAGGTTAGCAGCGTCACTGGTAACCACGATGCCACCAGGGGCCCAGGTGGAGCTCAGCACTTTATAAACATTTTAATTGGGCAAACATGAGGAAACCAAGAGCCGGTACAACAAAGAGGAGTTAGACCTCCAAAATGTTAGGTAACAGCAATTCTGAAGATACAATAATCGATACAGAGATCAATGAAACTGAATACAGAACCCAGAAATACATGCTTCTACCTACTAATAAGTGATCTTTAGCACAGGGCTAAAACACATTGACGAGAGAAGAGAGAGTCTCGTCAACAAAAGGTCCTGGCAAAATTGGATTTCCACTTGCAGAAGAATGTACAAAAATGAAGTTTAATTGGATTAAAGAGCTCAATGTCAATCCTAGAACTATAAAGATCGTCAATAATAGGAACACACATACGGGCCTGAAGACATGGCGTAACAACACGACCAAACGTAAGGAAAGAAAATACACACACACAGCAGAGGACACAAGATATGACTGGGACTGTCTACCAACGAGACGGTTATGTGCATCCAGAGATTTCGTTAAAAGAGTAAAAAGAGAGCCCATAGACGGGGGCGGGGGCTGGGGCATGGGGGGGTGTCCATGATACATCAGACAAGGGACTCATCTCTCAAACCCATGGAAAACTGCAACCCTTCAACGAGAAAACGTTGAATAATCAAAATGTAGGCAAAGGACATGAATAGATATTTCACCAAAGAAGACCTTCAGGCAGCCAACAAATATATGAAGAAATGCTCGTGATCACCAGGCATCTGAGAGATGTGAATGAAAACAGCAAGGAGATACCACCTCACACTGGCATTGTTAGCAAAATTAAAACAAGCAAACAAACTGGGAGACCCCGGGAAAATGGCGACCCGATAGGACGCACTCGTCCGGAGCTCCTGCTGCCAGACCAGAAAATTGGGAGGTAAGGTGAAGGAAACGGGGAGGTGGAGTCCTGAAATTAGAACTAGGGTACTAGGGTCTCTCCTAAACCCCTTTTTGTGTGTGTGATTTCCTCTCACAAAGCAAACCAAGAACGCTTTAAAACGCTCTAGCTTTGACGAGCCCATGGGTGCCAGCTGCGCCCATGCCGGGAGCAGTGATTTCTCCAGGCGGACGCCTTTAAGGGGACAGAATCCCAGACAGGAGGAGAACCCCACGCTCTGCGCGGTTGGCTGCCTTGGGCTCACAGCCTGGGAAGTGGCAGTGGCAGGTAGCCATAGTTTAGAGTAGAAGGAAAAGCAGAGTATTACCTGAGTTACATCACGGTGTGGGAGAAAATAGGCGGCTCCTCGGAATCCAGGGAGTGAATTTAATTCCGATTGGCCGAGAAGGACACAGCCCTCCCTGATAAGCTGGATCTCCCTCTCGGGGTCAGCCTGACAGCCCCCAA
>NW_022103907.1:1396930-1399585 GCF_000313985.2 Echinops telfairi | reverse complement strand
TTAACATAAAAAAAAAACCAACCCAGAAAATAATGTTGGAGACGTGGTAGAGAGATTGGAACCCGTACACACTACTGGTGAGACTGTGAAAATGTGCAACTACTGTGGAGAGCAGTGCGGCCCTGCCTAAACCACTGGGAATAGAAATTCCCTGTGACCAGCATTATCTCCTCCTGGTATAGACCCTGAAGAAGGATGAGCCAGAGCATGGACAGAGAGATGCATATGTTCAACGCATTACTTTTCATGATCGCAGGGAAAGTTTGTCAAACCCAAATGCCCAACGGTGGAAGCGTGGATAGATAAACTTTAGTACAGACACACAATGGAATACTATGCAATGCTGAAGGATAATCATGAAACTGTGAAGCACTTATGGCATGGATGGACCTGGAGTGCCTGATGCTGAGGGAATTAGTCAATCACAGAAGGACAGATACGATATGAGACCACTGTTATAAAGGAAAATCAAGACAAAGGTTCCCAAAACAAAAGAAACATACTTTGATGGTGGGGAGGGAAGGGCCTGGGAGGGATGATGAACAGTAGACTAGAGGGTAGACAGGTGTTAACTCGAGTGAGGGGGAAGGTAGTATTCCATGAGAGAAAGGAGAGAAGTCAAAGGGGGAGCAGGATCGGCTATGGGGGCAGCGGGTGGGGTGATAAGTTGTTAATTATAAAATTGATGATCTGAAATGTAAACCCCACCTCATTCACAATAAGTTTTAAAAAGACAGAAAAAAAGTTAAAAGACTGGAAGGAAACATATCAAAATTAGAGTGATTCGTTAGAAACAAAGGGCTGCATTAACCTTGAAGTCATCATGCTATTTCCCGTTTTCTAATCTTGTCCTGCCAGCATGACCATGCTGAGGAAAAAGACCAGGGCCCAAGTAGAGTTTTAGGGTATGGCCTTGGCTCCGCTCCAGTCCACATGGGCTCAATGGCAGTTATTTAGTTTAGTTACTGACCTAGAGGTTCAAGGTCCAAACCCACCTAGCAGTGCCACAGAAAAGCCCCAGAAATTCACTGCCATAAAGATGGCAGCTTAAAAAAATCCTATGGAGAAGTTCTCTTCTGTAGCACATGGGATCAACGGGATCTGGAATGGACTCCACAGTGATGGGGTTGGGCCAAGCTGAAGGGGGTAGACTGTGTTGCACCGAACAACTCTACAAGATTTTAACATGTGTCTCAAGGCAAAATTAAAAGCAAAAAATAGAGGAGGGGAGTGCAATCAAGATTTGGAAAAGTTTCCCATAAATTTCACATGGAAAGTCAGATTGCACATTTGTACATTAAAAATCTTGAAGCCCTAATCTCTAAAAGAATTTTAAGAGCTTTATTGACATGCAATTCATATACCATACGATTCAACTGTTTAAATACTTTACGGAGTTGTGTAATCATCACCACAATCAACTTGAGAACATTTCCTTCTTTCTTGTACTCATTATTATTAGCTCCCCATGTTCCTCAATCTCCCTTGACCTTAAGAAACTATTAATCTAGTTACTGTCTCTATAGATTGACCTACCCTATATTTCAAAAATGAAAATTATACTCTCACCACCCAAACAAACAATAAACACTACCACCCCAACAACAACAACAAAAACAGGAAAACCTCAGTCCAAAAGATAGCAAACAATAATAAAAACTAGAAGAAATTTAAAATGTGTCAAAAGGGAGAACAAATGATAAGGTGTTAAATTTCAGCCTAACTATATTTGCATTAATCTACTTTTCAAATGCACCCTATCTGATAACATGGTTATTAACAACCATGGTCAATGGCATAGGGGATTCACTGGAGATTTAAACCACTGGGGACTTTGCAAATGGATTTGGGGCTTTCATTATTATGCAGAGCCTTCCTCAAACTGGGTGCTCAGAATGTAAACTCTAATACAATTCCCTCCTCCAGTCTTGGATTTTATTGTTTACAATCCTTGGGTCACACAGGCTACTGTGCTTCTTCCATATGAATTTAGCTGACACCTCACTTAGAGGCTGCTTGTTTTAAGACTCGAGATGCTATCCTTTCTCTGATTTTTTCATCAAATTTTGCTGTTGAACTCACACTAAAATTATCCCCTGGAATCTTCTTGAAACCAAACAGTGGTTTAACTAGTGAAGAAGGTGTGCCTTGAGCGTGGTGCTTTTTAAAGAACTGTGAATATGAGATCAAAGTGACAGCAGCAACCTGAAAGATTAGCTAGGACATGCAAAGGGCAGTGAGTTTATGTTCATGGTGGAGGAACAATTTGGAAAGGGAAGGTGAGAATAATTGCATAGCTTGAAGACTATATTCGAAGCTCGACCAGCGGTCCCATGGAGCTGTGTCTTGGTCATCCACTCTGAATGGGACCAGCTAACACTGTTTTATTTTGTGTGTGGTAACCTCCAAACCTTGGACCAATCATGAGCTCTCAGATCCATTAGAATTATTCTGCCGAAGCTGAGGCCTGCGTCAACAGTCTGGTCAACCTGCATTTGCAGGCCTTCCTCCGGGCTTCTTTTTGGACCACAACAACGTAGCCTTGGAAGGCTTGGGGCACTTCTTCTGAGACCTGGCGAAGGAGAAGGGTGAGGGCTCTGAACATCTCTTGAAGCTAAAACGGCGGCATGCCCTCCTTCAGGATGTGCAGAAGCC
>NW_022103907.1:1391518-1395900 GCF_000313985.2 Echinops telfairi | reverse complement strand
AAATGGTTGAATTCGTGTATGTTCCCTTGTGTGTATTCTTGACAACAAATAATAAAATAGAGTTTTGGTTTTAAAAGATGCCGCTTCATTTTCATTGGATCCAGTACTTCCTGTCTTCACTGGGCACAGGGTCTCTCTTCTGGACGCACTAAGGCATAGCCAATGGAACACTGCTTCTGTGCATTGGCAGCTGGGGGAACAGAGCTCTACAAGAAGTGGTCGCTGAGAACTTCCTTGCTCCCTACCTCCTTGTATTCCCACCATAGACCAATCACCTGCTGGCCCTTCCCTGTGGACTCTCAAGTACTGGAGCCTTGTTCTATCTTGGACAAGAGTCTAAGCACTGTCTCTGCTTCATGTGGCCCTCAGCATTAAGCCCCATTCTTGGGTGACTAGACCCACCCCCTCCTTTTTTTAGTCCACTGGCAGATATGGATTCTGGACTGTGGACCTGGTCTGCCTCCTCCCTGCCTGGACTTCAGAGCCTGTCCTGACCCTTGCCTGCCAGGCCGTACACTCTGCAGGCATTTCCCTGCACCAGCCCTCTCTGGACGTGACCTCTGCTCACTGATTTCCTGTACCTGTGTCCTTCCCATCCAGAGGCAGTCCTGCCTCTCCCCTGGGTGCACCGTGTCCTGTCCCCACACGCATGCCGACTCAGCTCTCTGAGCACTTTGTTGGTTCGCTCGCAGATGTTTTTCCAAAGTGTCCCATTTTTAGTAATAAAATCAGCAGTGACAAATTGCTAGCAATCAATCTGTCAGGGCTTGGAAGGAATGTTCCCTCTGAAATCCCTGCTGTACTGAGGCTGAGTGGCCAAGACAGACAGCCAATCCAGGGCCTGCAGGGTGGTTTAAAGGGCCCAGACTTAGGGTGGATAATTGGTCTTCTCATCTAGGTCTATGACCTTGAGCAAGTCCCGTAAGTAGCATGGCCACAGACCAGATGGAGTTAGCCACTTGGTCCGGTTATGAGCTGCCCGCAGTGACAGAAAGAAACACTGTGCCCAGGGTAGGCCTTGTCTCACCTCCAATAGAACAAGTCTTCCCCTGGCCAGGTAACAGCTCTAGACCCCATGCTGAGCCTGGAGTGGAAGAGGGACTTAGGGCACCGTGAAAGAGACAGAGCATGGCGGCCCTGGCTCTGGAATCAGAAACTAGCTGTGAGACCTCAGACCTAGGACTCTCTGACTCTTAGACTATTTAAAAATGAAGCCGATGTGACCTCGTTTATTGGACTGATGTGAAAGCACTGTAAGAACTATCAAAGCACAAATGCCAATTGGAAGCGATGGAACTGGTGGAGATGATGGAGCTGGTGGAGATGATGGAGCTGGTAGAGGTGGTGAAGATGATGGAGGTGGGGGAAATGGTGGTGGTGGTGATGGCAGATATGGTGAAGGTGGTGGAGCTGGTGGAGATGATACAGGTGGTACCAGTGGTGCTGGGGCAGCCTTATTGGTCGAGTCAGTGGTGGTAGCAAACTTTTGATGGAGATGGAGGTGATGGTCTTTTTAAATGGTGAAAATGAGATGCCGAGGGAGAAAATTGAGCTCTGTCCAAAAGAGCCCACGCCACAATAGAGACCCCTAACAAAGCAGTCTTTGGTCTCACCTGCCCATGGAATCCTACTGACTTGACTAGTAGGGAGGCTTCTATCTTAAAGGAGACTCCCCGGAGGCTGCAGCACACAAACCTCTCTGCCTTGAGGTGATGCTAAAGTTCCAGCAGAGGGAGCAAAGAACGTGCTGGCTTGCTTTCTGTTTCCTCCCGGGGGCCTGAGCAGCATAGCTCAACAGGCTGTGAACCAAACTAGTCTCGAGTTCTACCTTCAATCCTCCACTTTCTGGTGACACAGCCTCTAGCCTTTCTAGTAATCCTCCCAGGGGAGGCCCGGGTGGGATGCAGTGTTTCTGATTGCTGACAGATGCCAGCTCTGACCAGTCTGACCATCTTAGGGAAGACGAAGAGCCTGGCTTCTCCAAGTGTGGCCTGAAGAGCAGTCGGGTAGCCATTACCTGGAAGCTTGTGTGAAATGCAGCCGCGGATCCCACTTCAACTGTATTGAGTGCATTTTAGCAAGATCCTCAGAAGATGAATATGCACATGAAAATTTAAACGACCATGCAACGCCCCTAGGATTCAGTAATTTCACTCCTAGGTAGCATATACACAGAAGAACTGGAAGTAGGAATGCATGCAGACACTTGTACACTGATGTGGATGCAGCACTGTCCACAGCAGCCAAAAGGTGTCCACCCACAGATGAATGGTGCACACCACCACTAAAATGTGTACACAGAGTAATATTGCTCAGCCATATGAGAAATTAAACAAAGCTAAACCTTGAAAACATTATGCTGAGTGATTGGCACATGTATAGACATCCAAGTGTATTCATAGCTACAAGGGGGAAACCAAAGTTGATTCATAGCTACAAAGGAGAAAGAGGTACTCATTGTTTAGGGGACACTGAATTTCAGTTAAACGGATGATGGGAAATTCAGATACAACATGATAAATATAACTAACTTCACTAACTTGTACATGTAAAAAAATATGTTGACAAGGTAAAGAAGTTTGCCCCAAGAAAAAGTTAAAATAAAAAAATTGTTTTGAGCATATGAGACACTAATATAGTAGCCATACCTGGACTCAAAGATCCATCTTGGCTTCTTGTGTTCTTTTTCATAGTATCCCATTAAATGTCTCTCTGTGCTCATTCCATACATATATATTACATTCTACTGTGCCCCGGGAACTGTGCTAGACACTGCAGATCTGGCAATGAGCCACCTGGCCTCCGTCCAGGCCATCACAGGGCTTACAGGGATGGCTTCAAATGGAATGGAAAGCCAGGTTGTGGTCTTTGCTAGATGTCTGGGACAGGCACTTCCCCAGCTGCATCCAGGAGCTTCTCAAAGCACTGGACATGCTCTGTGACATGCTCTCTATACAGCAGTAGTGCACAGTGAGTGGCTAAGACGGCTGGAGCTGGAGTCTCACAGAGCTGAGTTCAAATCCCAAATCCACCATTTAAATGGAATTCATTCGTTGTGGGTAATTGAGCAAGCGCCTTATACCGAACCTCAAATTCCTTGCCTGCAGAATGGAGACAACCGCTATTCTTCCTCCTGGTCTATTGTGGAGCTAGAGGGGCAATGGAACATGCAGGCAAAAAACATGAGCAGTTGTAAGGGTTAAACATGATCGCTGCATAGATAACGCATGTGCCCCAGGGAGGCAATTCCTCAGGTCGAGCTGGCAGGCTCACTGGGGCCACAGCTGGCTCCAAGGTCTACAGCCTGAGGAATCCAGTCATCCCTGGATCCTAGTTCTGCTGCCCAGCATGTGCTGTAGCACAGAGCACAAGGGCAGGTCTCAAGTCTCTGTGAAGACTGGGTCTTGGAGTCAGAGGACTTGAGACCCAGTTCAAGACTGGTCACTGGGTGGCCTTACTTCCTTGGTCGGTGGTAGGATTGGGTGATATAAAAGTGGCATGGTGGAGGCATCTGGTCACCTCTGACTTCACGCGGGCAGAGAGATTCGCCATCAGCTTCAGCCAAAGGCTGAGTCCTGTGAAGCCGTCACATGCATTCTCCGACGTCTTGCCAATTCTGACACCAGCTGTCCCTCCCACAGCACGCTCTACAGCTTTGCCAAACAGAACTCCCAGACCAGACTCACCGTTGTGAGGTTTAGTAGAGAAGAAATGGAACCTCAGAATTCGGCTCTTTGATAAGAACAACTGTGCCCACAGGCAAGCCTCTTTTTGGCACTTGGCCTCCACAGACTTTTAGTCCAGCGTCTGTCCTGCTTGGGCAAGTGTTACTAAGCTCTGTAGTTCTGCCAGTGCATGCCCAGAAGCACTCCACTCTACCAGTAAGCCTAGGCCTGAAGGTGCTCAGCTCTCTCACTCTGTGGATCTGCAAGTCTCACTCTGTGGACAGGTGCCTGGTGGCATCCCATTCCACCAGGAAGCCTCTGGCCCCAAAGCACGAAGCTCTTTCACTCTATGGGCAATGCATCTGGCTTGCTCCATGGGCCAGGGAATCCACCATGCTGTTTTGCACCCGGTTTCTAGTTCTGATGCCACCATTTCTCAGCCAGTCACAACTTCTTGCTATCTTGTGCCATCTGTGATGTTACAGTTCTGTCTCCTGAGTCTAGGAGGTTCTCAGCCCAGTAATTCTGAGTCCAAAGGACTCTTCTTGGCTGTAGTCAAGTCCCCTCTTTCCAAATCTGGAAGTGGCAAAATTTACCAATCTCCTGCTCAGGATTCCATACATCTTACTTGATTGGTTCCCCCCACCCCCCAACAAGGGCCCCATGCCCCATATTTGCATCATTAGTAAGCTATCCAATTCCCTAGGTAGGCCACAA
>NW_022103907.1:1360413-1390254 GCF_000313985.2 Echinops telfairi | reverse complement strand
TGGATTTGTTTCTCTAAAATACCCAGACTAACACACTTCCCTAAAGATTTATGGTCTTGGAAACCCTCTGGAACAGTTCTAGTCTGTCTGATAGTTACTCTGAGTTGGGACCAACTGGTTAACATTGAGTTTGGTTTTTATTGTGTTGTTGGAGTTCCTAGGTAGTAGAAACAATTAAGTACCCAGGTGCTACCTGAAAGGCTGGGGAATTAATTTCAGCCAGAGGTACCTCAGAAGCAAACCCTGGTGATCTGCTTTCAAAAGATCAGGAATGGAAAACCTGATGGAGCAAGTGAGCCCAATTTTACTCAAACATACATTGGCGGGCTTAGTAGGAGTCAGAACTGGTTTTATTTTTTTTGGATTAATATGCAATAGGTCCAATACAGAAAGGGAAATAAAGACTTCATATCTAGCCCAAAGGACTTCAAGGTCTCACATGAGAGGCAGATGTCTTAAGGTAATATCATTCATTACAGGGCATATGCTAAGTCCAACCATTGTTCAGCTCTGTTATCTTCTATACCTAGCAGACAGTGGGAAGATGCCGTAGATGAAATTGAATTGTTCATCTGTGGCTAATGCCCCTCTTCCTCCTCCTGCTCTTTCTCCCTCCTCCTTTTCCTTTCTTCCTCCTCATCCCCCCACCCCATCTCTGTCCTTTTCTTCTTCCTTTTGCTCCTCCTTTAGGATGACATAGAGCTGCTACCTGCAAGGTCAGCAGTTTGAAACCACTAGTCACTCCAAGGGGCTTTCAACTCCAACGGAGAGTTTGTCTCAGAAACCCACAGGGGCAGTTCTACCCTGTCCTATAGGGTTGCTGAGTAGGCAACGACTTGATAGCAGTGAGTTTGGATTTTGGTTTTGGAGAATTACCCAACTTCAAAGAGACCTCTAAGCAGCCCTGGTAGCATAGCAGTTTCAGCTCTGGGCTGGCTAGCTGCAAGGTCTAAAGCACAAACCCAGCAGCAGCTCCTTGGGAGAAAAGATGAGGCTTTCTGTGTCTAGAGAGATCAACCACTTCAGAAACCACCAGGTGTGGTTCTAGGGTCATTGTAAGTCTGAGTCGACTCGATGGCAGTTAGTTTTGGGTAAGAGACCTCCTTTGTTCTCTCCTCCCCTTTCTTCCAGAAGTCTCCATGTGCTTTCAGTGCGTCAGTCTGCATGGCAAAAGCAGTTGGCAAACGGAAAGTTCTGAAAAGTCTGTTGTGAGCCAGAATCACACACACACACACACACACACACACACACACACACACACACACACACACACACACACACACACACACCTCACTTAGGAGTAGCTCTAGCTTATAACACGTGACCCTTCCTTCTACATACGCTTAAGCTCAAATGCATCCCTGGGGCCAGCCAATCATCTTTCACAGGCACTGGGGCGCTGGGACACCTCCAGCCTCACTGGGAAGATTAAACACAGCTGTGAAGCTCTGACTTGCCAGGCAGCCTCTCAACTGGATTCCTGAGGCAGGTTCTGTGCATAGCAAACACAGCTCTCATCCAAGCGAGCAGGGCCAATCGTTGGAAGCTGTGAGATTCATTCGACTGTGTGGCGGGACATTCAGAAATCTATTTCTGCAGCAGGGTCTAAAGCACGGGGTGGTGGCACCAAGTGGATAGCCAGGCCCAGAGCCCAAGCCCACACCCACGCTGGCTTCACCCAGCAGGCAACAGGAGCCAGGCTCCTTTTCCAGGACAGTCTTGTGGAGGATGCCTGGTCCCAACCTCCCCTGTCATTGTGATGCGGATTGTGTGACCCACACTCTGTCCCTGGAGGGCTGAACTTGATCCTTAGGACATAATATCTGGTGTAGATTCTCCTCTTACTAACAAGGACAGGAAGAAAATGGGCTTTGACTTCCAGTGAGAGAAATATAGACGCTCCCTCCTCAAACCCTGTTTACAGCCAAGCTGACTAGACTTAAGCTGTTATGCCACCACTCCCAGGCACTAGGCTTTTCAAATACAGAGGGGTTCCAGGGAGCAGGGAGTGTGTGAGCAGGGAAGTAACAAGAGAATCATGTTTTTTCTATGTAAATTGGGTGGTTTACATTTTAAATCAACTTTGCATTCAACAGTTATGCTATTAATCAACCCCCCAATCAGTTACCCTTCACCTCCTCTGTAATTTCTCTCCTCCCTCTTGTGAACTACCTTCTCTCTCACCCATCAACCATCTAACCCTGTGCTGACTTTGCAGTTAGTAGCCCAATGTATGTATAACCACTACGCCACCAGGGCTATCAAGCCATGGTATTTTGAATTGCCTCGTATGCATGTAACATTTGGGCATTGAATAAAGAAGACCGAAGAATCATCGACATAGTTGAATTACGATGCTGGTGGGGCTTGAAAATACCACCCACTGCCCAAAGAATAAACAAATGTGTCTGGGAAGAAGTACAACCAGAATGCTCCTTAGAAACCATGATGTACTTTGGACATGTTGCCAGGAGAGAAGTTCCTGAAGGACAGCATACTTATTAGATGGGCAATGAAAGAGAGGAAGGCACTTGACAAGATTGACACAGTGGCTGCAACGATGGGCTCAGATGTAACAGTTGTGCAGATGGTACAATGTTTCATTCTGTTGCACATGGAATCGCCGAGTTGGAACTGACTCAATGGCACCCAGTGACCACCACTTCTTTTCTGGTGGCTGAGGGTTTATTTTGTTGCTCTTGTTATAATTGTTAAAGCTGTTGGGTTAAGGTGTTGACTTTTTTTATATGTGCATTTTATTGCTATTAATTGCCCTCTGAGTATTGCTTTTGCTGTGCCCTTATGGTTTGGGTATATTTGTTGTTTCTTTCAAGGAAGTTTTAAATTTCATTACTTCATTTACTCCATAGTTTTTAGGCAGGGTGTTGTTCAGTTTCCATGTTTTACCCTTGCTCTTTTGATTTTTAATTCTAGAGCATTTTGGTCTGAGAAAATGGTCTGTAATGTCTGTTTTAAAGTTTATTCAGGGTTGTTTTGTTGCCTAATATATGATCTCTTCTGGAGTATGTTACATCTGCACTGGAAGAGGATATATCTTGTTTTGGGGGTGTTCTGTATGGATAAAAGATCACGTTGTCCTTCATGAGTGGTATATTGAAGTCTCCTAATATTGTTGTAGTATTGTGCGTTTCTCTCAACTCTACAAGAATTTGATCAATGTATCTTGAGTCATTTATTAGGTGCATAGATGTATATTTGAGGTTGTGTCTTATTCAGTGACCCCGTAAATCATTATGTAATGCCCTTGGCTCTCATGATAGATTTGCCTTTTAGTCTACTTTATTGCAGAATATTGGTGTTTAAAAAATTGCCAGTAGTTTGATATTTTCCATTCTTTGAAATTTAGTCTATTTTTGTCTGCCTATATTTCTTGTAAGCCTCATATTTATGAGTCCTGCTAGATAGGACTCCAATCTGCTACTGACTCTGGACTAGTACATTTAATCAATTTACATTCAGTGTTACTGACATCTAATAACTTCTTACTGTGATTTGCTGTGGTAGTTTGTGTGTGTGAGACGTTACTGGTTTCTTTGTTCCACATGAATTTTGGTGCCTAGTTCCTTTTATTTGTGACTTCTTCTTTCCTGTTATTTTACTATTTACTAGATTTTTGTGTTTTTATTCTGCTGAGGTTTTTCCATTTCATTTGAGGTTATCTTGTTATTTTCTTTCCAAGTTCAAGGCAGTTTGTCCTCTCTTGTGAACTATTTGCTTTGTTTTCTGTTTCTATTCTATGTAAGAGTATAGCTTGGAAGTATCCTTAAAAAATTACGGTAATATTTCAACATGTTGAGGCCTGATTCAAGGCAGTGATAGTAGGATGGATTTAAGAAACTTATGATCACTTTAATTCAAACAAAAGTATGAATATCCCAGATTCTCAAAAAGGGAATTGAAGATAAAGAAAATGATAACTCCAAGCTTCTAGTTTAAGCAATTGGACGAGTGATACTGCTGTTAACTGAGAACATTCTAGTGCATTTTCAGGCTTTTGGTTATCTAGTTCCAGCCTTCAGCAGTAATACAGAAAAATTGTCTAGGAACCAATTCGTTTCTTTCAGTCATTGAGCTCCTTTCTTGGTTATCTCACAGACATATTAAACTCAACACATCCACATCCGAACTCTTTATTTCTCCTCAGTTACCCTCCCATCGTCTCCCTCGTTTTACTAAATGATGTCTTCATTCTTTCAGATTTGGATTCATCTTTGACTCCTCTACCACATCTCACAACATTCCTAATTTCATTTTGCTCTAACTTTAAATTATGTACTACTTCTCCCTATATCCAGTGTTATTTGCTATTGTAAACCACCACCATACCTCCCTGCTCTACCAAAATCTAGTCTTATTATGCTGTTATTTGCTGTAAATTCTGACTCATGGTGACTTCAATTTTATTTTGTGTGTATATGCAGGGGAAACATGCAGATTGGCCATATTAAGAAATATACTTAAAAAAATATTCCCAGACATTTATAGAAATTTGAAATGTGTATTTATTCTGTTAAATTAAAATCTATAAGGCAAATAACAACTCTTCCCGCATTTCATGTAAACACATCTTTCAAGATTCTACTTAGAATATTCTAATCTAATATTTTTCTTGCCTCTAAGGAAGAGCACATATTGTAAAGCACTTCACATACTGTGTTTTAATTTAGAGCAGTAATTATTACTAAGAAATGAATAGGACTTACTATGCAAAGAGCGAATGTTCCAAAAGGGTAAATTCTCATGCTAGAATTCTTCAAAGAACTAAATTTAGATCTTTGTTGTACAGATACATTATTTAGGCCAAGAAAAAGTTTTCAAGTATCCACTGACTAATAATAACTTATCCCTTTGATTATATTCATATAATTTTATCATGTAACATTAACAAATTGTCCATGTAAGATAACTGGCAATTGCGGGGAAAATGAGAGAAAAAAGTTATTATTCAGGCAGTAATTTGCACTTTTAAGTTTTATGAACAAATTATAAAAATTAAATGTAGAATATATTTTATATTTTGGTTTATCCCAGAAGAGCCACATCCTGATTTTCCCTATACTGGATCATTTCCTATAATGCTAGACCTATACATTGCAAACTGTTTGGTCACACAAATGAGTGTTTTCAAGCATCATTAAATGGTGTTTTCCTTCTTGCAATAACCATACTTTTTCCCCCCCTTATTAAATTATAACTTTTCTTATCAAGTTGAGTAAGTTGAAACCACAACCTAGCTAAGCAGTCCAGGTGACAGCAACTGAGCTGAAGACTGGAAAGTAACAATAGAACTAACTGTATATATCGCAGATGACCACTTTCAAAGATTGACATTTTTAACTCTATCATTTATAGAAGTTGTACATACAATTTTGAAAATAACTATGCTACAGAAAGATGTATAACATTGAAAAACTGCTTCAATGTTCCATTTGGACCCTTGACTTGCAGTTTGACATTTTGCAGGAATTTGAAACTTAGGTGAGCCATCTCATTCTTTACTTCCTGTAAACCACTCCAGAGACTTTTCTTTCTCCAGGAAATCAGTTTCCTTCTCTTTGTTTGATTGACGGTCACTGACTACTGAAAATAAAATAATAATCTTAAGATAAAACTGTATCATGTATTTTAAATATGTATTTTAGGGGCACATATTTATATTAAAAACTGACAAAAGAAATCTAGGTTATGGTAAAAGTAGAAACTGAGAAGGAAGAGTAAAAATCACCTTAAAAGTAACAAAAACTGTAAAGTCTTTCATCTTTTTAACCATCTTACAGGACTAGCATGATTCGATGTTATTACATAAACCAATATTTGGGAGGTAACTTTATAAACAGAACTAGGAGTAGGGTTTATTATATTTATTATTAGGCACTAGTTGTGAGCCAAAGGCTGCTTTAATAACTTTGTATATGTTATTTAATATGTACAATTTCTCAATAGCACCTAACAGCAACAACATTGGAAGATTAAAATACAGTAGCATTTGGATTTGCTTTTTCTTTAAATCACTACGGCTGCAGCTGGAGTACTCGATGAAGTTGAGCATGCTTCTGGTGTCATATATTCTGTATGTTAATTATCTCAACATTTAAACAATGGTAACGTTTTTATAGGTTTTTAAAATCTCCAGATAGAGAAGCTCTGAAATGCCATTAAATTCTTTTTTTTTTTTTGGTGACTAAAGGGTGTTTTTTTTTAACATTTTATTAGGGGCTCATACAACTGTTATCCCAATCCATACACATATCCATTGTGTAAAGCGCATTTGTACATCGTTTCTCAAAACATTTTCTCTCCATTTAAACCCCCGACATTAGGTCCTCATTTTTCCCCTCCCTCCCCGCTCCCCCCTCCCACATGAGCCCTTGATAGTTTATAAATGGGTATTTTGTCATATCTTGCCCTATCCGACGTCTCTCTTCATCCACTTTTCGGTTGTCTGTCCCCCAGGGAAGAGGTCAGAAATGCCATTAAATTCTATCAAGGAATACTCCCTTTCTCCTCTTCTCTTTAACTAGTAGCAAAAATCTGTTGTTCTTCTTCATTGCTTTGAATACCTAGTGTGGCAGATTCTAATGAGGTTTGTTTCAGAGCAAAGAAAAGTTCTGCCCATCACTTTCCACCCCCCATCACTTTTATTTTAAGTAATATACTTAGGTTTCTGTTCATCATACTGTGCTCAGTAGTGTAGAATTGAAAAAAAGCTTTCTAACAAACAGCTCTTGGAGGTGGGGGTAGGAGGTAGGTCTGGCTTCAGGTGTTAAAGACCAAACTACATAGTCATTTAGTTATAGTTAATGAAAGTCTCCCTTAAGCCCTTCTCTAGCCCTCTTTTGAACACCAGGCATGTTTGTAGTCTAGTCGATGGGATAGAGACCTTGGTCTAACGTTAGCTTTGTGTCCATGTTTAGTTTTCATCAGCTTACTAGGTTTGGGATGACCCCATCTTTCCAAAATCATCCTGAGGCCCTGTATGTCCATGCCATTAAATGACAACAAAAGTTTGCTGATTATTACGTCTACACTCGATCATATATATTTTCATATATTACTTCCTCTGAAAAGTCTTCAAGTGTTCCATCCAACTGAATTAGTACTGCAACCCTTCGTGCTCCTAGATCAGTGGTTCTCAACCTTCCTAATGCCATGACCCTTTAATAGAGTTCCTCATGTTGTGGTGATCCCCGCCCCCACAACCATAAAATTACTTTCGTTGCTGCATCATAACTGTAATTTTACTACTGTTATGAATTGGGCAACCCCTGTTAAAGGGTCGTTTGACCCCCAAAGGGTCATGACCCACAGGTTGAGAACTGCTGTCCTAGATGTTGATCTTATAACCTAAAACTAACCAGCTGCCCTCAAGTCAACCCCGACTCAGAGTGACCCCTTCTGTGTCAAAGTAGAACTGTACTTCACAGGGTTTTCAATGGCTATTTTTCTAATGTAGATCACCAGGCCTTTCTTATGAACATATAATTAACATAACCCTTAGCACATTATAGTTCGGTTTGCTATTATATAGTTTGCTACTCCTCAGAAGAAACATGAGGCTGTCTGCTCCTGTCAAGTTTTATAGCATCAGAAACCCTATGTAGGGCTACTATGTGTCAGAATCGACTAGGATGGGAATGTGTTTTATTTTTATCACAATATACCCCGATTATGTCTGCATTAAGTGTAGTTTTAAATTTGGATAACTAGAACAATGGTGTTGACATAGTAAAAGTTTAGAAAAGAATTAATTTTTGATGAAAAAGTATTTGTTTTTAGATTATAACAGTTGGAATAACCATGCTCGCCAGGACTAAGGATATGTATATAATTCATGCCCCCCTGGCTTCACTTTAGAGGCAGACTTTGTGATTTAATGGATGACAATTTGGACTGCTAAGCACACAGTTGTCAGTTCAAAGCTGCCAGCCACTCCTTGAGAGAAAGATGAAGCTTTCTGCCCCCACATCTATAGCCTCAGAAACCCACAGGGACAGTTCTATTCTGTCCTGTAGGGTCAGGTCCCTATGAGTCAGAATCGATTCCATGGAATTGTATTCAGTTTTGGAGTTTTGACTTCACTCCAAAATCTAGGGGGTCTTCATACAAAACATATAATATATATCCATGTCTCAGATGGAGTAACCTAGACCTAGGTCATAAGGTTTAAGAGCACATAAGATCAGTGGTAGCTTAGTATACAAATGTATTATATATCCAGATAGAATTGGATTATCATTCTGTTTTTGTTGCTGTGATTTCTATTGTTTTACCCGGTAATAGTATGACTTTTATTTCTTTTCTTTTTTTTAATAATTTTATTAGGGACTCATACAACTCTTTATCACAATCCATACACACACCAATTGTGTAAAGCGCATTTGTACATCATTCTCAAAACATTTTCTCTCCACTTAAACCCCCCGCACTAGGTCCTCATTTTTCCCCTCCCTCCCCGCTCCCCCCTCCCTCATGAGCCCTTGATAGTTTATAAATTGTTAGTCATATCTTACCCTATCCGACGTCTCCCTTCACCCACTTTTCTGTTGTCCATCCCCCAGGGAGGAGGTCACATATAGTTCCTTGTAATCAGTTCCCTCTTTCCTACCCACTCTCCCTCTACCCTCCCTGTTTCGCCACTCACACCACTGGTCCTGTAAGGCTCATCTGCCCTGGATTCCCTGTATTTTCAGTTCCTATGTGTACCAGTGTACATCCTCTGGTCAAGCCAGACTTGAAAGGTTGAATTCGAGTCATGGTAGTGGAAGCGGGGAGGAAACCTTTAGGAACTAGAGGAAAGTTGTATTTTTCATCATTGTTACATCGCACCCTGACTGGCTCATCTCCTCCCCTAGACCCCTCTGCAAGGGGATCTCCAGTGGCCTTTATCAGTGAAGTTATCTTAATGCCAATTCAGATTTCTTGGAGGAGGGGTCAGATGTTTTAAACCTTTATAAGGTGCCTATAAGTCATAATTGACTCTATAGCAATAAGCGTCAGTGAATGCATGACTAGTAATTGTAATAAACTGCATATGAAAATTTGTAGAAAATGTCTCATCTATACTCCCCAAAAGGTTTTAACTCTACTTTGTCCATTTGAAAAACATTTTGTTCTCAATAAATGTTATAAACATGTTTTAGTAAAACCTTGTTGCTTTTGAGAAGAAGTCTTTTTAAAGTTGAAAGTGTTTTTATCTGAAAAGTGAGAAGCTGCTGTGTTTGGAAGCCTGATAACCATCTGTGCTAGATTTTAGTTAAAAAAAAAATACCCCCAAAAACCAAAAAAACAGGAGAGGAGTATCAGCTCTGGGTCTGAATGGTGTTGTCTGTAACCACTCCAGATCGCATGCAGTCAGAATCACTCCTGTGTCAGAGGAGTACTGCATACCTCATGGTTTTCTGTGATTGATATTCAGAAGATGACCACACCTTTCTTTGAAGTGCCTCTGGATGGGTTTGAACTGCCAAGTGAGCTCAACATTTGGACCACCCAATATTCCACAACCAAATATTATGAGGCAATTCAATCACCCCATGAGAACTGGAGCAAGAAAACTTTGCTAATGGGTGACTGATACATCCATCTGGGAGTCTTCAGTAGCCAGGGCAGGGATGGCCATGACCACTGTGTTGATCACCTTTTAAGCCCCTCCCTCTCAGCTCACTTACTGCTAAACTTATTTACAGAAAATATAAATGTTGTTGTTCTGGTAAAGAAGTCCTGGTGATGCTGTCCGGAAAGCTTTGGACTGCTAACCATGAAGTTGACAGTTCAAACCCACCAGCCACACTTTGAGAGAAAAGTGAGGCTGTCTGCTCCCATAAAGATTTATAGCCTCGGGAACCCTACGGAGGGTTACTGTAAGTTGGAATCAAACCAATGGCAGTGGGTGGGTGGGTGGCTTCTAATGGTCCAGTATGTGTGTGCCATCACTAACAGGGGAGTTTAAATTTAACCTCAGGTTAATCCTCAGGACAATGTATCAATCAATCAATTTAATGCACAGGGCCACCAAGCCTTCTTTCCTTCCTGTAATATCTCACTACCATTGAATCAATTCTGAATCATAGCAACCCTATACAGTGGAAAATTACCCCCTCTGTGTTTACAAGGCTTTAAATCTTCATAGGAGCAGACAGCCTACCATATCTCCCTTGGAGTGGCTGGTGAGTTAGAATTGTAGACTTTTGGGTTAGCAGTTCCATGTGTAACCCAGTATGCCACCAGGACTTTCATCCTATCCCTTACTCCCTAGATGCACTCCTATGTCCTGATGAGATGTCAAGACTTAAAATACATGAATGCAGTGTATTATTTATTCTCTTCATGGGAGTTAGTCTGAATGACCCATAATTTCTTCTGTTCTCTTTTACTGTTCCTTATTGGAATTCTCTCCAATTCATTCCATACAACCTTTCACCGGGGCCTTGGTTTGTAATGGTTTCATGACCAAAGGGAGGTCTCATCAAAAGGAGCAGCAGAGAATAGGAGTTAGGAATTCAGGCTCTAACTTCATGTCAGACAGACCTGGCTTTAAATATAGCTCCGTCACCTTGGGTAAAGAACCTCTTCAAGCTCCAGCTTCCTCATCTGCAAAATAATTATTTCGGACAGACTGTGACTATTATAAGATAATGAGTGAAACTTTCAACTGAACTGCAACAGGTATATGTCATTGCAGAAAACGCATTTCAGACAGAATGAATGCTCTGCCCTGGGCTTTTATCCTAGCAGAGTGTGATCAGAAGCATCCTCTTAGTCCATTTCCTGGAACATTGAAGTAACAGTTAGCATTTCCCATGGTAAGTATTAAAGAGTTTAGGAAAAGGAACTGGAGGGGGAGAAAAGGGGTGCAGAAGGCCAGTTATTAGGCTATAATTTAGCCTGTTGGTATTTGTCCCAGTGACCACTTGCCTGTCAGTTTGTCATACTGTGATGGCTGTGTGCTGGAAGCTGCTGTGAGGCTGGAAGCTACATCACTGGTATTTTAAAAATACCAGCATAGTCACCCAAATTGAGCAGGTTTCAGCAGAGCTTCCAGACTAAGGACAGACAACTAAGAGGGGATATACTGTCCACTTCAGAGGAACTAGCCATTGAAAACTCGATGGATAGCATCAAAACACTGTCAGACACTGAAAACTTCCTGAGTAGCAGTAGAACACTGTTGATATAATGCCAGAAGATGAGCCTCTCAGGTCAGATGTCATTGAAAATATGACTGAGGAAGAGCTGCCTTCTCAGAGTTGACCACAATGATGTGGATGGAGTAAAGTTTTCATGAATAAAGCATTTGGGACCTTCATTTGATGATGAGACATGACTCAAAATGAGAAGAGACAGCAGCAAACATTTATTAATAATTACAACTTAGAAATGTAGGAAGTATGACTCTTAAAATTAGAAATTGTAAAAAATGAGATGGACCACATAAGATCGATATCTGAGGCATTAGTGAGCTAAAATAGAATGGTATAGGCTGTTTTGAATCAGAAAATCACATGGTTTACCATGCTGGGAATGACAAGAAGAATGGTATTGCATTCATTTTCAAAAAGGACATTTCAAGATAGATATTAAAGAATAATTCTTTTTGCGAAGGATAATAGTTATCCATATTCAAGGAAATGAATGCATTTCAGCAATGTAACTATTATTCAAATTTATGCACCAACTATCAAAGCTAGCAATGAAGAAATTGAAGAATTTTGCCAGCATCTTCACTCTGAAATTGATCAAACATGCAATCAAGATGCATTGATAATTATTAGTGATTAGAATGCAAAAATTAGAAACAAAAAGAAAGGAACAGTAGTTGAAAAATGTGGATTTGCTGATAGAAAACAAAGCTGGAGATTGCATGATAGAATTTTGCAAGAATATTTAGAATTTTGCAACAAATTCTTCATCACAAACACCTTACCTTTCTTCAACAACACAAAAGGTGACTATACACAAGTGGAGTTCTCCAGATGAAATACACAGATATCAAACGAGTCAAATAAGTCTGTGGGAATCGACAGTGGAGAGGCTCAATATCAGCAGCTAAACCCAGAGTAGAGTTAGACTGTGGAACAGACACCAAAAGCTCATATGTAACTTCAGGTTTAAGTTGAAGAAAATTCAAATAAGTCGGTGAAAGCCAAAATGTAACCTTGAGTCTATCTTACCTGAATTTTAAAAATATCTCAAGAACAGATTTGGCACATTGAACACTAGTAACAGGTGACCAGATAAACTATGGGATGACATCAAGAACATCACACATGAGGGAAACAAACTCATTAAAAGACAGGAAAAGAAATAAAACATCAATGTGGATGTCAGAAGAGACTCTTAAAGTTACTCCTAATTGTAGAGTAGCTAACACAAATGGAAGAAATGACATGAGAAAAACTATCCAAAAAAAATCCAAAGGGAAGCTCATGAAAATAAAAATGTAATGAAATGTGCAAAGAGCAAGAGTTAAAAATAAAAAAAGGACCTTCCATGCCCCGTATTATTTTAAACTGAAAAAACAAAAGAAAAATGTCAAGCCTCAAGTTATATTAAAAGTATCTATGGTCAAAATATTAAATGGTGCAGAAAGTAAGAAGATGGAAAGAACAGAGTCATTGTACCAAAAACAACTAGTCAACATTCAACCATTTCAAGGGGGAGCCTTAACAGCCTGCGATTGTAGACTTCTGACTGGGGGTGGGGCAGTGGGGCAGCGCTTGGCACCTCATCTGAATTGGTTAGTTACTCACAAGGGAGCTATGCTGAAAGTCTAAAGGTGTAACAGGGTGGAGGGAGGGCACTAGACCGCTCCACCCAACTGCAGGAAGAGGAATAGGGGTCTTGTAGGAGGCTCGCCTTTGGGTCACGAATGCTGAGGACTAAAAGGATATAAGGACTGCTAGGTAAGTAGTTCCTGGGATATACATCCTGAAAGAAAAGGGGATTAGACTGATGGATTATAATGGGTCCTGCTCACTATTGAACAGAGAGATACCCATCTACTCTTAGTCAAGATATCTGTTAAACTTGGAGCTATTTATATGGTCTTTCTTTTCTCTCTTTTTCTTTTTCTCTTTCAGTGTCTATCAATATAAGACAGGCAAGATAAGCAATCCCAAGAAGACACCAAAGGGACTGATGTTTGGGGAGGGGGGGAGATGGGAGGTGAGGAAGCGAGTGGTGATCCAATAATGACAGGAGCAGGGGAATAGCAAGGGTTCTAAAATTGACTGTGAGAAGGGTGCAGAGTTCCTGGTCATATTTCTTCAATTGAAATGTATCCGAGAGGAATTACTGAGAGGTGAAAGATAGGTAAGCATGATAGTGGGGGCAGGAGTAAAGAAAAAAAAAGGGAAAGAAGAAGAAAGTAATAATTTTATAGATGTGTCTAGATATGTATATATATAAATATATACAGATAGTATTTGTCTATGTATGTATATATGTAAATGGAAGCAGATAAACGTTGGGCCTTTACTTAAATCTTACCTCAGTACAAGAACGGTTTGTTCTAATAATGTGGCATTCTATGATACTCACTTCCTGACATGATTGCTGAAGACAAAATGGATGCATAAGCAAATGTGGGAAAGAAAGCTAATGGTGCCTGGCTTTTAAATGATATAGCATCTGGGGTCTTAAAGGCTTGACCTTAAAACAAGCAGCCATCTAGCAGAGAATCAACTAAGCCCACATGGAAGAAGCACGCCAGTCTGTGTAATCATCAGGTGTCAATGGAAAGAGGTATCAGAAGTTCAAAAGCAAACAATTTGACGGAAAGGAGCATGGACAAAGTAGAGAACCAAGACCCACTGTAAGATGCTTGGGCAGTCCCCCACAGAGGGGCCACACAGAAGGGATGGGAACAGTATAGTAGTGAGTTAACATATAACTATCCTCTAGTTCTTTAATATTTCTTCCCCTTACGATTATGATCTTTGTTTTACCTAATTAATCTGGTTAAATCTTCAAATGTTCATTTATATAATTAAAAGCCCTTGATGAATTAAAGCCAAAATAGATAACTCTTCAGAAACAGTAATGAGACTGATAATTCCCTGAGGGTATGGGAAGAAAGTGGGGGAGAACAGAAGGAAGGGAGAGCTGATAGCAATGATGACTGTATAACCCCACTTGAGGGGAATAACAGTATTGTAGGTGATGGTGTAAGATGGTGTAAGATACAGCACATAACAACAACAACAATAATAAATATAGATATATTATATAAATAACAATAATTATATATATAAAACAATAAGAGTCCCTGGGGAGTAGGGGAGGGGAGGGAAGGGATAAAGTGGAACTGATATCAAAGAGTGCAAGAAGAAAATTTAAACTGATGGTGGTAGCATTTGTACAATTATGCTTGATCTAACTGAAATAAGGATTGTTACAATATCTATAAGAATTCCCAATAAAATTATTAATAAATAGAAATTTAAAAATAAATAAATTGTGGTGCTGACAAAGAATTTTCAAAGTCCCATGGACTTCCAAAGGAACAAACAAATTTGGCATGGAAGAATCAAACCCAAACCACACTCTCTGCCACGGATTCAATGCTGACTCATAGCAACCCATGTGGATTACAGAGACTTTTAATTGTTCACGAGAGTAGAAAGCCAAGTCTTTCTTCCTCAGAGCTGCTGGTGGTTTTGAACTGCTGACCATTCAACTGCAGCCAAAATGTTCTTTAGAAGCAAGGATGGCAATACTTTATCTTAAATACTTTGAACATGTTATCAGAAGAGACTCACTCACTCACTCACTCACTGTCACTGAGTCAATGCAGCAACCTTTAGGACAGGCAGAACTATCCCTGTGGTTCCCTAGACTGTAACTTTACAGGAGTAGAAAGCCTCATCTTTCTTCTGAATCAGGAGAGACTAGTCCCTAGAAAAGGACATCACTGTTATTAAAGTAGAGGGGCAGTGAAAAGACCCTTGATAAAATGGATTGACATAATGGCTACAACAATGGGCCATTGTAAGGATGGTGCAGGATTCAGGCACTGTTCCATGCTGTTTTATAGGGTTGCTATGAGTCTGAACCAAACTAGACAGCAACTATCGATAATTTTCTTTCAAATACAAGTGAACCAATGGATGTTACGCTTGGAAATGTTAAAAAGGAAGAGACTATGTTTATTCTTCCAGCTGGTGGTAAAACTTTAGTAGCCACTGTTAATCTTATAGGATCTGGTAAAAATAAATAAGTGGAAAGCTGAAATAATGCAAGTCTGTTCATTTCTCATCACAGACCTAGAAAGGGTCATAAGAAATCTGTCATTCTTCAGATGGGTGGTGATCTGGAAGAAAGGCTTTACAGGTAGTAAAAAGGTTCACTGGTAGTAGGATTCTACTGCTCTTTTTTAAATTTAGAAGGCAATGTCAGAAAATTGCTATAGGTTTATAAAAAATAACTTCAGTGCAAATTAGTGTAATTGACTAAAAGTAGTTCCAGTTTATTTGATTAAGGTACCATTGTAAAAAGCCACTTAAATCCCAACACAAATAAAATACATAACTAAGTTACGGGACATCCTCTATGTCATAATTAAGAATCAGATTTTAAGATTAATCACGAGGAATTGCTTTTAAAATTTAAAAGTAAGTAGGCCTAGATATAATATGACTCTAACTTTGTTAAAAATGTAAAGCAGAAAAAGTGTACAAAAGGAAACAATAGTTAGCCAGTCAATAAACCTAAATAAGATTACAAGTACATTTATTCTCTTCTTGCAACCTCTTTTTAATAAAATAAACATTCAAAAGAAATACTTAATAGTTAAAATACTATTAAAAGCTAAGGTTCATTTTTTAACTTAAGTCACAATAACATTTTTAATTTACGTAAGGTATCACAAAGCAGATATGTATACAAGAAAAATAAGGATAATTGAAAGAGGGAAAGCTTCGTCACTAAATTAGGACATATTGTTCTAGGATAAGTGACATAACTATCTGTAAGGACTGACTAGTGCTCAATAAATAATAATCATAAATCTATTTCTATGCATCATTAAATCATACCTTGAGCATAGTTATAAGCTTGAGAAGGATCAACCACTTTGTCCATTGAGAATGAGTTGTGTAATTCCTGAGATTGTTTTTCTGTTACTTCTACTGTACCACTGGATGAAGACGATGAAGATAACCCCAGTCTAACATATCTTCCTTTTTTACCACAGAGTGAACAATCTACTGGTGTGGCACTAGGTCCCCGGGGCAGGTGAATTTCATCTCTGTTGTAGTTTCTCACAGCTCCACTGTGATGCACAGAGCGGTCTCGTTGCCAAATATAATGGGTTGGTGCAATGGCCATAACCTATAGTGGAAAGCTTATTTTTAGAACTTTACAAAGATTTTATAATTCAGTAGTATTAAAGTATATTAATTCATGAACAGCTTTAAAATTGGGTTACCAATGTTAAAGAAAAATAATATATTTCCAGATCAGGCAGTATGATCCATCAAGTAATCAGTTACTTGCATCCTTAAGACTATTCTGAGTTTGGGGAAAATGCATTTAACCCAAGAATTTGTGGTTATGTTTTTCTAAATTCCCAGCCTGGAATCAAATAAAAGCTGAGGGAGAACTCAGCTCTAAGGATACTGTGGCATCTGGAACACAGAATAAATAACTACAGTAGAGAAAACTTTCTTCTTAATGAAGCAACTATCCTCCATGATGCATGACATTGGAGTTTTTCATATCAGGCAGGCATTCTGTATAGTCATCTTTCTAGCCTGAGAACCAGACTATAGACATTAAGCCATTAGCAGCTGAAATAAATTCCACCACTGAGAAGCTGATGTCCAAAGGATAAAAAATAGTAAGAAGATCAGAATAGGTAGAAAAACAGTATTTTTCTCTAAAGAACCCTTATATATTTTTCTAATTTAATTCTAACTCAGAGCTCATGTGGTATAGTGGATTATACACTGGAATTCGATCAGCAGATTGAACCCACCAGTCACACCTTGGAAGAAAGATGAGAGTTTTTCCATTTAACAGCCTCAAAAATGTTAGAAGTTAAACCATGTCCTAAAAGGTAGCTATAGATCAGAATCTACTTGATGGCAGTGGATTTGGTTTGGCTTTTTGATAATCACAACTTAGCTCTTTCCAAAAAAAGGATTTGAGGTGGCTTACAAAAAGAGCAACTGTGAGAGAAAATAAAAATCATGAAATTAGGAGCCATAGGGCAAAGTGGGCTAAGGGAGAGTAAAAGCAGATATGCCAGCAATCGAGCATTTCAGGGAACCAGCTACCATCAACAAGTTGACTCTGACTCATGTAGACCCAAGCAGAATGTGCTCCCAAGGCTGAAAAAAAAAAATGGAAGAAACAAATTATAAAATTCATATCTGAGAGAATTTGTTCCTTTTTTTGACAATGGGAGTATAATGGGAAAAAAATGTTGCATTTAATGACCATGACAAGTCACAACTTTTCTAAGTCTTTTTTTCTTCTTCATCTGTGAAATGGAAAGACCGCTATTTATATCCCAAAATAAAATGATGTAAAATTTTAAACAGATAATGAAAATATTAAAAATTTTGTAAAATACTATACAAATGTAAAACATTGTTATTAACCAACATAGAGTGCATTAAAATAAAAATATCTGTTATGCAAGTAGGCTGCTCTGAAATACAGAAGTGACCATTTAAAATTATTTTGATACAAAATTCAAATGGTAACACTGCAGTATACAAGTTATATTCATGGTAATGATCGAGGATAATGATGGATAATGATCTATCCTTATATAAGTAACAAGTGAAACATTAAAAGCACATTAAAAATAAGAAAGTTACATAAACAGAAGATACGCAATAACACATAAAAAGTATTTTAAAATCCTTACCTCCTCACAGCATCGTCTGCTTACAATAGCCCTATAATCAATTCTATCCCAGAGTTGGTCCCTTAACTTTAAGAAATTAGGGAACAATTTTCTCCAATTTTTTCCTAAAGCCCATGGAAAAATTTCATACTTTGATTCTTCTTCATCTTCTTCAACTGTATTAGCCAGATACCTACCAAAGAAGACCAATAATCCAACAAAGCAATAGGTAAAAGACAATGGGTAAACAAGAGTTCATCTTCCCCACCCACCAAGAAAGCTTATAGACACCTAAAAGGTGTTCAACTTTATTCATAAAGAAATGCAGAGAATTAAAGAAATAAAAAATAGAAATACAAGAGGGCTTTAAAAAGTTCATGGAAAAAGGGAACTGAAAGATGATGGAATTTTTCCATAAAATTGTTGGTGCCCCTTGTGCATAAAAAATTACTTTATCAGCTCTGGATACCTTTGTTATTCCTATAAATCTTTTAAACTTTCATTCTGAGATGTATTTAAGTTTCTTTGAAACAGTCTGATCCCTTCAGGTCTTGTTTTTGTGATTTGTTAAATAGTTATGGAGCAATGTTCAGTGTGGGGCTAATTATTCCCAAATACTGAGACAAGAACTTCCTGAATACTCTATTTAATGCCCCATAAAAAGTTTTTCCACTCTGGCTGTTGGGAATAGGCACTATCACAAGCCTTGTATGAATGACAAACACTGTTCCCTCTAATCTTTTCCTATGTTATATCCTCAGAATCAGGTGGTTTCCATATATATATATCAATATACTGATGTATACTGTGGGGACAAGGTACCTCCCAAAATAAAACATAACCTATAATAATAAATTAATAACAAACTTACTTAAAACTAATACATATGGTAGAAGTAAAGTTAACAGTCAACTATATAACTATTTCAGATGTTAAAAAACTTAAGTAGGCACATTATCCTAGAAGCAGAAGATGAATACAAGATCACATGAGACTTCCAGATATGAAAACTATAGTATGTATTATGAAAAATACACTGAATAGGATTTATGGCAGATTAGACAATGTGGAAGAAAAGTTTTGTGAATTTGAGAGCAACAATAGAAACTATCCAAAATGAAATAAACAAAAATACTGAATGGAGTGAAGTTATCAATGAGCTTGGACAACTATTATAGGTGGATATGAAGTCTTCAGAAGGCCACAGGGGTGGGGGTAGACAGAAAAACTGTTTTAAGAAAAATGGTTGAAATTATTTATAAGTTTGGTGAAAAATATACGCTTATGCATCTAAGAAGCCTGACAAACCCCAAAGCACAATAGACATAAAACAAAACATACCATATTCTAATTGCTAAAAACCAGTAATAAAGGGGAAAAAATTTAAAGCAGAGAAGAGACATGTTAGATAACACAGAAACAAAGATAAAGATGAAGCAGTTTTCTCACCAAAAATAACGTAAACCAAGGTAGTGGAATATCATATCTTAATTAGCTAAAATATGACTGCCTTTAACATGATGCTCTTTTTAAGATCATATATATGATCAAAGTGACAGCAGCAAAATGAAAATTTACATGAAGGCTATATATGTATATACCTATAGATATAATTAGGTATGCAAAAGCTGAATCACCAGAGCCACAAAAAAATGTCAGAGGAAGTCCTCAGGCAGAATTAGTAATTATACCAAATGAAAATATGGCTTTATCTACACAAACAGTAGAAACAGCAATGGTAATTATATGGGTAAATATATAAAAGTAAAAAAATATATAAAAAAGTTAAATTGACTTGCTTTAACATGGTATGACCACTGTAAAATGGTACAAGCACATTTAAAAATTGGAAGGTACTTTCTGAAGAAACTAGAAATATGAGGAGGCTTTCCAAAATTCATGGAAAAGTGGTATTATTAGCTAATGGAATTTCCCACAAGATTTTTGAGGGCCCCTTGTAGAACTGTCCAATAATGTAGCAATCCCACTTGAGACCTAAAAATAAAAACAAAGGCATATGCATACCTGTGCTCATTGCTGTTTTAGTTACGATAGCAAATAAATGAAAACAACCGAAGTGTCTATCAATGGCAGAGGAGATAAGCAAACTGTGTTATATACATATAATGGAATATTATGTAACCATAAATAAGTCCATGAAAAATATTACAACATGAATGGAACTGGAGGACATAATGCTAAGTGATGTAAATGAAGCATACATATAAGGACAAATATTGTATGATCCATCTTTGATAAAAAGACCAAAGATAAAGAAACCAATGTTTATTGGTGGTTATGAAGAAAGGGATGGAATAGGGAAAATATGCTTCACACACAGACTTGTTATTTTTGGTGATGGGAAAAGTGGCACTGAGTGTAGATATAGGGAGCACAATACAACCAAAGAAATGACGGTATCTGAGTACCAATGTATGGGTATAGACAAATAGGTACTTAGGTGGGTACAGATTTGTACATAGGTGAGAACATATAGAAAGATCTATAAAGCAAAACTAAATCCACTGCTACTAAGTGATTCCGACTCATAGTGACACTATATAGCATCTCTGAGGCTATAAATCTTTAAAGGAACAGGTAGTCTCATCTTTCTCCTGTGGAACAGCTGGTGAATTTGAACTGCTGACCCTGAAGTTAGGAGCCTAACACGTAACCTACTATGTTACTAGGGTACCTCGAAAGATCTATAAAAAAATAAAGCCAACTCACTTGACCCAGTCAATTCCAACTCATAGTGACCCCACACAAGAGAGTAAAACTATCCCTTTGCATTTCCAAGACTAAATCTTCACTGAAGTACATAGCCTTGTCTTTCTCCCATGGAATGGATGGTAAATTCAAACTACTGGCCTTGCAGTTACTAAATTCACTGCCATCAAGTCAAACCTGATCACAGCAACCCTATGGGACAGGGCAGAACTGCCCCTGTGGGTTTCCAAGAGTAACTTTTTATAGGAGTAGAAAGCCTCATCTTTCTCCTGAGAAGAGGCTGGTGGTTTCAAACTGCTGATCTTGGGGTGAGCAGGCCAACATGTAATCCATTACACCAACCAGGGCTCATGCCTTGCAGTTAGGCATGGGCAAATACAAGTATGAGATGCAGGAACACATATTCATTGAAAGCACAAATTCAAATACTCCATAGAAATAACCAAATACCTTCTAAGACTGATTTTGTGGGTCTGAAGGCTTAGGATGGTAACTCAGAGACAACTCCGTTAATTGCATACATAGTCCACAAAGACAATGTTCTACATTCTACCTTGGTGAGGAATGACTGAGGTTGTAAAAGCTTGAGAGTGACCATCAAAGGCAGTGGTTCTCAACCTTCCTAATGCTGCGACCCTTGAATACAGTTCCTCACGCTTTGGGGACCCCCGTGTGTGGGCCTACCTGCATGTGGGCGGACCCAACTGGAGACAGATAGAGGTGCAGTGTCTTGGTTCCTAAGACCATTGGAAATATGGTCCTTTAGGTGACCCCTGTGAAAGGGGCGTTCAACCCCAAAAGGGGCTACGACCCCCAGGTTGAGAACCAGTGATCTAAGGCAATCTATAGGCCTGAATCAATCATGGCATTAGTCAGGGGGCAAGTGTCTTCATAGAATGTTAAATGTAATTTGGTCTTGTAAGTTTTCTGGACTCAATTCAATATGAAAAACGAAAGAAAGCACCCTGCTTTGATGATACATTTTATGAAACAGTGGTTTTGAAATTATGCAAGGAAGTGGACATTATCCATTATGTGATCAAATATGGTTTTCTCCCTTTTCACACGACGCTGATTTTCTAGTAGTGACCTTGTCTATACAACCTAACTATATTGATAAATGAGGAGTGGGTCTATTGAGCTCATTTTCCCCTAGTCACAGGAAAATGTGTCCTCTGAATAGATGCAAAGATCAGTTTTTTTCTAGCCCTCCTTAACATCCATGTATAGGGTAGAAATGGAAAGATATTCTTAAATTACATGGATTCTAGCAGAATTCTGACCTATTGATGAGGAAATCATATACATTAAAACCATTTAAAGATCACAAAGCTACTATGAATTATCTAGTATAGTCAGTAAAAGATTTTGAAGATGCACTCTAGTTCTTTGACACAGTCCAATTTGTTCAGTAATATAGTCAGTGAACATTAACGGTATCCGATATGAACAACTTGTTACAGACATAAATAAGAGGAGCCCTGGTGGAATAGTGGTTATGCACTGGGTTGCTAACCCAGGTCAGCAATTAGAAACTGCAGTTGCTCACAGGAGAAGCATGAGGCTTTCTACTTCCATAAAGAGCTACAGTTTCAGAAACCCATAGGGCGGTTCTACCCTGTCCGACAGAGTCGCTGTGAGTTGGAATCACCTCAATGAGTGAGTTTGGTTTTCAGTTTTGTTTCATTATAGACATAAATCCACGGAATGTGCCTACATTTTCTCAAAGTTGTTCAATGTAAAAGGACGATCATGATTTTAACTACATATTAACTAGAAATTTAAGAGAATACTCCAACTTTAAAATAATATCTAATTACTACTAACAGACTATGCAAATAGCAGTCTCTGCAAACCTAAGACTAGAAGAACTAGATGGTACCCAGCTACCACTGCCAACTTCTGTGAAAACGATCACATTAGAAGGTCCTGGATAGTGGGAGAAAAATGTAAAACAAAACTCAAAAATCGTATTAAAGGTCAGGTTTATTGGTTGAACGGAGACAGGTGGGACTCGAAACTGTGGCCCTTCTTCACCCTCAGGCCTGAACCTGAACTCATTTCCTATAATATTAATAAGTCATTTAAGATCACAAGGACAGCATTTACTCAATAACAAAGTTCAGATGATTAGAAAAAGAGGAGAAATTGAAACAGTAAACACGGGGACAGATGCATAAGTGATGGTACACTGAGGGAAATGCAAAGGATGAGTTGAAGCAAAATGACTATGACTTGTTGAATGTAAAACTGATCATCTGTAATTCATATAAAAGTTAAAAACAAACAACGGAAAAAGTATCTAAGTCCAAGGAAAACTTATATGGGAACACTGAAAAATGTTAACAGGTACAATACAAACTCTAGCAGAACACTGAACAATAAATCTTAGGCATACAGTATTATATTAATGAATAAACATAGAAAATAGTCTATGAAGGGAAAATATGTTAAGCTTTCATAGAAGACCTAAGTACGTTTTAAATAAAGTATCATATACGTAACAAATAATTACTACAAAAATCACTTAGGGAAAGCATACTTACAGAGCAATGAAGAAATTTATCCTGGTGTGCTCCTTTATAGTAAATCTAGCCCTCTTGAAATAAACAAAAGTCATAGCCAAGAGGTACTGTGGAGGAAAAAGTTAAAAATTAATAACAGTGCTTTATGCAAATAAGTAAAACTGCATTTTAAAACAGTTTAACTTTCTATTTTTTAATGAGTAATATTTTTGCCACATTTCTTTGATATCTATGATGTATGCACATATATATCTGCTATTCCTAAAACAGTTTGTGGAAAAAAGTGGAAATCAAATATAACAGAATTTTCCCATGGGCATTTTGAGGTCCCCTCATACATATGTACATATATCAAATCACACATATTTCTTTCTAAACCTTTTGAGCTGGTTGCAGACATTCACACTCACGTCTTAAAATTAACTCTAATTACAAATTAGAATAACATGGCTGTATTTGCATGTGGGAATAGTATTTTAAATGCATTATCAGAATAATTATGTCTACTCTGAATTAGGACATTATGTCAGGTTCTGACTAGTCAAATTAAAAAGAAGTTGCCATCTTGATGCATTAGACTCCCTATCTAAAATGTTCATCTCGTTTTCTAGGCTTGGCACAAAGATGATTCCAAGTTTTCAATGCAACTTCCAGTAAAGGGATCTTGAAATATTACACTCCTAGGTATTTCAAACACTACCCCCTGCAGTCCAAAAATTAGGGTTATTATACATTTTAACTCAAAACATTGCTTTAATCTTTAAATCAACTCCATATGAATTGGGTATTTAACGTTAATACATTACTGTAAAATTTAAAAATTATTAGTGATATTGTGGTTATTTAAAAAGGTCCTTATCTTTTAGAGCTCCACCAGGAAATATTTACTGTTAAAATGTTAGAATGTGACCCCACCACACTGAGGCAAAACACTAAGGGCACGAGGCAGAGCAATAGGGGAGCAGAGCAGGGAGCTCCCAAGCGAGTGCAAAGGACAGACTCTGGGGCCAGAGCGTGGCACCCCATCAGACTCAACTGGAGGACACGCCTGGAGGTCAACAAACAGACCTTGATCTATTTACAGTTTTTCTCTTTTTAAAAGTATTTATTTTTATTAATTTATTTTCTTGGTCATTGGTTTTCTTTGTTGTGGTCATCATTGTGTTCTCTTTTGTCGCTTAGTCTTGCTATGCCTTGTTTTGGTGTGCATATTATCTCTGCAGCTCTATCTAGATAAGATAGGCTGGATGAACAGTAAAAAATCTTTTCTAATTTTATCTTTGCCATCTTAAACTCAAAATAAATGTTCTCATCAATACTCATTTAATTAGCATTTAATCACAAGCTAGATTTCTGATCATTCCCTTTTCTGTAGGCTGCCACTATACTGCATCATGTGAAATCATGCTGAATTTTCTAAGGTGACTCATGGTCTAAAGTGCCATCTGCAAAGCTAAAACCTTAACTGTCCAGATAATTCTTACAGATACAGAAATATCAGTGCTCTAGTATGTAAGACAGCAGTGGCATTTTAAATAAAATACTAGTGACATTTTGAATAAAATAAAGAACATGCTATTCCTGAAAAAGTAAACACCATGTTAAACTAATTTAGCCTTTCAAGATTGGGACTTGTTTTATTGGAGTCATTCACAAAGTATTAAATATTAGTATGTATAAAAGACTGTCTTAGCAGGGTGAACATCACAAAACATTCCTTCTCTGCAGCCTGATGAAATTCTAGCCAAAATATATTAACTCTATGCCAAGTATTACTTTCAACTAAACAAATAAGAAGGCCACTTAATCAACATTCTATAATTACTATAATTATATTCCAAAATTGTTTCCTACAATTCTACAATTACTCTAGTATAGAATGGATCTACGGTGTATGCTAATTTTAAAAGTTAACATGTAAGGACTCTAGTTTAAAGGAGTAATACAAGCTAGTTCTTTCCTTAACCCTAAAGAAAACTCTTAAAACTCCGTAAAAGTTACTGCTGGCAATAATTTTGTTACCAAACGTACCTTGTCTGCAATTTTACAGCAGCAGTCCATCCATAAGAAGTCTTGAATCAAATCGTCATCTGCAACAAAAGATAACTATGACTTGCCTTTTTCTTTCTAAAAATTAATTTTACAAAACATTGTGATGCTTAGAGATTAAAGACATGAATTTACCAGTGTTACCTAAGGTATATTGTTCAGTTCATTGCAAGCACTGTATAAAAATCTTCCATCTTATTCCCATTTGATTTGCCTTTATACCTCAGACTGGAGAGTTGGTAGAAGTGTTTACATAATAATTTTGAGAACTGCTTGAGTAACTCTAGACTAGCTCTTCATTGTTTTCCAAAACCAATCCTTAGTGGGTGAAAATGGGATCTCATAAAGTCCCATGACTTTATTTGAAAAGTCTCAGTCCTTGAGAAATAATGATTTAATGGATACTCTGCTTTCTAAATATAGTTTATTTTCCCTATAACTTTCGACTGTTAGGTTCCAGGATGTTTTTAGTTTTGAAGTATTCTTCTTCTCTCCTCCTATTTATCTCTATCTATTAGTTGAATATAAAAATATGGATCTATGTTAAAAATTCACAATTCATTAACAATTTCTAATTTACATTTTAGAATGTTAATGTTAAGTCATACATGATAAAGATTAATAAAACTACTGCTAAAAAGAATAACATCTAAAAAGAAAAAACATTTATTGCAATTTTCAAAGGCTAAAAATATATTGAGTTTTTGCAACTTGGGAAATGTGCTTTTCCCATCTCTTTTAACTCCGTTTAGTGTAAGAAAATAGAACTTCTTAAATGTTTTTTTATACTTCAGAAAGTTGAAATAGGAATAATTTCTGCTAAGTTAATTTCTACTTCAGTTTCTAAGTGACATAAGATGGTAAAGCCAAGCATTTCATTTTATCACGATCACTTATGGATACGGCGAAAGTTTATGGGTAATATCTTGTTCGGCCATTAATGATGAGGAAAACTTGTATTAACAATATCCTATATCTAATAGAAACATTTTTATATCCTGTGTTTTTCTATGAACAATCTTATATATTTTTCCTGCTGATTTGATCTTCTCATTTTGCTTTTTAGAAATTTATAATAAACCTTCCACTCTACCTAAAAAAATTGTTCTCAGAAGTTCAGACTCTTGTCCCCAACTAACATCTCTTATAAACATCACCTGATCTTCCTTTACAAATAAGGAAGCCTATAAGAATCCCAGAATGTGCTTTCTACTTGAGGAGATTCATTCCCACAAATATTTACCAAAACCTATCAATCCTATCCCTAATTCTAGTCAATTCTACCAGTTATTTCCTACTACCCTACCTGAAAAACAATAACAACAATTAATTCCTTCTCTTTTTCTTGGCCAGAAGCACATAAAAGAAGTTTCTTTTTGGCTATTTGCAAAGAATTGTACCAGGAAAGTAGTGTTGTCTCATAATATAAACAACTTCAAACTCAATTTCATTGTGAGCATAATTATAAAGGAAAGCTAATTTTTAAACAATATTCTCAAGGTGTAATACTGAAAGTTCTAGGGTAACTATCTTCCCTTTTGCTTAATAATGAACATTTCAGGAAACCCTGCAGGCTCAGTCAAACTGAGTCAGTTGGCTTATCTATGACTTTATATAGTAGTTTACTTTAGACTAAACAAAATTCATGCTGTGAACCTGAATTACATAACATTTACAACTGACATCTGGATCTAAGTAATCTTAGAATCTGGATAAATCTGGATTTTTAATGCTAAAGTAAGCAAATAAAAAGCCAACATTAAAAAAAAAGGTAAAACAAAAACTAATATGGTCAGATGGGGAATTTGACACAGAATTAACAGCATCCACTGATTATTGCGAAAATTATAAAATAGATCTTTACACTAGGTATTTTACAATTAACAGTATCACAATATTTCAAACCTACCAAATAATTTAAAGAAAGCAGTCATTTCTTGGCGCTGTATAACTAAACAAGGTCCTTTGGAGCGTTTAGATTTGCTGTTATTATGTGGATTTTTTTCAGATGCTTGCCAAGTATCTTTAAACATAGGACGCTTCAGATTAAGAGGTTTTTTGGACTGATATGATCTATTTGACCCTGATTTTACATGAACAGTAACAGTTGGTGGTGTTCCACAACACATCTGATTGTGCCTCATTTTGGCTTCCCGAGATTCCTATAAAACATAATCATCATACTCTTATTCATTTAGGCTACAAAACAACTGGGTGACACTATAAGAGACAGTCACATAAAATGTTACCGATCTAGCTATTAAAGTGTTGTGACAGTAAGACATGAAAAACTACTTTTAGAATTTAATGTTAGGAAAAACTATGCTTCCTTTGGGTAATTGATATAATTCAATTCCTCTTCCCAAATACTTAAGAATTAGGTAATAGATTCTATTTACCATTTGTCTTTGGCCACTAGGAAAATCAAAACCAAACTTGAGAGCTAATAACATAAATTGTTGAGCTTATAATCCCTTGTGATGTGTTTTCCCTGATAGTTTTTTTAAAATTCTGCTTGCATACTAATATAATCTACTTTGTGATGTTACTTATCTTGTGTGTCATCTCAAATTTTTTTAGAGCAAGGGAACTATTCCCAGAACTGATTTATTATCAATATCCAACTAGGATGTTTAAAAGTAACTCCCACTCAACAAAAACCTCTTTTCTTATAGGTAAATAAATTCCTTACTGTATTTTAAAATTTCATTTATTCAACAAGCATTTTTAGTATGTACCAAAAAGTTAAAAACAATTCTAGCAAAGAAATCGGTAGTATATGTGCTTTGAGGAATTCTCATAAATTGGGTCTCTTTAATTTTTAAAGTTATGTATATCCAACCATGATACAGAGTGCGTGATTTAAGTGGATATGAATGTATAGTGTTACTATTGAATAAATCTGAAAGTTACTCCACCAATATTTAACAATATGCAAAAGAAATACTTTATTTTGTGATGAATTGTGTGACTTTTACAGTTATTACTTTTGAGGTCACAGCACATCTAAAATAATGGGGAAATGGAGATGTGAACAGACAAACTGGGAACTACTCTAAACCCTAATGATAACCTCTAAATTCATAACTCAGTAATCTTGGCAGCCGTGCCTTCCTTGAAGTTCGGTCCAGATTCTCCTTCCTGATTCTCAGAAACTTCCTGCTGGGAAAGGAAGGGAAAATGAGATTACATGTAGATAAGCCCTGTTCAATATAATGCAAGCCACATATGTAATTTTATGAATTCATAAATCCATATTAAAAATGAATAAACAGGTGAAATGAATTTTAATGTTTTATTATAATCCAATATATCAAAAATATCACTTCAATATAGAATCAGTTTAAAAGTGGTGTTTTACATTTCCTCTTTCATATTGTCTCAGAAGTCTGTTTGCACTTATATCCTATGTCAACTTAGATGTTAAATGTTCAACAGCTAAAACAAAGAAGTAGTGTTTAATGCATAAAATTAAACTTCAGTTTTTTCAATTTAAGTTGAAATCCAGTTCTCTAGCTGAACCGGCTACACGCATTTCAAGTCCTCAACAGCCTTATGTACCTAGAGGCTACTGTATTATGCAGTATAAGACTAGAATATGAAGAAATCAATTCTATAATTGCTTCTCTCTCGTATATTTTGTTTTCCCCCTTTTCTCTATCATTCTTTCTAGTTCTTAAAGTTCAGCCAAATCAAAGGCAATTATAGAGTCATGGAGAGATAGTACAAACTTTATCAAAAATAGGTGACTGAGGCTCAGACTGGGCCTTGAAACTTGCTTAATAATTTTCTACTCTTTCCTACCTAGCTCATCTGGGAGACAGCTGGAGGGCTTAGGTGCATCCCCTCATTTGAAGAGGAGCCTTACATCTAAATGAAAAAAAACTAGGTAGTAGGCAGGTTTCTGAAACTGATGAGTGGCGGCTAGGTTGAGTGTATCAGAATATAGAATAACGGTGGTACATCTTCTGGGAGGCCAGTTTTAGTCGGTGTGGGTGGTGGTGGTGGTGGTTGTTAGCAGCTGAGAAGCTAGCTTGCAGCTCCAAATACAACAGGCTAAGGCTACTGTGACAAATAGGCTTTTCATGGGCTGACACTTTGGAAGTAAACTAACTGCCAGGGCTCTTTTCTGAGCCTTAGTCTAGGACAGTGGTTCTCAACCTTCCTAATGCCATGACCCTTTAATACAGATCCTCATGTTGTGGTGATCCCCAACCATCAAATTATTTTCATTGCTACTTCACAACTGTCATTTTGCTACTGTTATGAATTGTAATGTAAATATATCTGATATGCAGGATGTATTTTCATTGTTACAAATTGAACATAATTAAAGCATAGTGATGAATCACAAAAATAATAGGTAATTATATATTGTGAAAAATTTATTTCTAATGACAAATCAGTGAAATTTTGTCTTGAAACATGGTGTAGCATGGGTAACAGTAAACTTACTATAACAACAGTAAACTACATTGCTACATTTTGCAACAGTATGCGTAAACAGCCAATGTCAGTGGGAAGGTTGAGATAGCTTCTTTCTCACCAGATCAGCATATCTGCATGTGGGCGGACCGCCTGGAGACGGATAGAGGAGCAGTGTCTCGGTTCCTAAGACCATCGGAAAGATGTGTTTTCTCGTGGTCTTAGGCGACTCCTGTG
>NW_022103907.1:1357017-1358572 GCF_000313985.2 Echinops telfairi | reverse complement strand
TGCTTTAGTCTCTGGGCAGGGCCCTAGCCCAAGTCACGCAACTGTCCCAGATATTTTTTTGGCTTCCTCATGTACTTTTTTTTTTCCTTGGGCGCTTCTCAAAGTTAGTCTTGTTTTAGAGCCATTTATAGCCTCTCACTTAGATCGTGAGGCGCTGGGTATGAGAAAGATGAGATTTTCTGCTCCAATAAAGATTTACAGCCTCAGAAACCTTACGAGGCTGCTCTAAACTTCCGTCTAAGGTCACTATAGGCTGAAATTGACGCCCTGGCTGTGAGTTTTTTAGTTTGGAGTGTGGTATTAACTGATCCTTGGCAATGAACGTGACTTGGTATGGGCAGCCATCAAGTTGATTCTGACTCATAGCAGAGAGCTATCCCACAGAGAGTTCTGTAACATTTACAAAGCAGACTGCCACATCTTTTCTCTATTATTTATTTACAGGTAAGATTCTCCACAGCCTTTCTATTTTTTTCCCTCTACACATTTCCCTCCTGGTTTCTATCTAAAAGTGTAATCTACTTTCTTCTGTTGACAGACTGTGACCTTTTTCGCGTTGCTCTAGTCTTCTGTAGGAGGGGCCCCTGTGGTGTGGTGGTTATGCTTGGTCTGCCATGTGCACGGTCAGCAGAGTGAAATCAACAGCAGCCCCTAGGGAGAAAATGGGGTTTTCTACTCCCTTAAAGTCACAGTCTCAGAAACTCATAGGAGCAGTTCCGCCCTTTCCTACAGGGTCGCTATGAGTCGGCATCAACTCAATGGCAGTGAATATAGTCTTCTATATACATTTTACAGTGAATGGACCATAGTTCAATAATGTTGGTATTTGGATTTGCGTCCAGAAAGTCAAGATCCATCTAATATTAGCAACAGTATCCTTTCATCACATCCTCTTCTGAATCTGGCCTGAACCTCTGGCAGCTCCCTGTCAATGTATTGCTGCAAGTGCTGTTGGATGATCTTCAGCAAAATTTAATTGCATGTGGTATCCATGATATTGTTCAATAATTTGAGCATTCTGCTGGGTCACCTCTCTTTGCCATAGGTACAAATATAAATTTCTTCCAGTCAGTTGACCCAGTAGCTGCCCTCCAGTTTTCCTGGCATAAATGAATGAGTGCTTCCAGTGCTTGATCAGCTTGTTGAAACATTTCTATTAGTATTCCATCAATTCCTGTAGTCTAGTTTTTGACCAATGCTTTCAGTGCAGCTTGGACTTCTTCCTTCAGTAACACTGGCTCTTGCTCATGTGCTACATCTTGAAGTAGTGGAATGTTGACTAGTTCTTTTTTGGTACAGTGACTCGTGTATTCTTTCCATCTGCTTTTGAAGCCTCCTTCATTCAACATTTTGCTCATAGAATCTTTCAATACTTCAGCTCAAGGCTTGAATTTTTTCTTGACTTGTTTCAGTTTAAGATAAGCTGAGCATGTTCTTCCTTTTTAGTTTTCTAACTCTAGGTACTTGCACAATTCATTATTAATATTTTACTTTGTTTTCTTGAGATGCCCTTTGAAATTTTCTGATCAGTTCTTTGACTTCGTCATTTCTTCCA
>NW_022103907.1:1350991-1352636 GCF_000313985.2 Echinops telfairi | reverse complement strand
GCTCTAGTAACAGGGGAATCTGTGACCAGAGTTCTAATCCCCAGTGACACACAAGGCCCTGGAAGTGCTGTGTGAAGATGGGATCCGCAAATAGGCAGGGAACTGTTACCCCTGTAGGTAACATCATATGAACTTTTAGGATTAATAAAAGCACTTGAGTGAGCCCCCAGGAGGAAGGAATCATTTGTAAAAACCAGCACTTCGGGTGTTTCCCAGGTGACAGGGTGCAAAACAGGAGGTTCTGGTATGTCTGACCAATAGGATTCAGCTGCAACTAATTCTGAGACTAATACCTGGCACGTGATAACTGCTAGCATAGCAATAAAAACAACCTCAGGGGCGGGTGCCCTTCCTTGTGGAGCAACAATGTCAAGTGCTTTGTTGCTGGACTTCTTCAGTTGTCCCCAGGTCGGCGGGAAGACAGCGCGGTGGAGAGGACACTGCGGTGACGAATAGGCCCCAGCCCAGATTCTCCATGACCTGGCTGAAGAGACAGACGCTGGACAGGAGAAACTAAGGAGGGACTGGCTCCCCCCGTGAGGGGAGGAGATGACTAGCGCACTGAAGCGTTAGGCGGAGGGGCTGGATGCGGAGCCTGTAGGAATTCCTCAGGAGAGAGTTGTTTCCCTTACGGTTTCCAAGTAGCAGGCGACACCGACACCGCTGTAGGCGGAGGAGGCGGCAGGCCCGTCATGGGGCGAATGAATCCGTCTGGGATCCACACAGGAGAGTCAGCACCTGTGGAAAGACGCAAGCACATCCTAGCCCACAAGTGAGTAAGTCCTCTGGGCCTTTCCAGGTCCCAGTCAATAAATCTTTCCATTTTACCAGTGGTTTAGGCTTAATGTCAGGACCCTGAAAATGTAGATATATGGGTGTGTGTCCTTCTGAATTACAATTTAAATAATTTATAACAAACAGCGTGCTGTAAAATATGGTGTGGAGAGTGATATTTAAGCTCTCCTTCCTGCAAATGTTGGATTTTGTTTTTAAGGGTTTGATGAGCTCTTTCTACTCTGGCCTGTCCTTGAGGGTTGTATGGAATTCCTGTAATATGTTTGATCCCAGAAGTGGAATAAAAGTTCTTAAAAGCAGTAGAGGTATAAGCAGGGTCAGTATCCGTTTTTATCTCTCTAGGCTGTCCCAAAATGGCAAAAGAGTAAAATAAGTGTTGAATTGCATCCTTAAATGCTTCTCCGGTGTGGCTGAGGTAATGACTGCATGTGAGAAAGTCTCTATGCATATGTGTACAAGGGAAAGTTTACCAAAACCAGGGATATGAGTAACGTCCATCTGCCATGTGTCATTAGGCATCAGTTCTCGAGGATTGACTCCAGTTGGTAAGGTGGAGCCTGGGTTAGGCACACGGAACACTTTTTAACAACTTCTCGTGCGGCTTCTCTGGTTATGTGATACTGTCATCTCAAAGCATTAGTATTTTGGTGATGTAAAGCATGACTCTTAGAGGCCTGTTCTATGGATAAAATCATGGGTCGTGTTAAGGCATCTGCTTGCCTATTCCCTTCATGTATAGGACCTGGCAGGTTACTGTGAGATCTAACATGCCCTATAAAAAAAATTATAATTTATGTTTGCTTATAAAATTTTATAATTTAGTCAATAAATCAAATATAGTGGTTTTCTG
>NW_022103907.1:1342590-1347890 GCF_000313985.2 Echinops telfairi | reverse complement strand
GCTTTACTAGACAGCATGGCTGGATGGCTCCCAACAGGCAGCAAAAAAGAGGAAGGCCCTCAGTAAGATGGATTGACACAGTGGCTGCATCAAGGGACCCAAGCACAGGAACAATTCTGAGGGTGGGCTGTGTTTCTTTCCTCCTGTTGTACACAGATCAGGGTGCTATGGGTCAGAACCGACTCAATAGGACCTAACAACTCAAAACAGGCATTACGGTAGAGTAACAGATTTAATCTAGATCTTTGGTATGTCTGCTCAATTTCAGCCATATTTTTAAGCTCTAGCCAGAGGTGGACTACAAACACGGTGAGATAATTGTGTTTCTGGAGTTCCTGAGTGGTGCAAATGATTAACACACCTGGCTCCTTAAACCAAACTTTGGTGGTTCAAGTCCACCCAAAGCCAACTGGAAAGGCTTAGGTATCTACTAAAAAAAAAAAATTGTAAACCCTACAAAGCAAAGTTCTACACCACACACACAAGCTCACGAGTTTGAATCAACTTGACAGCAACTGTTTATTTCTAAAACTGGATCTCACGTACATTTTACCGAATCATTTATAAATTTTTAGTTTGGCAAATTGAGTCTTCTCATAGGTTTTATCAAATATAAGTTTCCTCAAGGGATCCCATTACCGAAATTCTCAGGAATCCTTTTAAAAATAAGAGACAAAGCTCGCTATGAAAATTTGTGTCCATTTGCCTGGGCCAGGATTCTTTGAGTGTGTACATAATTAAAGCCTCAACTCACTGCCATCAAGTCGATGCTAACTCATAGCAACCTTAGAGCGCAGAGTAAAACTGCACCTTTGAGTTTCCTAGACTGTAACTGTTTACGGAGTAGAAAGCCCCATCTGTCGCCCTCGGAGTGGAGCAGCTGGTGATTTTGAACAATTGACGTCAGGACAAATCACAGTCCAACTCCTAACCACCACACCACCAGGGCTTCTTAATTAAAGCCTAGCAATCTTTTATGTAGCCCCATATAATCAATTCCATAGTGGAATCTACTGTGAGCAGCCAATCAATTCTTAAGATTTGAGTGGACTGCAGCTTCCTTACTCAAGTCACAGGCCTGCAGTTGAAAGGTTTCCCAGGGAGTGTGGCCCACACTTCTCTATATTATGCGTCTGTAAGCAGAGCTATGGGAAAACTTTTTAGTCTGATTCTGCATCTAGCTTATGCACGTCCAGGCCTTCAAACTTGAGCCCCGTTTGACATATTACCTGCCGATCTTAGGAGCTATTACTGCTCTGCTGACCATAGCTTCATCAATCCAGTCACAAGCCTAATCTGCTGTCCTTGGGTTCGGCCACCTTGGCAGCCACCAGCCTGTGGGGACTCCTGTAGGACTTGTCTGATTCTGCAACTGTGAGCCATTCTCTTCCTCAAGTTTCTATCCATGTATGTAAGCATTATCGACTGTGCTTAAGAACTCAGTCTAATACACCCAAGTGCATGTCAGTAACCTGTTGGTGAGCATTTCCAGAAAAAGGCCAATAATCTGAGAATTATACAATGGAGATTACCTGATACAAAATGTTCTAACAATGGTTTTGTTCTCCAGCTGTATCCTTTGTTCAAGAAATAGACGAGGGGGCACCCAGAATTTTTTTAAGCTACGTATTATTTTTTTTTAATTTATAAAACAACCTTATCACCTTCAAAGTACTATCCATTACACTTAATACGTTTGTCAAAGTTGGGATTCCATTCTTGGAAACGTATTTCAAACTCATGTTTGGATGGCTGAAAGCACCTCCCTCATTTTCTCTTTACCTCTTCTATGTTGTCAAATCAGTCCTTTCATGTCCCTCTGCATTCGCTGAAACAAAGTCGCATGGAGTGAGGTCAGGTAAGGTGTGTGGGGCAAGAGAGGCATGCTGGTTTTTGCCAAAAACTGGTGCACTAAGATGGCTGCAGGAGCAGGTGCATTGTCGTGGTGGCAAAACCAGTCCCCCGTCTGCCACAAATCAGGCCTTTTTTGTCACACTGTTAGCTATATCTTCAGAACCTCTAAATAGAAAGCTTGATTAACAGTGGAATGAACTCCAAATGCACTGAGTGAACATTTTCATCCATTCAGGAAGTTAACAAACATCCAGAACTATGGGAAACAGAAGAATTTCTCTCAAGCTGTCTCCCCCAAATATATGGCAGACTTAGCTACTTGAGAATGACTAAACACGTGGAGGTCATCAGGAGTAGATTAGGGGTCATTCTCCCTAAGAGCTATCAGCCATCTAAACCAAGCAGACACCAGTTTATAGGGCCCACTCCCTTCTGATAAGTATAGTAGTTGTCAGTTTCCTTGTAGGAGACACCACAGAGGTCAAACCCGCCCAAGGATGACCAAGGTTAGGTTGCCATCATGAATCTAGGGTCCGCCTATCTTGTCACATGTATACCCCTAGACCTTCCCATTCCTATGGGCACACCCCTAGCTCATCCCTTCCTGTTAGGCTTATGCCTATCATAGATCCCCTTCCTACGATGGGTATGCCTATTGTACTGCCCCTTCCTGTGACGTGTGGTTACCTGTAATCATGTCCCCCTAAAGAGTTATAACGCTTGGTTAGCAATAAAGAAAGAGCTCTCCCCGGTTCTCGGGCCGGGCTCCCCCCACGAGGACCACCAAACGGGGCTGAGGTGAGCATGCTACCATGAATTGTGTCTGACTCCATTACTTGACTCTCTTCTACCTCTCATGCTCTCTATGACTTTACTATAATCTTGACTTATTATCACTGTACATTGCGCCTACTGGACCTGTGATGATTTGTGGGGGGACCCCCCCCTCCTTCTTCCCACACAGAACAAGGTTTGTCATCAATCAGTATTACACCTTTTATGAAATGAGAAAACCACTCGTACATTTGAGTTTTTCCCCATAACTTTGTCCTTGTAAGCTGTGTTCAGCCACACAACAGTTTCTGCGGCACTCTGCCTGAGCAGGAAACAACATTTCACAGCCGCACGCTGTTCTCTGAAATTAGCCAAGCAAGTTTTACCAAAAAATTCACTGCACGAGAGCACCTTTCCAGGTGGCGCCACTGAGTGAGTGCACTAACTCAGAGCCAGGTGCTCAATGCTTGCCTAATGAGAAAAATGCATACAGCTCCGCCTCCCCCCAGGGTAATTCCGGTTTTTTGAGGGGAACTCCCTGATTCTAAGAGGTCCAAGAGTTCTAAGTTAGTTTAAATGAAACGGTAATGGCCTCCTCTGGGCTTTTCTGCATTAATTCAATTTTGGGGGTGATGTCAATGATCAGTGCTTGTGACATTTTAGTGTCTTTAAAAATCTTTTTTTTTGTGTGCTGAGTTTACACAAATTAGGTTCCCCTTTAAGTCTTACACAAATGATTCTGTGACAGTGGTCACATTTTCATAACGTGCCAACTTCCTCATGAATTCCAGCCTGGTTGCTGTTTCCAGTAATGTAGGTTCCTTGCCTCCTTACCTCTCGTCTTCTCTCTTGGATAATCTTTAGCCACTTGGTCTCATACATATACGGATCCCAATATTCACCTGTTATAGTCTCTATTTTATGAGCCATGTTATTTAACTAAAAGATGGTGTCTTTCAATAAACATTTTTTTTAAATTGGGGGTTCTTACAGCTCTTATCACAGTCCACACATATATCCATCGTCAAACACATCTGTGTGTATGTTGTCATCTTTTTCAAAACATTTTCTTTCTACTTGAGCCCTGGGAATCAGCTCCTTTTTAAATTTTTCCTCCCTCCCCCATGTCCCCTTGATAATTTTTATATTATTTTTTTCCATGTCTTACACTGACCACTGTCTGTCATGAGTGGCGCTATCAATAATTACTTAATGCTCTTAGACATTTTCGAATGCTCGGTTTATTCATTGCAAACACACATCAAACAATCTAAAATATTACTCAAACTACTAAGGGTAAACAGCTATGAGCATAAGGGCATAATAGCAACACTCTTCACACATTTCATAATAGCACCATAGTCCCAATAAGCATTGCCTCATCCGTGTACTCACCCCGGGTAGAGTTGGAGAGAGCAGGAGATGATGTCTCCTTGGTTCCTGGCTCTCTAAAACATCAGTGTCTCTACCCGGGTTTAAATTGACAGCTTGGCTGGCTCTTTGACATATTCACTGTCCCAGTCAAGTCTTAACGGGTTTCTCCACGCTTTAGGTGACTTGGCTAGCTTTTGGGCGTTGGTCAGGTCTCAGCCCAGTCTTAATCAGGGGTCCCCACATCTTTGTGGTGGCTCCTTGGAGCAGCTGTTGATTTGGGCCCCAATGTTACACTTTATTTCTTCTTTAAAGTGGAGTTTCTTGTGTTTGTTTCTTTGATGTAGCTCAATGTCTTGCAAGGTAGTTCAACGTCTTGCAAAGTAGTTCAACATCTTGCAAGGAAGTTCTATGGTGCTCTCATCATATCCACCCCCTGGTTCCAGGAAGCGCAACGGCTCAAGAACGCTTCCGGGAACCAAAACATCTTAACAATAATTGTTTACCCAAGAACACGAATAGAATGATAAAACATATAGTAACAAATATATGAAGTAGAGAGGTGAACATCCAATGACCAAGATTAGAGAAAAAATTCCAAAAACTTGCTTTACTTTGAATTAATAGAGATCTAAGCAAGCTGCCAACATTACCCTTACAGGTATATTTCTGTGGGAAGAACTTTTTTTTTTTTAAGCAGTTGCCCAGTCTCAGTCAGAGTTATGGAGTGACATCTAAAAAGTATTTAGAACCCAATATATGATTAAGGATTTTAGCCTTTTTGAGCTCTTTGGCCATATGTTTAACTAAATGATCAGTTTCATTTTGTAAATGGTTTAGGGCTAACTCCTGATCAGCTTTTAGGGCATGTGGGATTGATGTTTTTAATATGTGTATCAAGACATTTGGTGTCCATGTGAGAATAGAAATATTGCCCTTAGTAATGTTAATGACATTACTCAACAATAGGCAGTTATCTCTGCAATCTAGTAGTATGTTGTTTCTTGTGGTATGATCATAATACATAAGCTTAGTATTATAACAAAGCCATTGGAAATGTCCTAGATTTTGGACTCCCCATGGTTTATTAGTTCTATAGGCTGACGTCATGTCCAAAGAATGTTGTATGTCTTGCTGTGTGATTAATGTTTCCTCATCCCAAATACGAAATTGTCCCATGTCTATAATAAGTCCACTCACATATAGTTTAGTATCTTTATATGAGAACCAGTCATTCCCAACTTTATAGGGGATGGGCTTAGCCTCGTAACCCAATATAGGTTGTCTCTTGGTGAGTGCAA
>NW_022103907.1:1336001-1338238 GCF_000313985.2 Echinops telfairi | reverse complement strand
GTAGTCCATACTGTGTCATTATCATTTTGGGCTATAATTTCACCCTTTGTGACACTGCTATTATTCCTATTTAATATCCAGATCTTGTAGGGTATAATTTTATGATTGATTTCTGTAAATGATAGCGAAATGTCCTGTGTTAGTGAACATTTCATCTAGGGGTGAAGGCCTGTTAGTTCTGGGGGAAGCGTTGATGCTTCTGGCCACGAGATCACACAGGTGTCCCTTTTTTTTCTGAATTTTCAATTTTTCTTTTATCAATCCATTAATCCTTTCTACAAGGCCTGCTGCTTGAGGATTATAGGTCAAGTGATAAATCCATTGCATATCCCAGTTCATGGCCCACTCTCTTATTATTTTATTTTTTAAATGGGAGCCTTGGTCAGATTGTACACTTACTGGTGGTCCATAAGCAGCACACCAGCGATCTAATGATCTCTTTGTCACGTGTGCGTCAGGGTGCTTCCCTGGGTTTAACATCAGCAAAAATTTAAATGTATCTATGATTACACAAATGCAGTGATTTTCTAAGAATGCAAGTGGCCCAATGTAATCTATCTGTAGGCTTTGATTAAATCTGGTCTCCTCTTTTATATGTCCCTCTCTTTTCCTAGTGAACTTTGATATTTTATCTTTACATGTACGGCATTTACTTATATCTTCCTTTACTTTGTGCCAAGTGACCCTCAAATTTCTTCCCATTAACCAATTGTATACAGCATGTGTTCCTGCATGTCCCCAAACTTCATGTATGCTTAATATGTCAATCAGGGATTCCTCCAACGGCTTCTCTTTCTTTTTGGGTGTCACTTTCTCTATTTCTGGTGTCCTATATTCTTTCTCCTCACTTTTAATCAGTACTGGGGACTTATCTTTGGAATATATATATATATATATATCTTGCCTCTTGTAACCACTGATATTTTTGATGCCTGGTCTGCCTTATTATTCCATTCATCCATCTGCCTTCCCTTTTTCTGGTGGGCAGATACATGTGTAATTTTGATAGTTATTCTATCCTTTAACACATATAACTCCAAATTTCTTGGTCATTGATTTTAAAATGTCTACTGGCCCATTTTCCTGACCAAAGGGCAATGCCATTAGCGACCGCCCAAGAGTCTGAAAACAAATGGATCACACCCTGGTTTTCCTTTATGCTTTGTGTTACTGCCAATTGCACTGCTATTAGTTCAGCATGTTGTGCAGATTTAGACTTACCCTATTTGGTTAGGAGTTTATTGTCCTTCCCCTGATCGCTGTTGCTCTCCATAGTGTCTCATGACTCCGCACAATGGAGGATCAGTCTGTGAACCAAGCATTTGTGAGTTCGGGAGCAAACTCAGGACCCCATTGCCCAATGCTTGGACTGGGATGTTCTGGTTCTCCTATGTCTTTTATAGGGGGCTCTACTTCGAACTCTGCCAAGGTTTCAAGGATCGCACTTGGGGCTCCTGCGTTCTTCATAGTGAGCTGTAGGAGATACCATCTCCAAGCAATCTGTTTGGGATCCAGACACACTCCTTTCATTTGATCGGGAGTAAGGCTAATTGTTTTTGTAATGGGTATGTGTGTTCTAAGCACACATTCCCGATCTTTGATCCAGGGTACAGCCTGTTGGGTGGCCATATAGGCGGCCCATATGACTTGTTCTATTAAATTATATCTTGTTCTAGAATATGGGAATCTCTGAGTATAGAATCCACACGGTTTATAATTTGGATCTCCAGGTGACTTTTTGAATATCCCCCATATGGCGTATTTGTCCTTCATTATAATGTCTATCATTAATTTATCTAGTCCCCCTGGCCTTGCTAGTCTTTGATAAGTTCTAATGTATTGCTTTATTTGTTACAAAGTGCCTCTTTGTTCAGTTCCCCAGTGAAAATCCTCGCTTTTTCTTGTGACTTTATACATTGGTCTCAATAGCCATTGTAAAAAGGGAAGATGTGTTTTCCAATATCCAAATATTCCATTAATTTCTGTGCATCCTTCTTGTTCTTTGGCTCAGGTATAGTATCCAGTTTTTTCTAGAATTTTGTCAGGTACTTTGTGTTCTGTACTGCCCCATTCTATACCTAAAACTTTACACTGGTATCTGGTTTTTGTATTTTGTCTTCATTTATTGTCCATCCTTGATCTCTAAGGAAGCTAACTAATTGCGTGAGGTCTTCCTTTAGGTCATCTAGATGTTCATTGGTTAATAATATGTCATCTATGTAGTGATATATTTTTGA
>NW_022103907.1:1332372-1335722 GCF_000313985.2 Echinops telfairi | reverse complement strand
GAGCTCTTATCTGTACCAGTATATATGCTCTGGTGTAGCCAGATTTGTAAAATAGAATTGGGCACATGTTAGTAGGGGGTGGGGGGTGGCACAGAGAGGTGGAGGAAGCATTAAAGAACCAGAGCAGTGGTTCTCAACCTTCCTAATGCCATGACTCTTTAAATACAGTTCCTCATGTTGTGGTGACCCCCCCTGACCATAAAATTATTTTCATTGCTACTTCATAACTGTAATTTTGCTACTTTATGAATCTTAATGTAAATATCTGATATGCAGAATGTATTTTCTTTGTTACATATACAACATAATTAAGGCATAGTGATTAATCACAAAAATATGTAATTATATATTGTGAAATATTTCTAATTACAAATAAATGAAATTTTGTCTTCAGGCATGGTGTAGCATGGGTAACAGTCTTAATATAACAGTAAACTACATTGCTACATTTTGGCAGTAATGCATAAAAAGTCAATATCACTGTGAAGGTTGATGGAGCGGTGTCTCGGTTCCTAAGACCATCAGAAATGTGTTTTCCGATGGTCTTAGGCGACCACTGTGAGTCGTTTGACACCCACAGGTTGAGAACTGCTGAATTAGAGGAAGGTTGTGTCAATAAACTTTTAATCTCCAGTAGTTCTAGGTTGTTTAGCTATAGACCTGATTTTTTGGGGATTAAGCAACTGCACAAATCAACAATCATCTACTTGGTGGCCCTAGGCCAGGCTTAACTAGGATCTGGCCTGCAGGGACAGACGCCAGGTTCCCACTTGTTGCATGTGGTATCTGAAAGGGCTCCTGCACCTATGAGCCTTGGGCAGTGTTGTGCTCCTCTCGCATACACATACTCATTGTGGTCTTTCTTACAGATATCCACAAAAGATGCCACAGGTAAGGCTTTATGACATTAGTTGGCTAAGATCCAAAGGATCCGGAAAAGAAAGCAGAAGTTTATGGATGTGTGCAGCTGTTTTTTATGTTTTGAGCTGTGCCCTATCAGCAAATGAAGGTCCCGAACACTGCTCTCACAGGCTTTACTCCATTCACATTACTACCATTGACTCTGCAGAGGCAGCTCTTCGTCGGTCCTATGTTGAGTGTCTTCTGATTTGAGGGCTTCATCTACTGGCACTATCTCTGACAACATTCTGCTTCTATTCATCAGGTCTTTGGTACCTGACAATGTCTTGATGCTATGCTTAAAGGTTTTCAGCAGCTAATTCCTCCCAAGTGGACAGCCAATTCCTTCTTAGTATCAAACCAAAAATCTACTGAAATGGCGTTGATCCCACAGCCACCACACAGGACAGAGTAGGATTGCTGCCTGGAGTGTCTTACACTGTAAATATCTATGGGGGCAGAGTCTCTCCGAGGACCAGGGTAGGTCAGCTTGAAATATGGAGATTGCAGGTAACAGGCAACACTTCAAACAGTACACCACCAGGTCTTTTAGGGCTATGCATAGAACCTTTGCTTCCTGTTCATTTTGCAAAGTATGACCTCGCTGGAAAACTCCTCACACACCACGGCTGCTGATCATATGATTCAAGTCTGTCTGTGAGCAAAATAGACACAATTATGTTCTAAAGCTTCCAATGCACAGGGCTGTCCATATGAACCTTTCTATTCAAGAAAATTTTTTAACGTGCTCCATTCAGCAATTCTCAACCTGTGGGTCATGACCCCTTTGGGGGTCAAATGACCCTTTTACAGGGGTCGCCCGGTTCCGAACAGTAGCAAAATCAGAATTATGAAATAACAACTAAAATAATTTGACGATTGGGGGGTCACCACAACATGAGGAACTGTATTAAAGGGTCACGGGGTTAGGAAGGTTGAGAACCACTACATTACATTATCACAGCAATCTGGTGTGCTTGGATTTGGATTAATATTGACAATTGGATTAAAGATAAATTTGTACACAACACAAAATCATTAGAGATGTATATAAAATGGCGACACTGGAATTACTGGGTATTTTTCTTCTAAGAAACAGAGTTTTATTTCAAATGGCAACGTCGCCAAGCACTGAATGCATGTGTTAAAGAACCTGCAGCCAAAATGGCTTTAATGGTTGGTCCCCACCCCATTCCCGCCACCCCTACACCTTATTGAGAATATACACAAACTTGTTTCTGACCATTTAGTGCCATTGCTTAGTTGTGGAAACATCCTGACCCTCTTCTAGGTTGTTCCTCCTTAACATAAGCTTCTCCTTCTAAGGTTTCTTTCATACTGCTGTTGTCACTTTGAATCCCATATAGTTTTTAAAACAGCAGGTCTATTTTACTAAGCAAGTTTATCTATTGTTGGGTTTTTAAGAGACTTCACAGGGTATTTTAGGTTTAAAAACTTCTCTCAGTAGACAGGCTGACTTTCTGTTCCACAGAAGCAGAAGCCAAGGGGCCAAGTTGCTGAGGCCCAGAAAGAGACTTGCTCATTGACCGAGGAGAGGTGTGGATATGGACCGATGATTATAACCTTATTGTTTTCTAATCCTAACTTATGGTAACATATTAACTTCCCTAATAGGCCTCTTGAATCATGAGTAGTTGGTGAGATCTGTGTGTTCACTGCCATGAGTGATTGGACACAGCATAGATGTGGAGCAGTGTGGGAGGTCAGTTGTGATCAGAATAGGTAAAGAAGGGTGGACTCTGGCAATCTAGGAGCCAGGGGAAGTCAGATATGGCCAATCCCTCACACCATTTACTACAAATACCTAAATGAACTTTATGGCACGTTAATATAGGTGACCATCATCGCTATAGATTAACACGGTTAACATGGCGTGAGTATTGTCACACCATGTTCAAAGCACGTTGCATGAATTAACACATTTAATTTTCACCGCAACCTTGTTGTATAGTTATGACTTAGTTCCATTTTTTATGTTAATTTTTTAAAAACTTATTTTATTGGGGGCTCGTACAATTCTTATCACAATCCATACATACATCCATTGTGTCATGCACATATGTACCTGTTGCCCTCATAATTCTCAAAATATTTGCTTTCCACTTTAGCCCTTAATCAGTTGCTCATTTTCCCCCTCCCCCTCCCTCATGAACCCTCCATAATTCACAACTTATTATAGTTTTGTCATGTTACACTGTCCAACATCTCCCCCTGCCCTCTTCTCTGCTGTCCCTCCCCCAGGGAGGAGGCAATACTTAGATTCTTGTAATCGGTTGCCCCTTTCTACCCCACATTCCTCCACCCTCCAGGCCTCGCCCCTCTCACCACCAGTCCTGAAGAAGTCATCTTTCCTGGATTCCCTGTGTTTCCAGTTGCTATCTGTACCAATGTACATCCTCTGGTCTAGCCAGATTTGTAAGGTAGAATTG
>NW_022103907.1:1311300-1328120 GCF_000313985.2 Echinops telfairi | reverse complement strand
TGAATTATTTTTTTAATATGCTTTTGTATTCTATTGGCCAGTATTTTGTTAAGGATTTTTGCATCAATGTTCATTAGGGATATTGGTCTGCAGTTCTCGATTCTTGTGGCATCTTTGCCCGCTTTAGGTATCTGAGTTATACTAGCTTCATAGAAAGTGTTTGGAAGTTTTCCGTTGTTTTCTGTTCTGGAAGAGTTTGTATAGGATTCGTGTCAGTTCTTCCCTGAATGCTTGGTAGAATTCTCCTGTGAACCCATCTGGCCGGGGGAATTTTTTTGTTGGTAGGGGGAGGGAGCCAGCCCCAACCACTACTAGTACTACCCACTGGTTCAGTAATGCACAATTGTATGGTTGAGATATATAAGCATTATATTAAAGTCATCGAGAGCATGAGAGGTAAGAGATATTACAATGAAGCAGTCAGACACATTACATGGTAGCATTGTTCACCTGAGCCCAGCTTGGTGGTCCACGTGATAGGTCTGACCATACTCTTATTGGGGTACCTTTATACTGACTGTTTGCTTTTCCTTACCTGCTTTTATGATCTCCTTTTCCTCAACGTTGGATACTTTGACAATTATGTGTCTTGGTGACTTCTTGGGATTCAGTCTGGCTGGTGTTCTTTCAGCCTATTGAATGGCTGCCTCATTTTCATTTATTAAGCTGGGCAAGTTTTCCTCTAAGAGTTCCTTGCTATTTTCGCTGTTGATTTCTTTGTTGTGTCTTGTTCTGGTAGCCCAATTATTAATAGTTTCTTTTCATAGCATCAGACATGGCTCTCATGTTTTCTTCAGCTAATTTGATTGTCTTATTTGACTGCTTTTTCCATTTCCTGAGGTCTGCTTGGTTATCCTCTAGGTCGCTGGTGTGACTCTGCCTCCTCAAGCCTATTGGCAAGATCTGTCAATTTGTCACTGGATTTTGTTATTTCATCCCTTAACTCTTGTATTTCCCTTTGGTGCATTGCTTTGATCTCCTCTAGCATCTCATCTTTTTTTCTGCATTGCTTCCCTCATATCCTTTATGACTTCAAACAGCATTTTGAAAATTTTTTTGTGACAGGTCAATATCTGCTTCGTCTATGCCCATCGTTAGGTTCATGACTTCTTCTGGCATTGTCTTCTGTTTCTCCTGCTTTTTTGTTGACACTGTTAGAACTGGTTGCTGTTTACGTGTTGTTTTAGAGGAGCCTGGAGCCATCATCCTGAGTCAAAGAGCCCTAGGCTCTCTTGGGGGATTCATATGAGTCCTTCTATGAACTACCTGCCGGTAGTTGTACTGAGAGGTCAGGCTATCACTGTATCTTCCTGTGGTTTCACTCTTGTCCTGGCCATCCAGTATTCCGTTACTTGGGAGTCTGTGCTGGATATTCCTCTCCTTTGACACTGGTAGGGTTGTGGACCCATGAGGGCCTTGCTTCCCTGGCTAATCTCTAAGTAGGCTTCACGGTGCTTGGAGCACCTCTCTGCTGGCCTGTGTTTTCCTCTGCGACTGGAGTGCTGAGGAGGGCGTGTGGGTATACCCACCTTGGTGTAGAGCTCTGTAGCTGGTAGGGGGATTACTGTAGACAGAGAGATCATCTCAGAGATTGGGTGGATGTTCCCGCAGTAGTGTGGAGCCCCACCAGTGGTGGCCAGGCGTTTCCCCGTCACTTGTAGGGCCTCGGGATTTAGGCTGGGGAAATGTCCCCACATTTTGTAGGGGAGAACCCCCTGCTGCTTTGTGAGTTGGTTTGCCCTAAGCGGAGGGTAGTGTTCTGGAAGTCAGTAGTGGTTTGATAGGAGAGTGGGAGGAGGAAAGAGGGAAAAAGAAGAGACAAAAGAACCCAGCTCGTTGAGACTGACTGAGCTCATTGAGATAGAAATGCTAGTGAATGAAGAGGGAAGAAATAGAATTGTAGGTAAAGTGATAACTGAGGCTTGATCACCTGTCTGTGATGCTGGAGGAGTTCCAACTCTTCCTCTACGTAGCGGGATGCTGTACCGTTTTATGTAGGGTTCCACAGATGCTGTGTGGGATTACTTTCTAAGGCAAGATCGCACCTGTGACCAGGCATCCGTTGAGCTATGGAGTTTACTGGTATGCCTGCCCTGTGCTTTATGTAGCACTGCAACAGGGGCGGGGGGCGGGGTATTCCCACAGCCCAGTCTAGGGCCCCAGCTATGTGTAGTCACTGAAAGGGAGGCTGGGCTTGTTGTCTTATCTAGGCTGCTGGTGTCCTACTACTAGATCAGAGGCTTTTATTTTTATTTATTTTTTTGTCTCCTTGGCCAGCTAGACTAAAATCAAATTAACGTGTCACACACAGTCTCTAGTCTGCAGATCTGTGCAGTTTGAAACTGACACTTGCTATAGTGGGTCTTTGTTATGTAAAAAGCTGCCAGGCCCTGTAGCCAAGTTCTGGCATTCCTTAGCTCAGTTACTTCTTAGGCTGAATTATGTTAAGGACCCCCGCCTATGTGCTCTTTGGAGATGAGAAACCAGAGTGCAGTTTGAATTATTAACCAATAATATATATTTCACCTTTTTAAAAAAAAATACTTGTGATGTGCTCTGATTTGGGGGCTGTCAGGCTGATCCCAAGAGGAGATCCAGTTTATCAGGGGGGTTGTTTCCCTTCTCAGCCAATTGGAATTAATTCCACTCCCTGGATTCTGACTATCCGCTTATTTTCTCCCACACCATGATCTACTTCAGGTAACAGCGTGGAAAGCACTGGCGTGAGGTTCTGTCTCCTTAAGGCATCAGCCCGGCAAGCGTGCAGCTGGCGCGCGCAGGCTCGCCAAAGCTAGAACACTTTAAAGCATTCTTGGTTTGCTTTCTGAGTGGAAATCACACGCAAAAAAGGGGTTCAGGAGAGACCTTAGTACCCTAGTTCTAATTTCTGGACTCCACCTCCCTGTTCCCTTTACTTTACCAATTTTCTGGTCTGGTAGCAAGAGCTCCGGATGGGTGCGTCCTATCGGGCTGCCATTTTCTCCGGGTCTCCCCCCTTATATAGATGAGACAAGTGAGACAGAGAACGGTGAAGTAACTTCTAAAAAATAACAAGGCTGGAAAATAATGTATCCAAAATTCATATTCACAAATCTTATTTCAGGAATTTGGCTTATGATATGGTTAAGCGGTCCTTAGAATATTACAAGTGAACCAAGGATGGAGAATCCTTACAGAATGTGCACAATGGTGGGAAGCCTGAGTTATTTTAATGTTCTTCTTTCTGTATATATGCATTTCCAGGTTTGTTATTTTTCATTAAAACTTTAATAAGCAAAAAAAACTCAGGGCATTAATTTCAGGGGCTCAACCCTCCTTGTGGTAGTTAACAATCTGTATCAGTTTGAGGATTAAGAGTGTAGTGGTGGAGTCTAGCTCCCAATCAGGATGTAGCCAATAAGGCCTCTCTGGGGGAATGGCCTTCTCCAGAGTATTCTGGGAACTTCTATTGCCTGGGGTGGGTCAATTGTTTCTAAGGGCTCAATATCCTCCTCTTCTGGATCATCAGCCCATATGGTAACATCCCATGTTTCAGGGTCCCAACTTTTCCCAATCAATGCCCTCACTTTGGTTTCAGACACTGCTCTAGTTCTGCAATTCAGCTGTCGTAATTCAGCCACTTGCATAGAGACTCTAGACCTGGTTCTCAGCAATGTCAGCTCTTTTGCTAGAAAGCTCTCCTTTGTAGTAGAGGTGGAAGTTTTCAAATCCATTAGTCTGCACCTGAGGCACACTATGAGACCATTCCTCTCCTCAATCACACTTTCAATTGTAAGAACCAGACAACCAGCTTCCCTATACTTGTCATCCTTACAAAATTCCTGGAATATATCAAACATATGATCATTTAGAGTCAGCCTCTCCTTTAATCAGCACCTCATCTATTGGTGGTGCTACTTTACGTAGTGTTGAAGTAGCATTACTAATGTTAAGGCTAATCGGGCTGGAGAGCCAATTTAAGAAGCCATATTTATGATTTTATTTCTGTAGAAGCACTCCTGGTACCAAAATGTGTTACCAGGGTTCTCTAGAGAGAAAACCAGATTTCTGATAATTTTATATATTTATTTATAAAGAGATATAACATAAGAAATGAACTGTTAAATTATATGTAGATAGATATATAAGAAACAAACAGTTAAATTATAAAGCAGTACAATCGGCATCAGACATATAGGCTAATATTGGACTTATGGACTTAATCTGGACTGTTTTCTCAATACTCAACTGCTCTTGTATATAAAGCTCTTTCTTATACATGGGTGTCTCTGGATTTGCTTCTCTAGTCTACCCAGACTAACACAATTCTCTATGGCTCTAGAAAATCTAGAGTCCATGATAATTTGAAATCCCGGTCTACATTTTCCCAAACTTATTAGGAAGGAATACTTGTTTTCAACATTTTACTGTGAATTGGGTGAAGGTTTACTGAGCAAATCAGTTTTCCACACAATCCATACCCATTTTGTTTCATATCATTGATTACAATCCTCACAATGCACCAGCATTCATTCCACTTCTTATGTTGTTTCCATTCCTCCTCCTTCACTAACCTTTCTTACCTGCTGAATGTCCTAGGTCTCTTTTGATCTCAAGAGATTTATTGATTTTTGTTATGTATGAAGTGTGTACTCCCCTAGTTCTACTGTTTACCTTCTACACCTGTTTATTGTTTGGCTGCAAACTGAGCCATGGAGCTTCAGTTCCAGATCTTTAAAAGTGAGTAGGGCCATAATCTTGGGAGTTCCTTCTGTCTCTGGACCATTAATTCTGATCTTTTTTATATGAGCGATGTTGTATTTCTCTTCCAGCTCTTAAACAGGAGCTTCTCATGTGATCCTTTTCAGAGTGATCAGAAGTTCATGCAGGGCCCCATCTAGTTCTTCTGGTCTCAGGGCTGTGGAGGCTACATTTGGGTGGCCCGTTAGTCCATTGAACTAATTGTTTCCATGTATCTTTAATAGTCTTCATTCTTTGCCCCACAGACAGGTAATGAATAGTTGTACCTATAACCACTCATTAGCTTGTATGACCCCAGCCAGTACTCACCGAACTAGGATGTAGAACATTGTCTTTGTTCATTGTATTATGCCAATTGACCTTGGTATCCCTCCCAGATCCAGTAAGTCAGGGAATGCTTAGTTTAATCATTTTATTGATTGATTGCTTATTTTAAAATCATGCTAAAGGTCCGTGTTTAAAATTCTGTAAGCAGTTATTAATTGGCTTAATCCTTTTTCATATAATTCAAAATTCAAGTCTTGACCTGGAAGAATTATAATAAAAACTTAAAATACAATAATTCTATTAGAAATCACCCAAGTGACATTCTAATTAGGAAGGTATTTAAACCACAATAAAAGGTCTGTTTGACTTCATCTAGTATGTCAGGGCACTCATGAATGCGTTCAGAAAACAATCAATTCAATGTACTCCACGGACAGACATAATATTTAAATAAAATGTATCATGTATCGTGTGTGTTTTCATTGTAATAAAGAAGAAACAAATAACCAATCAGGCTTCATATCAATTAGACAACTTTTACTAAATGAGAAAACTACATTTAAAATGTGCTTTAAAACAAAACAGGATTAGAAAAAAAGATGTAGGCATTTGAAAGAACTTTGCACTGTGCTGAAAATCAAATATTTCTTGCAGTAAATACAATGCACCAATCCATAAAATGTAAGTTAACAGAATTCTCAATTTAACATCTTCAAAGACAATATTAAGGTCAAAAATTTCACATCTATGGCAGCACATCTAGAAGGGCACTGAAGTCTGATGTCCATCCCTATGACAATCACATCCACTGGTCTCAAACCTGTCTTGTAAGATCATCTTTTAAATTGACTTTTCAACTTGCCATTTGTTAATATTAACCTTTTTTCTTAAAAAAAAAGAAAAAAAAAAAAAAGAAATGCTGCAATAAAGTCTTGATCATGAACAGAAATTATTGCTACTATTAGTTCACTACAAAGCATTTCTCTACAACATTATATGAACTTTGATCATGAAAAAGCAGAGTAAAAATCTTTAGTGACATAAGCCTTACAATCGTATACAACATTCACATGGCAATATTAAGACAGTTAAGCACCCAACAACCAAAGTTGACAAAACGTCCCACTGACCAGCATTCACTTAAATACATCCTTCTTACAGAGGGGTGAAAAAAAGACAGCATCAGCTTCCAAGGCTTGTCAAAAAAGGATTCTCATGTTTGTGGATCTAAAAACAACAAAACCCCCCAAAAAAACAAAAACCAATGCAGGTGAGGGTGTTACCAGAAAGCTAAGCATGCCAAAAGATGTTTCGTGCGAATCAAAACCTAAAGCCAAAGTACCACATAATCACATTTCCAACTAATCGGGTGATACTATATGAGCCTTATCTTAAAGTTAAAGGAAATGCTACTGCACAATAGCACATCAATAAGTTAAAAATTATACTGCATAAATCCAATCAGTGGCAATTTCTGTGTAAAGGAAAGGATTCACCATCAGATGGAAAGTTTGCCCAAACTGATTAAATCACTGGATTGGACAGTTGTATGCATTTTTTGAGCAACCAATGTTTAAAATTCATTTTTCTTGTATTGAGGCATACATACATTTTCTCAGGAAGATCAAACAAGTACGTAAGTAAAAGCATGGGGAAACAAGTCAGCGAATATCTTTAAAGCTCTTCCCATAGTTCACTTTTAAAAATGTTTGGATGGGAGCAGGACGCATTAAAATTACTTGCTATTATTCAAACAAAACAAAACAAGCCCAAAATAATCAAACAACTAAGCAACACTAAAACCACATCACACAGATGGATCACCATGCTTTCGTGTGGTTTCACTATCACATCTAGTTTAACTGGGATGCTTCTCAACTTTAAAAACTGTGATACGTGAAGATGTAATTTTAATGGGGAATTTTGAATTTGGATTTAACTTTGTTGAGTATTCTAACAGAGTATACTTAGAAAAAAATTTAAGATCCTTTACCCGTCTCCTTAAGTTAAAGGGGTGACATCATAAAGGGTGTCAAATGGCTGGATGGTTTTACAGTGCACACTCATCTCGTGAAGCATGTCCTTAACAAATCTGATGGCTTCTTTACAGAATCCCTCTCTTCACCTTTTCTTCGGTGGATTCGCTGTTCGAGGTGGAGTGACAGGACGTCCAGAATTCAGTCCACCATACTGGTACTTAGCTTTCTTCTCAGATGGTTTCAGTATCTTAAAATAAATAGTTCGTTAGCAATGTTATTCTTTCCACTGCAGTAAGTTCTTCAATTGGTTTTCAATTTAAAGACACAATTTCTCACATTTAAAGACCGTCTATGTTTTACTAACATTGTTAAAGCTAAATTAAATGCTACTGAATAGTATTTTTTTTCACAGTACAGTATTATATATATATCATTCCCTTTATATTTATCACAAAGCTCTACTACATAAATCTTATCAATTATCCATTTCCTAAGTTTAAGTAAAAATTTCTAACTCATTATCGGTCACTTTCCATTCTTGTCTATCTATGGAACTATGTGTGGTCTTTTATGACCAATTTTTTTCATTTGGCATGTTTTTGGGGTTTATCTCTATTGTAGCATAAGTTAATGCTTTTTAGCTGTGCCCTTGTACGGATATGCCACCTTTCGTCATTCAATCACTGGCTGATGGATATTTGGGATGTTTCTACTTTGGGGTTATGGAAAATAACATGATGTTAAAGTATTTGTATTGACAACAGTTTTTATTTCCTCAACTCTTGGGCAACTAACTGTCAAGCTGTTTTCCTTAAGTGGCCCCGAATGAGGGTTCCAATCATAGTCATTCTGGTGGGCAAACTGATCTTTAAACCTATACTATAAAGCCTTATGAAGTATTTTCTTTTTAGAATCCAATCATCACAGTGCCTCTGTGAAAAGAATTTATTAATCTAATTCTGTATGGCAACTGTCCAAGGACAGGGTCTGGTTATCATCCTTAAACTGGCAATGCGGGATTTAAAAGCCTCTCTTTTTAAAAACATATATACAGTTGTATGCTTGTTCAGGGGGGAAAAAATCTTTTGCAGAAACCAGGTAAAAAATCATTTTGTATAAAGCACATTAAAGCTAGAGCTGGTCTCTCTCAGTAGGTGATTTTTTGTTTATAAATGGGTAAAGACCATATACATAAGCAGCCCTGGCTGCTAGCTGAAAGATGTGGCAGTCTCCATCTGCTTCCTTAAAGATGGCAAGGTTTGGAAACCCTAAGGAGTTCTACTCTGCCCTGTAGTTGCTATGGGTCAAAACTGACTCTATAGAATTGATTGAAATTTTTTTTAAAAACTCTTTTCTCTTCTTAGTTTGTAATTCTCTCTCCATTATCTGTCCCACCCATTTATCCTGCAAAAGAAAACAACTCTAAATTATTTATTGTAGTGACATTTTTTACTATGTAAGTCACTATCCAACAAGTCATAGGAATTTAACAATTTAAACATCTAAAATCAAAGATGAACCAGTACTACTTAGGATTCCTAAAACCTTCAAATTGATGTACTTCATAAAGCCTAATGAATCTATGTAAGAATCACTTCTAAAAGAAAAAATCCCGGGTAGTGGTTTTAATTAGACTAAAAATGCTATAAGTAATATATACTTGTATCATACCTGAAAGGAACACATCAAAGTTTCATCCACACTCATCATTCCACCAGCATTATCAAATTCGCCACAGTAATTTGGGGCTGAAAACAGTGTTACCAGTTGTCGTTTAGCAAAAAATTCATATCCATCTTCAACCACCTGTCACAAGAAATGTAGAACGGAAAACACATTGAAACTGATTTGTGTGTCAAAATTCTAAACAAATCTACTTTGGTAATTGTGGTTTTTATTCTTAAAATGGATCTAGCTTTTCTGTAAAGGCCATTTTCAAGGTAACTCACAAAACATGCTAATGGGTGTAGTGTCTGCAGAGAGCTCCAACATAATGTACTTCCTTCCGGCATAAAGATCACACCATAAAATACTCAATTGAATGCACAGCAAACTAGACAAAGAAGAGACCTTTCAAAAGCCATTTCTAGTTCCATCTTCTGATTTTCTGTTAGCTGAATTTATCGATTATACTTAACATGACTTGTAGACTCTGCTGTCAATTCCAGAGTAATTTAAACAATTTGCTTCTCAGGTTGAGAAATAGCTAGTGAAGTAGTATTATTTGCAATAGGTAAAAATACTTTTTGAAATCTGTTTTTAGGTCTCCTTTGATAAACTGAAAACATTCAACTACTAACCGGAAGGTTGGAGGTTCAGGTCCACCCATAGGTGCTCTACCTCGCATAAATCAGTCATCAAAATCCCATGGGGCACATTTCTACTCCGGCACACAAGTGGTTCCGGTTGACAAGCAGTATTGTTACAAGAAAGCACCTCGATAATAATGCACGGTGCTAACGCCTACTCACAGCAGCAGACAACTCATCTGTGATGTTGAACACACGGTACAGTTGCTTTCTATTAGCTTGTGACCCTATCTATCCCCAGTCTCAGCACAGTGCTCGACACCTGGTACACACTTCTTAGTTTGTGCAGTCTTTGAATATTTTTGGTTAAAGTGTTGTTTCCCACTGTGAATCTGTGTTAGGCCATGTTTTGAAAATACGCAGGAAAAGAATACACACACACACACACCTTTAGAAAAGACCAGAGACTGGAGCACTACAGGATAAGAACAAAGAGACATTTTGGCAAAGTTAGTGTCTAAAATACTCCTTCCCTCACCACCTGCTTCAATCATGAACCGGATATTACTAAGTCATTCATTTGTCGCCCCCTCCCACCACCCTTTCCTACTCTAACATTTTAAAGCTATTTCATCTCTACAAAATACTATTATCACGACTGGAAAAATGATTTGTATATAGTACTGTTTCAATAAAATTCCTGTAATTGTTGCCAAAATGTGCCAAAATGTCTCTCTTGTTCTTATCAAAATCCAAAGGCTACGCAAATTATTTGACTTTATATATATACATATATAATTTAAGAACCACATAAAATGGGATATTTCAAGAAAGCATTGAAAAATGTTAGAATTACAATGCACATTAAAAAAAATTTTAATATTCTAAGAGGGTGAGAAAAAAAGGTGAATTAATCACTTTACTTGTTAATTATAAGATCTAGCCTCTCCTCCTACAGATTACCGGAAAAAGTAATTTAACTTTCCTGTGCACAAGTTTCTTCAAAAATAAAACAAGAAGACCTGGCATGAAGAAGTTGACACTCAAACGCTCATGGCATTTTTATTTCATACCTGATGAGCTCGACAAATCAAGTCTAAATCGTGACGATTCAGAAATTTACTGACAACATCAGCTCCGAAAGTGAAGGAAACCCCACGATCATTTTCCCCCCAGCCTTGCACGTCCTTATCTGGGTCAGACCACAGCAAATCGCAGAGCAAACCTTCGAAAGGACAAAAAGGTGACAATTGAAGAAAGTGTGTCTATTTACCATTAAAAATTACTTGCTCTCCTATAACCCAGCCCAGGGGTTGCTAAACTTTGGAGAAGTCAATCTGTCCCTCTCAACAATATAAAAATTATTCAAAAATCATAAATACATTTTTTACAAATAATATTCTTTAAAAAAATTATACATGAAACTATGATAGTTTGTTTCATTTTCAATTTTACTCTGATACATGCATGCACTGAAAGCAATATATGGCTTGCAAGCCAGTTTACCAACCTCTGACCCAGCCTTTTCAACTTACCCCCTCTTCATTAAAGCAACCATGTCTTGCCTGGCCTCTTAAGGAAGTAATTTCCACAGAAGAAACCCTTATATGACACACTGAACATAGTAAAACTCCATGCAAAAGAGTGTTCCTCTTTTATGTATAGTTTCTCCATGGCATAATCAATTCAGCAAGCAGAATTCCCGGATCTGTTATTTTCCTATAGATCTATACCATTTCTGGATGTTGTCCATTCCATTAGATTATTTTTTATCTACCATATACACTCAGTATAAGGCGACCCGAATGATACGAGGCACCTAATTTTACCACAAAAACTGCACTGAAAGTGTGCTGAAAAACTCAGCTTATACTCGAGTATATACGGTATCTCAGCCAATACTTTTTAATAGCTGGCATTCTTAAACAAGTCTTTTTTATCAGGCAGATAAGATTATTTTGGTTATTTTTGATCATTTTCTTTCCCAATTCCATGAAAAATCCAATTGAGATTTCACTGGAATTCCACTTGAGATACAGATTAATTTAAAGGCAAGAAAATTTTTCTGAGGGGTACAGGATTTTAAACACATAAATGGAAAGAGACTCGGGAAAACATTAGGAAGGTCAAGACTAGAAATATTGATCACTCTAATAGTAGTAGAATTCGTCAAGGGTCTTAGCCTACATTGGGAATACACGAGGGGTCACCACAAAAAAAACCGGAATTGTTTTTCAAAGCAACCTTATCACCTTCAAAGTATACTCTCCATCTGTATGACAGGACCCTCCCTTGCTTGTTTTTTCCCTTCACCTCTTCTATGTCCTCCAATCACTGTCCTTTCATGTTCCTCTTCATTTACAGAAGCAAAAAGAAGGTGCATGGAGCGAGAGGCAAGTTGGGTTTTGCCAAAAACTGGTGCACCGAGATGGCTGCATGAGCAAGTGCATCCTCATGGTGGCAAAACCAGCCCCCCATATACCACAAATCAGGCCTTTTGGGTCGCACACTGTTAAGCAACCTTCTCAGAACCTCTAAATAAAAAGCTTCAAATAGTCAATGGTCAGGCAAGAGAGGGAAGATGAGCAAAACATATAACAATAGTCAAAACGAAGGCATGAACTTAGACCAGAGAAAGAATTTCGTAAAAGTGGGGAACTGTTAACAGAATTGAGAGTATGTTCTAAGAACTATGGTACCTAAAAAATGAGTCACCTTTGAGACTCTTGAAATTATTTAAAAGCATTTTAGAATGGGTGGCAACATATTCTTGAATTTCTACTTTGATATTTCATAAAAACTTTGATATTATGTCTTTAGAAATCTGGCACCATACAAAACCCACTGGAGTAGTTTATCTCAATTCATAAACTTTTTGATTGAAGCTGATTACGTAAGTGCACAAACTATAATCATACTTCCTATTCTGCTTCCATAGATTCCAGTGACATAGTCTTAAGAATATATAATTCCAGTGTGAACATAAAATGGACACGACTCAAATACAGTTGCTTTAGGAATTACCTGGAAAATATGATAGTCTCCAAACTTCAAACTCACCACTATCAAGTTGATTCTGACTCATACCGACTCTATAGGAGAGTCACTGCCATCAATTACATAGACTTAGTAACAGCACAGGGTAGACCTGCCCCTGTGGCTTTCCAAACGTGTCTTTCTCTCAGTGGCTGGTAGTTTCAAACTGCCGACCTTGCGGTTAGCAGCCCAATGTGCAACCACTAAAAAGTTGAATACTGAGAACCATCACATGGAGTTCTTAAATATCAGTGGATTCAAGTTAAGAACCACAGAGTAATGTAACAGTGAACAACCAAACCAGTTAGGTACATTTATAAATTAGAATCTTGATATATATTTTGAGCCAGAGCTCAAAACACATTCTTAGCCCTCAGTAACACCTTAGTATTTTTCTATTTTAACACACACTAAAATGAGAATAAGCTATCATGCATGTTATTGAAGATTTATATAAAACCACCTGTTTATGTATTAAAACTTTAAAGATTATGATTTGAAATATATATTTTAGATTATACCTTATTTAAAAAATAGAATTTTAATGAAATACTATTTAAATCGTTTCCATTAGGTTTAGTGAGTTATATTCTGCCATTACAATCCATATTTGCTTAATTTTTCCTCTTTAACAGCTGGGCCATTTTAATGTTTTGTTTTTCTTATAGTTCTCTCTCCGGTTCCAGACATGTAAACTGTTGAGTGGGATTCAGAAACGGCAATCATGGTGGCCCTGATTCAATTTTCGTCCTCACAAATAAAGGGGGAGTTGATTGCCTGAAGCTGCCATCAAACTAGTAAGGCTGCATTTGTGCATTCATCATTTTCAGGACTGTAGGAACCTGAGCCTATTTCCCTCAAACCCCCTTACCTTACCTCCTTGTATCACCAGGCCCAGCTCACTCACATCTACTTCAGTGACAGTACCTTTGGTAATAACACTCCACGTTGTGTACAGTGGGGACAAGAGGTTCTTAGCATCAAGTACTGGTAGCAAAAGCTGACTAAGTTCAGGGTGTGTAACATGTGCCTTCTTGAAACATTACGCCCACTGGTGCGATGAATCATTCAGATTTTAGTGGTTTCTGCGTAAAGCCATCCCCAACAAAGCACAGACTTTAGTAACCGTCCTTTTGCATGCCTTCTTCTTCCTCTTTTCTGCTTGAATAACCTTTAGTATACTTCCATTTCCCCCAGCATGGACTTTGGGCAGAGGACTTCCCATTTTCCCACTTTCCCTTTTCGTTTCTGTTTAATCCTATTGGAAAGTACTTTAGCTTGGAATTGTCCTCCTCTGTCCATCTCATCATTCTTTTGTTTGATATTTCTCTTTTCATACATCTTGATAATCTGTTTCATTTGTGTTTTCTCAACACAACACTGCTTAATCTTTTTCTATTCTTTGATCATTCATGAGCCTCTCGGCTGCTGCTTTCTCATTTTCTCTTGGTAATCCTGAGAGAGTACCATAGCACTCACAATAGAGCTTGGTATGTTCCTCTTGTGCCACAATGACAGCAGCAAAGCCAGCAGACAGTGTGAGGCACGATGAACCACTCAATTTTCAGGTCCCTGAAACCCACAAGGCGACTCCTCGCAGCCCATAAGTTGTGCTATTTAAGTTTTACAACATGTAGTTACTTGAGTTGGCTGACATTGGAGGTTCTATACAACAGTTTATAGTTGATAATGTCCACTGATGAGTAGCAATTAAGCATGATACTACTGGATTTCCAGTGCATTTGCCACACAATCCAATGACACTTGGATGTTGAAAATGCATGCTTACCTAGGAGTAGTTTTGAGTACTTTCTATGTAGCAGCAGGAAGCCCTAGTTAAGTTCTCAGTTGTGAACCCAAAGGTTGGTGGCTTGAACTCACCAGTGGCTCTATGGGAGAGAGGCAGTCATCTGCTTAAGGATTATCATCTAGAAACTACAGACACTTCCATCTTTCTCTGTAGGTCGCTATGAGTTGGGGATCAACTCTACACAGCACACAACAATGCTGTTAATTGTGTGTGCAGAGCAAAAGTTGACCAAGTTTGCATGTGACCTACTGAAGCAGCGGACCAGCTTTGACCTTCCGACGTGCCTGAGTGAGTTTAACTACCAAGCTTTTGGTTAGTAACTGAGTACTCTGTGTCACCCAGAAATTCTTGGTACTTTCTATGTAAAACGAGCTCAGTGAGCACCTAGCCCAACAGCTATCTGATGAGTAATAGATTTCCTGTCAAAAAATTTAAAATCTACATTTGGGGAGGGTGGGGACAAAAGAGCTCAAGAAAGAATGTTTTGAAATTGATTATGGTAGCAATTGTAAAATCCTGCTTGATGTAACTGATCTATGGAATATAACTTATGATATCTGTAAGAGTTCCCAATAAAATGATTTTTAAAAATAAATAAAAATCTACACTAGAAACTGAGAATGGTCAATTTTGGTTATATTACAAAGGGTTTAAAAAGAAGTAGAACTGAACTGCATTCAATTCAATGAATGTTCATGGCTTTTGATGTCAATGACTCACAGTGACCCTACAGGATAGACGACATCTAACTGCCCCATAGTTTCCAAGGCTGTAATCTTTATGTAAACAGACTGCCATTCTGTCTCCCACAGAGGAGCTGGTTGAGTTTTTACAACTGACCTTTTCATTAGTAGCTGCTTAGGGTCACTATGAGTCAACTTCAACTCGATGGTAATGAGTTTGGTGTTTCAGTTTGGGTTGGTTCAAATAGGCAGCACAAAGGGTTGGCTAGCAGTATTTTAACCACAACACCACCAGGAGTCTTTTGTAATGAGTAATTACAAATACTTTAAAACCAATAGAAAAATATGTAAGTGGCAACTAGGCCTTTCATTGATTTATAAAATTATAATTGAATAATTTATCAATCAAAACAGGATAATCTCCAACTGGAACATTTTTTTCTTTTACTGTGAATTAACAATTATTCTGAATGACCAAAGGGTCAAATTTCAAAATATATTTCTCTAGAGCCTGAAGAGCTCTAATTTATCAATGAAGCAGAAAATAACTAAAACTACTAGATAATTTAAAAGGTAAATTATAACACCAGCAAACAAAGTTAATTTTACTGAGAATTCCTTTTACCAATTGAAGGGCATAACTAATTCACTTTGAAAGAAGGAAATTAGAGATAAATCAATACTAAGATCTTTGACAAAACTGAATCATACTATGGTACTGTATATAAAATTTTTAAGTTTTGAAATTTTGGGGTTTATTAGTTACGTATCAGTTTACTGACAGTAAAAAAAAGGAACTCTATTCATATAACGAAGCTTAAAAGATCAAATATGCTAACGTTTCCCGAAAATCAATGAGTGCAACTCTTCTCTATACTTACCTGTATCAGGAACATCAGTAGGCCTCATGATTCTTCGAATCTGCTCCATAGATTGTAGATCTGGTGACAGTCCTATAAATATAGACATAGTACTGATATCTAAAAAGAAATCTTAACCCTGGACCAATAAAATGTACTTTAAACGTTGCCTTAGCGATCAACATACTGAATTACCATGAATCTCAGTTTGATATGACACTGTGATTTGACCATTGTCAAGAACTAAGACCACTGCCAGGTCCTACACCACCCTCATGATTGTTGTTTGAAAGCACTGTGACAGTCTTTATGTCAATCCATCTCATTGAAGGCCTTCCTCTTTTATGCTCTACTTTATTAAGCAGGATGCTCATTCTCCAGGGACTGATGTCCAAAATATGTGATAGAGTCTAGCTATCTCCACTTCTAAGGAGCACTGTGGTTGTACTTCTAAAGCAGATTTGTTCACTGCGTTTTCAATAATCTATCAGCACTATAATTCAAGTGCATCGATTATTCTGTGACCTTCCTTATCCACTGTCCAACTGCCATGTGCTTATGAGACAACTGCGAGTCCTCACAGTGCTACCTTTGTCCTTCAGCACCTTGAAGAGGTCTGATGCAGCAGGATTACCCAATGCAATGCATCAACCGTTTTCTTGACTGCTGTTTTCATGGGCACTCATTATGGATCTAGACAAAAATGAAATCCTTGACAACTTCAATCTATTCTCCAATTATCATGATGTTGCTTATTGACCCAGTTGTGAGAATTTTGGTTTTCTTCACACTGAGTTGCAATCCACAATGAACTGTAGTCTCTGATTTTCATCAGCAAATGCTTCAAGTCCATCTGGCTTCTAGCAAGCAAGGCTGTCAACTGTAAATCCTTAAATTGTTAATAAGCCTTCCTCCAATCCTGATGCCACATTCTTCTTCAGACAACCGTTTCTTGAGTCATGTGCTCACCATACAAATTAAGTAAAGTATATAAAGTAGATTAAGTAAAAGATATAATGCTGACCCACACCTTTTCTGCTTTGAAAGCAGTTAAGTATCCCTGTGCTGTACTGGAATAACTACCTCTTGGTCTATGTATAGGTTTCTCACAAACACCAGGAAGTGTTCTGGAATCCCCATTCTTTTCCATGCTACCCAGTTTATTGTGGTCCACAGGGTTGAATGTTTTTACATAG
>NW_022103907.1:1290286-1311200 GCF_000313985.2 Echinops telfairi | reverse complement strand
CTATCTTTCATTCTGTGTACTCTTCATGACTTATGCTTTCATTTCTGGCAGTTCCCTGTTCATTTTTACTTGCATGATAGCACTGACAGCGTTACTGGTGACTTCTACATTCTGTCAGATCATCTGCCTGAGGAATGGCCTCTGGATAAGGTGATTGACAGTTGCTCCATCAATGGACTCAAACATAGGAGCCATTCTGAGGACAGCACAGACCCAAAGGGTGTTTTGTTCTGCTGTGCACAGGACCACCATGAGTCAGAACTAACTTGACAGCAGAGAACAAAACAGCTCTTATTTGCATTTTCACAGAAGAGAACCTTCCTTATTATACGCGTTTTCTAATAGTGAAAGAACTGTAGGAAAACTGCACAAAGTAAATTAGTCTACCTCCGTGGCAACAGAAGATCTTCTCATCCACAATGGCAGCTATCGGCAGACAGTTAAAACAATCAGTGAAGGTTTTCCATAATTTAATATTAAACCTTCGTTTGCCTATAAAAAGAACAAGCAGGTATTAAATAACAAGAAATAAGCCATCTATATGAGTGCTCCAATCAAAATTTGTGGAAATGAAATTTTCCCACAAACTTTTTGAAGCCCAACATACAAATGTTAACATATTAACCTACCTACATACTAATTATGGCATAACTAAACCTAAAAATTATGACACAACTATTTCTAAAAATCTAAATCTCTTTTCAATTGCTACCTGAAAGCCACTAGATTGTCAAAGAGTCTAATTTTTTTCTTTACGCATATTGAATTATTTAGTACTCTGGGGTTCCCTACCTGATCCTCCATAATTTATCAGTGATACGAGTGTACCTTTTATTTATTTTTCACATATTTTGAACTTTAAAAAAAACCCAACTAGAATATCCTTTAAAATGTACTCAATGTAACAAACATTCAACATGGCCAATAAAGTTTAAAGACTTTCAAAGACTGTGCTAAGGGTTTTATAAAACAAAAGCATCAAACAATTTTGTCTTTTAAGATCACCATTAACAGCAACTTTGAAGCAGTATAATAGACTATTTTTTCCCCCTTCAACAAGGTCTATTTTATTTCACAAACTAACAAGCACCCTCTGTCTATTTGCCAACTGATCCCTTCCTCTGGAAGGTTATTTAATTTTTATCTTTTTAACAGCAAAAGGTTAAAAAAAAATGGCACAGTGATATTTCTGGAAATACCGGGGGTGGGGTTAACATAGATGGGTGGTTGGCAACAGAAGGTATTGTTAATTGCCAGGGCACAATAGGTAAAATACCTAGCCAAATAAGTAAGCAGAAGCCCAAGGGGTGCCTCTGGAGACCGTCCACTGAACACTAAAATACTAAGTAATACAGTGTAAACTTGCTGCCAGAAAGGATAATTCCCAAGTGTTTAACTGGAATTACAGCTTGGCACTCACTGCACCAAGTATATAGATACAAAGGCTGTAATTTTCCTGTACTCTACCATAAACAGGTACAAAGACAAACTCAGGGTTTGTTCACCTTTTTAGCTACTTGATTTTCCTGAATTTGATAATATGTTGCAATAACTAACGCAGGCAAGTAATTAAAAGAGACTCATATTAATTTCCCTTTATTAAGCCCGAGCCTGCCTCCCAAGGAATAAGTATAACTCAAAGCTGAGTTTATAAGCTGCTTTCACACACAATTTTATTTGATATCAGTATCTATTTTTGGTACAATTTTAGGAAGATGGTTCTGAGCTGACATACTAAGCCCATTTCCTCTCGAATGGTCTAATTTAAACACTACGTAACAGAAATAAAAATACAACATAAAAACAAATATTCATTCTCATTAGAGCATAAAATTCCCTTAAAGAACATCTGTCGAACAAACGGCTGTATTCCCAGCGATGAGAAGAGTACCTGCATGTGCCATGTCCTCAAATAGCTGTCATGATTACATGAATCAGAAAGATACAGTAGGTTTTGAAAGGACTATACAATACAAAGGGACTTAGACTGGGTAGGGGTGGGGAAGCAGATTAAGAAAAGAAAAATTCACTCCAAGTTACAGCTAATCAAATATATATGCTCACTGCCATACTCTACCAAGCAAACCCAAAAGAGACCAAGGAAATACTATTATACAAAGAATAGTAGTGACTTCTTACTGGTCAAGAGTATAACAAGGACACCTGAGTACACAACACCCTTGTTTCTCTGGGTCTGTAGGTGTGTATTACAATTCTAGTTAAAACCATCAAGGTAAAATAGTGGCACAGAATTTGCCAATAGTTCTTGTGATACAGGGTTTATAAAGGTTCCACTCACATCACAAGAATGCTGAGCTCAAATGTGGACACTGGAAAACCAGAAGCCAGTCTTTACTGACCCTCTGCTTCGGAACAGTTTGCTCTGAAAACTAATTTAGAGAGCCTTTTCAGCTGAATAAGCTAATGTGCCAACCTGAGAGAAGGGGTGGAATCTAGCCTGTCCATTAGGTCATAGCCAATGAGGCCTCTGTGGGGGCATGGTCTTTTCCTGAGGATTGTGGGAACTCCTGTCTTCCTCCCTGGAGGCGCAACACGCGCTCTTCTCTCTCTGCTGGACATTCCTGTTGACAAACCACATGGAGTTATGCTGACAGCAGCCAAAGCCCTGGAACTGGAGAAACCACTCTCCACACCAGCAGAGATGCTTCCACTGCCACTAGATCCACAAGACTTTGCACTCACTGGCCTGTGATCTTCCTGCATTCAGCACCAATGCATGTGTTGTGTAGTTTGAAGAGGAATTTATAGACTGGTATCGGACATATGGGCCAATATTGGACGAACGGACTTGATCTGAACTGGGATGCTTTCTTAACATATAATTGCTCTTTGATATAAAGCTCTCTCTTATATACATGTGTCTCTGGGTTTGTTTCTCAAGTCAACCCAGACTAACATACCTAACCAGCCTGAAATACCACCAGAGATTCCTAGGACGAATGAGTAGCATTGTTCCTGGGTCTGTGTCTAAGTGCTGAAGCCAAGAAATCTTTGAACTGGAAAGTAAAAAGGGCATTTTCCATTAGTTTTTTTTAATCTTAATTTTTACTTACATTCATCATAGAATCCATAAATGCGATTGATGCTAGCACACTCATGATTTCCTCTTAAGAGAAAGAAGTTCTCTGGGTATTTGATTTTATAAGCCAGTAGCAAACAAATGGTTTCCAAAGACTGCTTTCCTCTGTCCACATAGTCGCCTAAGAAAAGATAGTTGGCTTCTGGTGGGAAACCTCCATACTCAAATAATCGCAGTAAATCTGTATACTGTCCATGAATATCTCCTAAAAATGGAAAAGGTTGGTTTTAGAAAAGATGGTTACTGTTGGAGGAAGCCTCTATTTAATTATCCTCTTGGGTAATTCTCTCCCCTGAGCGTGGGCTGGGCTAGTGACTTGTTTCTATAATAAGACAAAACCAGAGACTGTCACTCCTGAGATAAGGCAACAAGACAGTGACTTCTACACTGTTCACAAGCTTGCTCTGATGAAGCCAGCTGCTATATGGAGAATCTCAGGTGGCAAAGGACTGAATCCTTCGCTAGATGACCCTGGAGATGAATGCAACCAGCTGACCCTTCCATTGAGTCTTGTGAGAGAACGAGGACCCACCTAAGCTATACCCAGATTCCTGACCCACAGGAAATGTGGGCTAATACATCATTTAATCCACAAAGTTCTGAGGTAATTTACTATACAATAACATAATACCTTTTCTTGAGTAATTTAGCTTCAATAATCTGTTATTTTGAATCCTAAGACATTAAGAATTTAGAAAAATGTAGTATAAATAATTTTGATTGCATTCTATATTAAAGTACTTTAAAGAATATTTTGCCAAGACTTTTAATCATTTTATTTTTAAAGTCACCTATAAGTAACTACATTAAACTTCATTAAAACTCATAGCAAGGATGATCATTTTCACAAAACTTAAAAACTAGTACTTCTTAAAGGTGATATGAGCAGATCCATTGAACCAACCAACCTTTACTCAGCTACTTTCTCTTTTGTTCTGGACTTAAGAACCCATGTTTTAATAAACCTCATGAAAAAGAGATAGTAAAAAGTATTCAAGGAGCACACTAAGCACATGCAGGTTACAAGGTGTGACCGTGGAGCCTAAGAAACATGCAACAGAGGAAAAACAAAACCATTGTGAAAAATCCTTGACTGAGCACATTATAGCTATTGTCATCCACATGAGAGCACTACAAAAAAGCTTACACAATCAAATAAAAACCTAGCATGATACAGTGTTTACAGCATGCTTCCTCCTGTTCGGATGTGAAAAACAAAAGCATATATATTTTTAAGTTTTATAAACAATCTTCTAGCTAAGATTTTACTTTTGGTCAAAGGCCATGGTAAGATTTATAAGAACAAATTACATTTCAAAACAAACGAACCTAACAACAAAGTTGGAAGAGTGGCCCCCAAAATTCTTACCAGTATCTTATAAAGTCTGTTTTGCCATACCCCTCGATAATATTGGATGTCGATCTTAGACACTTTTGGTCATTTCATTTAGGTTGGGAGCTTATTTTAAATTGTACATCCTTGATTACTATAAAGCTGAGAATCTATGTTATTTGTTTTCTTTCAAGATCTGTCGCTTTCAATTTGGGGGTAATTTCCTACTGCTTTCTTTCTTTCCTATTTATTTCTAAGAAATCTTCATAGACTGCATACATAACAAATATTTTGTCTGTAACTTACCATTTTAATAAATCTTGATTTTTATGAAATTAAACCTACAAAATTTCCCCCGTAAACAAATTAAAACATTTTTTTCTCTAGATCATTCTCAAGACAAACAAGGAAAGAAAAATCCAAGTGATTCACAAAAAAACTTTGCAACTTTGTTTACATACCACAAATTTTCAGTGGTGCTTCCAATTCCAAAAGAATAGGCTGGCTGAGAAAGATCTCCCGAGACTTGATACATAAGCCCCGAACTTCTGCTTCAGTCATCTGCACAATTTTCCCTGGACGACATCCTCGTACTGATAAACAATGAGTAAAATGGTCAATTTCCTACAAATAATCCTGAAAAAGATTCATTACTTTGAAGAGCAGAAAAGGCATACAGGCAGCAAACTACCAGATCCCTTGTTCCCTGTGCGCTTTGGTTTCTCTATTGCTGGCACCTGTGGACACTTTTTAAGCCTGCTGTTATCAACATGCAGCCTTTTTTTCACTCCCTGGCCAGCGTGAGGCCTAAGAGCCCAAGTGGTCTGAAATGTCTCAGGGACAGCAAGCGCCTTGAAACTACCAGCACTGCGTGAGATGCACCTAGCAGAAGACCAGAATCAGTGGCTATGAAGAAAGGGAGAGTCATAAGTAGCTGTTAGCAGGTGACACGTCTTGAAATACTATTAGCAGTACCAAGAATTTTAGCAAACATGACCTCCATTTTGCTCAACCCAAAACCCTAAAACAGCGGTGCTCACACTTTTTCATCATGCAAGCCACTTACAAAGTGATCAAGTCAAAATGATCTACCAACTACGAAAATGCAAAACATTTATTTATATTTATTACATTTACTCATAAATGCACTGAGAATTTGTTATATGTACAATGTATGTCTATGTACTTTGCATAACTGCATGAGTCCATATTGCACAACACAATTAACTATGTACATTTTTGTCATTACCTGAGTTTACTCTGATGACTTGCACTGAATGGAATGAGCCAGGGATGCATAGTCCAGACAGGAGCTGCTGTCAGCCAGCCTCAAGCACTTCCAAATGATCATCAGTTATGGTGGAACGGTACTTGGACTTAGTGATCTTTATGTGGGAAAGGCTGACTCACATAAATAAGTAGAGCCAAATAATGCAGTCAAAGAGGTAGCATATTTTCTCATGTTTGGGTACTTTCCCTCTGAGAGTAAGTTCCAGAACTGTTGGACTTCAGCTGAATGTCGGCTTGGCAAAATCTCCCATTCCGTATGAAAGTGATATGTTTTTGTCTTCTTACTTGGTCCAGCTCCCCTACTCATCTTAATATACCCTTTCTTATGTTTAAGAGAAAAAACCCAAGGTCTTAAAAATTGACGATTAACTTAGCTTGTCAGTTTTGCTGCATTTAGCGCAGCTGTTTGCACATGCATTTGACACCTAAGATTGCATCTGATTGGCTGATTAAGTGATGGGATTGGTTATAGGCTTACGTCTCTTTTTTTAATGCCATACTCACACTACATTTGCGATCGATTGTTGAGCACCCCTGACCTAAAAGATGTTAGATGCTTCTATAAGGAGTCTTGGGGGCACTAACTGCAGGGTTAGAGATTCAAATCCAGTGGCTTTGAGGAAGAAAAATGAGGCTGTCTGCCCCCTTTAGATTTGCAGCCTTGAAATGGACTTGAAGGCAGTAGATGTATTTAATGAATTGTTGTGGTCACAATAGAGCACTGTATAAAAAAACCTCTAAAGCAGCGGTTCTCAACCTTCCTAAGCTGCGACACTTTCATACAGTTCCTCATGTTGTGGTGACCCCCAACCATAAAATTATTTTTGTTGCTACTTCATACCTGTAATTTTGCTGTTATGAATCGGGTGACCTCTGTGAAAGGGTCGTTGGACCCCCCCAGAGGGGTCTCGACCCACAGGTTGAGAACCGCTGCTCTAAAGGTTATTTATTTAACTGGAGTAAATCCCTATTAACATGAATGAACTATGGCTATTCAGTAATTGGCAGAGTTGGGTGAAGTAGAATGAATGGTATATGAGAGGGGTGTCTTGCTCTATAGGACTGAACTTGTAATTATTTCATCTTTACCTACGCCACTGGCTCCTTCTCTTTAATCTTAAATATACCACCAGTTCCCATTTAATCTTAACTGAAAAACAAAAATCAGAGACTGGATTTCGATATACTTTTATTCCTTCTCATTTCTAATTTCATAGCAAAGTCAACACATTTCTTGCTAAAGTGTGTTATGAGTTGGTTAGGTGAGCATCAGATAGACATTTAAAAAACAAACAAAGCCACGTCCCTAGATCCAAAAGCTAAGTCTATTTAAACATTCCATTAATGTAAACCTTTCAAATAGTCAACATGACTCCTATATTTACTCTAGATTTTAAATAACCATTCATTTATATGACTATCCTTGTAACTGAGGAACCAACAAGAGCACTGTGGATTAGGCTCTGGGTTGCTAATTGAAAGGTCACAAGCAGCTTCTAGGGAGAAAGATGAAGCAGTCTTCTCTTATAAAGAGTGACAGTCTTGGAAACCCTAATATAGGTTCACCATGAGGGGTAATTCACGACTGAAAACTGTAGTTCTCACAAAGCCTATGTACGAGCCAAAGGCCTGTGTGCTTCCGTTTAAGGGACCATTATTCATTCTGAAGGATAAAGATCTCTGATAGTTTTCAGATGACATACACTTAGAAAGCTCCTGATGATTAAAAAGAGATGAATCCATTCAACAAATACCTGAGAAACTCACTAGTGTTCATGTATAAAACAAAACACCTTTAATAATAAAATACTTCTTAGGGTATTAAAATTTCAATGCATTAAGGTAACTTTAATGTCTGAGTTTGCAGTGTTCAAGGTACAATGTTAAAATTTTGTCTCATATTTGTTTTGTTTCCTAATTTAATTATATACTGGTTTAAATTTGGCTTCCCAAGTGAATAATTTAAGTTAATGAGATACACTTAACTTTTAAGCCATACTACTAAACCACAGAAACTAAAAATTTATCATAATAAAATTACACACCAGAAAAGTATCTTGAATTCCACTGCTCTAAATGCACTTTCCTTCAATTAATTCACTTAAAGCTAAGAGATAACATGCAATCAATAGCCGCTGGGGGAAACTGGCAGTACCCAGGCCTGCCTCACTCTCCATTGTCTTTTTCGTCTATTCCAGCTTACATGGGTGTTCCTGTGGGTGAGACTGAATCTTTACAGGAGCACACGGCCCTTTAGTGGCACATAAGATAAAGGTACACTTCATATTCAACGGCAGTTTAACAGTTGCTGAGATGCAGTCCGAAGTGAATGGTTCTTTGATCCTTCCAAAGGAATGGTCCTTTGGAATCATGAGCCAAATGTTTAGGAAAATGGGGTAGAGGGCTTAGAGTGCTTCCAGTCGTCTCCAAGAACATTTCAAATTTATCACCAAAACAAAACAAACAAAATTACCAAATTCATTGCCATTTATCACAGTTATCTAAAAAAATGAAAAAACTTGAACCACCTATTGTTCTATACAGTAACTTGGTCATTATTATGACAATTGCCCCAGGATTTCAGTATTTGGGGCATGAGGCTAGACAGTAAGTGTCTTCATGGATTGGGAAAATACAATAAACCTACATATATCCCTCGGTACAAAGCAATTTTGCATTGGTCATCTCATTTAATTCTTTGGCTAATCTAAGAGATTAGTTAGAAATTATATACCCACTTTACATTATTAAGAGATTAAATAATTTACACAAATTCACAAGCACCCAGGTTTCCTAACACTGCATGGAGTAAAAAGGTAGCAGAGTATTTAGAATATAAACTTCTACTTTACATTAATATTTTTGACCAGAAGAAAAATATTTCAACATATTTTGATGTTAAATTACTTATTTAAGGCAATTGGGTGATCGTGAGGTGTCGAAGGGATCGGGTATCAAGAATCAAAGAGCAAAAAATCATATTGTGGATGAGAGGGAGTGCAGATTGGGGACCCAAAGCCCATCTGTGGGCAATAGGACATCCCCTTACAGAAGTGTCCCCAGTCAGGGTGCAGTGTAGCAATGATGAAACATACAACTTTTCCTCTAATTCTTAAATGCTTCCCTCCTTGTCCCCCCTCCCCCACCCCCCACTTTCATGATCCCAATTCTACCTTACAAATCCGGCTAGAGCAGAGGATGTACACTGGTACAGACAGAACTGGAAACAAGGAATCCAGGACAGATAATCCCTTCAGGACCAGTGGCTTGAGTGGCGATACCAGGAGGGGGAAGGAGAGAGGGAAAATGGGGTAGAAAGGGGGAACCAATTACAAGGATCTACATATAGCCCCTTCCCCTGGGGGACGGACAACAGAAAAGTGGGTGAAGAGAGATGCCAGAGTGTAAGCTATGACAAAATTTTTTAAAAATCTATAAATTATCAAGCGTTCATGAGGGAGGGGGAAAATGAGGAGCTGATACTAAGGGCTCAAGTAGAAAGCAAATGTTTTGAGAATGATGAGGGCAACTAATGTACAAATGTGCTTGACACAATGGATGTATGTATGGATTGTGATAAAGAGTTGTATAAGCCCCCAATAATTTTTTTAAAAAATTTTAAGGCATTGCATTATTTTTATGTACAGGGTAAATTATAACAGACATTTCTTATACTATTACTACTTAGAATTTCTTTTGAGATAGTCCATACACAGTAACCAAAGTACATTAATCTTAAATGCACAAATTGAAGAATTTTCAACTATGTACACACTTGAAGGACCACACCTAGATCAAGTACAGAACACTCCAGAAGTCAAGACTTCCTTATATCCTAACCACCACTCAATAAATTCCATGTACACTGCTATACTCTTTTCACTATTGATTACCCTATGTACTCGAGCATAAGCGGAATTTTCCAGCACATTTTAAATGCAGTTTTTGTGGTAAAATTAGGTGCCTCGATGGATGTTTGAGTTAGCATATATTCGAGTACATATGGTAATTTGGCCTGCCTTTGATAATTTCAGATAAAAATACAGTATATACTCTTATGAACCTGTAAAATCTATGATATTCCACTTAGAAGTCATTTGGAACAATTCCATTATATAAATACAACACATCTATCCACTTAATACCAGTAAGGTTTTACTTACTTATTTATTTTCAGTTTAATATTGTTGGTGGATATTCGGGTGTTTTCCAGTTTGGTGCTATTATTCACATAAATGTCTCTTGGGTATAGACCTGAGAGTAGAATTACTGGGGCATATACAGAACTTAAGCAGATACTGCCAAATCAAAGATGTTGCTCTACATCACAGGTTCCCAAACCTAATGGGCCTACCATCCTCTTTTCAAGGGGGGGGGGGGGGGGGGGGGAAAGGGAAGAAATGCTCAGCACCACCCCTGGTAATTAAAAACTTCGTATTTAATCGACTATGACTCACAGTGACCCTACAGGACAAGGAAGAACTGGCCCTGTGGATTTTGGAGATTCAAACTCTTTAAGGGAGTAGAAATCCAGGATGAAGTGTGGCTAGCTGCTTTTGCAGCCCCTACAGCCCCACCCCACCCCACCCCCAGGGCACAGCATGGCCACTTTGGGAAATCCTTCTCTGTATCTTTGCTAGCACAGGCATTATTTGTCCTTGTATTCAGCTATTTTGTTAGGTGAATAGTGATAATCATTGAAAATTTGCATGTTTTTGATAAGATTGTTGGTACATTTTAATATACTTAAAAGGTAATTCATATGCTTTTAAAAAATTCTTGTCTACTCTTTAAAACTGAACTGATTTCCTTATTGATTTTTAGGAATTGTTTGTATATTCCAGAAGAGTCCTGTTAGATACATATTTTCAGGTATCTTCTCCCAGTTTTGGCCTTGCTCTTTCCTTCTCTTATTTTTTTAATCATAATCAAGGTATATTTTAATCAATTTTTGAACAGTGCATTTTAGACAGTTCAAAGTATCTATCTCTCCTAAGACTATTTCGTTATGCATCCTTCAAGATGCTTGTAGTTTTAATTATCCCATTTCATTCTATAGTCTTTAGAACTTTTCTGGTACATGGTTGGAGGTAAATATCACAGTTCATCTATATCCATATGGATATCTGGAATGTTATCTGATGGCAACTGGTTTGTCCACTTGATGAAATTCCATTTATTGCAAAGACTATCCTTTCCTGCGTAACTGCAGTGCTTGTTTAGAAAATCAAGAACCCTGGTGGTACAGTGGGTTGGTTGCGTGTTCAGCTGCTAACCACAAGGAGGGGCGAAGTGGTTCCATTCTGGGAACCCACCAGGCAGTTCTGCTGTCTTACAAGAGTCTCCAAGTCAGAATTGACTGGATGGCAATGGTTTTAGAAAACCAAACAAACAAATAAAAAATCTGGACTATCTATCTACCTCCTTACTCTACAGGTCTATTATATCAATATCACGTCTTAATTGTTGTAGCTTTCTATGTAATACTTTGTAGCGTAAGCATGCCAAGTTTGTTCTTTAAAATTGGGTTGGCTTACCTAAGCGTTTTTTGCATTTTCAAATGTTTAAAAATGGCTTGTTCTCTCTCTCCCTCCCCATGTGCACCCCCTACTCACTCACTCACACATACAACTGCAATTTTAATGGTCACCGGGTTTATATCTCAGGAGAATTTTTATTAAAATTTTAGTTTTATAACGCAATCTCTTGTTTTTGTTCAGGCTCTCATGATCTCTCTGTGATGTTTTATGATTCTAAGTATGACATGTTTCTCGTTTTTGGAGGGCCTGCTACTGTGGTTTCTTTTCTTAGATTATGGTTGGATTGATATTAGTATACAGAATTATAATTGTATGCCTATTTGTACCCTATTCCAGTAGTCTGAAGATCCTTTGGATTAAAAAAAAATAGCACATATAATTATATCAACTGTAAAAAGGCGATTTTTTAAATGAAAGATATGCTTTTGTTTTTCTTCCTTGGATAATTTATTAGAATCTCTAAGATAATACTGAATAAAAGTGGAGCTACTGGAATTTCTTGTCTTGTTCCTGACCGTGGGGGAGGGGGGGGGAGAGCATTCATGATGCCACCCTTAGGCACTAGATAATAGTGTCATACATACCTCATGTCATGCCAAGAACCCTGGTGGTTCACTTGGCTACTAACCAAAAGGTCAATAGTTGGAACCCAGAGTTCGATGGGAGAAAGATAAAGTGGTCTGCTTCCATAAGGATTACCCTTGGAAATCTTATGGGATGCTTCCACTCTGTCCTACAGGGTTACTATGAGTTACAATCAACAGCTTTGGATTTGGTAGTAATCTTAGGAAAATTTTTCTATTCTTTTTTTTATTATTATTTTATTGGGGGCTCGTACAATTCCCATCACAATCCATACACACATCCATTGTTTCAAGCACATATGCATATTTGTTGCCCTCATTCTCAAAACATTTGCCTCCCACTCTAGCCCCTAATATCAGTTGCTCATTTTCCCCCTCCCTCCCCACTCCCTCATGAACCCTTCATAGTTCACAAATTATTATAGTTTTGTCATGTTACCCTGTCTGATGTTTCCCTCCACCCTCTTCTCTGCTGCCCATCCCCCAGGGAGGAGGCAATACTTAACGATTCTAGTAATTGGTTCCTTCTTTCTACCCCACATTCCCTTCACCCTCCAGGCATCGCCCCTCACCACTGGTCCTGAAGGAGTCATCTATACTGGATTCCCTGTGTTTCCAGTTGCTATCTGTACCAATGTACATCCTCCGGTCCAGCCAGATTTGTAAGGTAGAATTGGGATCATGATAGTGGGGGTGGGGGGGTGGGGGGAAGCATTAAAGAACTAGAGGAAAGTTGTATGTTTCATCGTTGCTACCCTGCACCCTTTAAGTATTTTCATCTCACTTACTGCCTTTGGATCAACCTTTGGGTTTCTAAAGCTGTAAATCTTAGGGAGGCAGAAGATTTCATCTTCTCTAGAGTGGCTGGTGGGTTTGAACTGTGGGTAGCAGCCACAGTTGTGGTTTGAACTTGTCGGTTCCCCAACTATACCACAAGGGCTTTCATCTATCATGATGAGGTGTTTTAATGTATCATATACATTTACAAAGTGAGATGGTCGCATGCATATTCTCCTTACTTCATGTGACTTATATTGACTTATTTTTTCATTGCATTGCCACAATGAACCCTTCCGATTTACAATTATCTTTCTATATACTTTAAAATCCAATTTGCTAAAACCTTTGTGGCCTTATTCATGAGACTAGGTGCCCTGGTGGCATAGTGGTTACATGTAGAGCTGTGATCCACAAGATCTGAAGTTCAAAAACACAAGGCCCTCCAGGGAGAAAGACAGTGGGTTTTCCACTCCTGTAAAGGGTCTCCGAACCCCATAGAGGCAGTTCTACCTGTCTTTTAGGGTCGCCATGAGTCAGAGTTATTTTGATGGCAGTGCACTGGGTTGGCTTATTCTTGAGATACTGGTCAGGTATTTCTCAGATTGTACTGTTATGGTTGTGTTGGCTTCACTAAAGGAGATGGGAAGAACACTACCTCTATTTCTCGTGAAAAACTGCTTAAAACTGGCATGCTTTATTTCTGAAATATTTAAAGATTACCAGTGAAACCATTTGGGCCTAAGAGTTTTCTTCTTATTTCAAGTACAAACTTTCATGTTCGGTAACAAATACAACTACTTGGGTTTTTAATTTGTCAGTTTTGCCAATTTTAGTTTTTCATTAAAATTGTCAACTCAATTAACACTTGGTTACATATGTATAATGGCCTTTGCTCTTCCCTGAAGAACTATGGTGGTGCAGCTGGCCACATGGTGAGCAGCAGTCCAGTCTCTAACGCTGCAAGAGAAAATTGGGGCTGAAAATATTTTCAGCCTCGGAAACCCTATGCAGGGGCAGTGTAAGCTGGGACCAACTTGATGTCACTGAGGGTCTTTCTGTTATTCCTTAAAGTATACTTACAAAGAGGCTTCAGAAAAGTCATGGAACATGAAGTGAAGAAAATAATAACCCCCTCCCTATTTTAAAGGCCTTTCCTCATATATTACATATTCCTGAATCACTGGAAAGCAAGTTATGTATATAACGTCCCCTAAGTTATAATACATCAGTATAAATGTACTGAGCATTTTCTTATGGATATGCATAGATGTTACCAAATGCATAGAGTGTAACTTTCATACAAATCTTTAAAGACCATAATGCATAGCTCCAATCTTGTTCTAATACCATTGTCAACCCTTCCACGAAGAGCCCTGGTGGCATAGTGGGTTATGCCTTGGGCTGCCATCCACAAAGTCAGCCATTCCAACCCACCAGCTGCTCCATGGGAGTAAGAAGTGGCTTTGTTTCGGTGCAGCTACTGTCTCGGAACCCCCAAGGGCAGTTCTACCCTGCCCTACTGCGCTCCCTGAGTCAGAACCGACTCCTTTTCTAATTTTGAGCACGGAATCGAACCAGCGTCAGATACTGCATTTGTTCTTCTGTTCAATCTCCCCAGCATCCTTCAACAACCATGTCTCCTTGATCATTTCTGATATTTATATTTTACACATTATCAGCCTTTCTTGGTATTAATAAATTTTACTAACTTCAATAATTTCACTTAGTTTTATTTTAATTGTTCACTTGCTTTACTTCCGATTTTTGCTCGTATTTATAGCTTTTCTTTCCTTCATTTGCAATTTGTTTTTCTACTGTCATGAAATGGAAGTTTAGATCATCTTCAACTTTCCTTTATGTACAAAGAAAGCTATAGATGTCCTTTCAAGTACTGCTTTTATCTTCAATCTCACAAGTTTTGACAGTTACATTATCAAATATTTTATAATTTTCATTGCTATTTATTCTATGACCCATAAATATTTTTTAAAAAATAGATCCATAACTAATTTAAAAATTTTCTATTTATATGTTGTTTTCTAGTTTGTTTCCACTACAGAGGAATTAGTGTAGTTTCATCAATGCTCTGCATTTATATCTTTAAAACTAAACACAAAATTTAGGAGGGGGGACTGTTGTCTTCCTATTGGAATGACTAAGCATTATGGGATGCACCCAGCCCTCTGCCCTTCTTTATCTTTAGTGATACTTCTTGACTTAAAGTCTATTTTTTTCATTAATAAAATAACCAAAATCAGCTTTTAGTTGTTTATGATATATTCTTCCAATCCATTTCCTTCTGTGAGTTTACACTGACTATAATGAATAATAAAATTGGACCTAAGTCTATCATGCTATCATTTGCTATCCATTTCTTCCATCTACTCTCTACTTTCTCCCATTTTTACATTCTTTGTAATTAGGAGCCCAGGTAGTGCTATGGGGCAAGCACTGGACTGCTATTAGAAAGGTCGTCAGTTCAAACCCACCCTCTGCCCCACAGGAGAAAAAGGAAGCCATCCCTGAAAAAGACTTGATGTTAGGCTGGGCTCTCTAGAGAAGCAAAACCAGTAAGCCTTGTATGTTTGGTTCATAGCAAGAGTATCACGAAATGGCACACACTAGAAGTGGGACGTCCAGTCCAGGTGAAGGCCTTCGTTACAACAACAGGAATGATTTATGAGGTTGACGTAGGACGCAGCAGTGTGTCCCTGTTGTGTTCAGGGTTGCTGGGCGTTGGAAGCATCCCAATGATAGTAGCAACTACCATTCCTATACCAATTGCAGACCCTCCAGGGCTGGTTTTTCCTGATCACATGATGTTCAAAATATGTGAGATGAAGTCTGGCAACCCTCACTTGTAAGCGAGTTCCAGCTGTATTTCCTCCAGGACAAATTGGCTTGTTCTTCTGGTATTTTCTGTATTTTTGGACAACACAATTCAAATATTCTAATAATTCTTTTTTATTGTTAAACTTTCATATGCATGTGAGAGAATTGGAAAAGGCACACTTTTAGTCTCATGTACATTTTGCACTTTCAATGTGCAAAATGTATTATTTATTTTTCTTTTCTTTTTCTCCTTGCCTTTTTTTTTTTCATTTTGCCCTTTTTAAAGATTTGCCCAGTGCAATATGCCACTTGATTGACTGACTGCTGATGCTTCCATGGGCATTGATTGTGCATCTAATAAATCGTTCACTTCATGTTTTCCTCGGCCTTGGATAATTTATATGGAAGTTTTCCAGTTTATTGTCTATTCTGATGTTATAATTTGTCTTTAAATACAACTACCAAATTCTTCAGCAAGGTTCACTACCAGCTGCTCCAAGGGAAAGATGGAGCTTTCTATTCCCATACAGTGATCGTCTCGGAAACTCAGAGGCAGTTAGTTTATCCTGTCCTACAGGGTCTCTGAGTCAGCACCCACTCAGGGCAATGAATGAATTTTGACTATCCGACCGCCCCCCCACCCATTTCTAGTTTCCACTAGACTCTTTTATTAATGGCTCCCAGGCCACCTATAAAATCCTCCATCATTTCCTTTTACTCTAAACATGAATCAACAATATTAAAAAAAATTTTTACTGGGGGCTTATACAACTCATCACAATCCATACATACATCCACCGTGTCTCAAGTACATTTGTACATCATCGTTGTCAAAACATTCTTTCTACTTGAGCCCTTGTTATATATAAGCTCATTTTCCCTCCCTCCCTCAAGAACCCTTGATAATTTATAAATTATTATTATTTTGTCATGTCTTACACGGTCTGATGTTTCCCTTCACCCACTTTTCTGCTGTCCGTCCCCTAGGGAGGGGGTTATATGTAGATCATTGTGATCGGTTCCCCTTTTGTCCCCCACCCCTTTCCCTTACCCTCCTGGTATCACTACTCTCATTATTGGTTTATCTATCCTGGATTCCACATTTCCAGCTCTTTCTGTGCCAGTGTACATGCTCTGGTCTGGCTGGATTTGTAAGGTAGAATTGGGATCATGATAGTGGGGGCGGGAGCATTAAAGAACTAAAGTTGTATGTTTCATCAGTGCTATACTGCATCCTGACTAGCTCATCTCCTCCCCGCGACCCTTCTGTAAGGGGATGTCCATTTGCTTACACATGGGCTTTGAGTCTCCACTCCACACTCACCCACACTGACATGATTTTTTTTGTTCTTTGATGCCTGATACCAGATCCTCTTGACACCTCATGATCACACAGGCTGGTGCGCTTTGTTGCTTCTCAGTTAGATGGCCACTTGTTTATCTTCAAGCCTTTAAGACCCCAGGCACTCTTATCTTTTGACAGCCTGGCACCATCAGCTTTCTTCACCATTTTCAACAATCCTTTTAAAGTAACTACTATCCAAAGCACCTGTAACTTTGTTTCCATGCTTCTTGTCTTGGTTTTTGATTTATTAGTTCTCTCAGTCCTGTAACATTTCAGTAGGTCAAGTACTGGATTACGGATGAAAACCTGTAGAGGCTCTGAATGATTATTTCCTTTTTGCAGACCATTGTCTTCAGGGGTGGTCTATTTCAGTCTTAATCTCCAAGAGAGGGCCTATTGGAGTCTTTCAAGGGAAAACCCAGGCTATAACAAGGTCAGTCTAACTTGGTAGGATTTGAACTTCAACCTTTGCCTCTCCCTGGCAAAGGATGGCTGGACTTTCTGCTCAGAGATAGGTTTCTTAAGTGTGTCTCTTCTAAATATATGAGTCAATCAATGAGTTTAAATGGACTTAATTCCAAATTTTGAAACTAGCTTCTATGTGGCTAATCTGTTCTTTTGGATGTCACTTGCTTTTCAACTCTTTTGGGAGCCTCTAACGTTAACTTCTCTCCAGCTCAACAAGACTTTGAGTTTGTGATCTGTTACCCACTGCCACCGACTAGAAAATGTCTCTAGGAAAAAAGAGGGACTGGTAAGGTCATACTGAGTGCTTTCCATCCCTTGAAGAACGTAACTCCTCAGGAAGTCTGTGTTGATGGCACTTCAACAGTGAAAGAGCAGCTCAAAGAACAGAAGAGGCACACCCAAAATATTGACACTGGTTACACGCTAGAAATTCAAATAACCAGAAAGAATTTTGAGGATACCTTGTCAAGGACAAGTCAACATTTTACCAGTTACACATGTTTGGTAAGAGAACCAAAGTCCCTTGCCTCCTAATAAGGTAACCATCTGGCACAAAGATGTTGGCATCAGGAAGGGGGAAATACTCACCAGGGTGCAGGAAACGATGGCTTATATAGGAAATATACAGCTAATTGATTGTGAACTAAGAATAACATTTACAAATTTAAAAAATCTTTTTTCTTTAAAAACAAAAAATGCTTTATGACACATAAAACTATGAATTTCAAATGTTAGTATTCAAAAACAAATTTTTACAAGAACACAATTACTCATTTATATACTGAAAGCTTTAGCACTGTGATGACAAGAGTTTAATTAGAAAATGTACATGGCGTGCTCACTGGTTCGGTGTACCATGAATCTGCAGAGATACCCTTTAACTTAGCATTTTGAATGCCATGCATATTGCCATAGCATAACATTTTACTTTAATCTTACTACTAGCGAATGCCATCATGTCAAAACAAGAAAAGTGAACTTTGAATACTTTTAAGCATAGTGGTGTGTGGACTATTCACTTATAAAATTAGCTGATGGTGCCTGGCTATCAAAAGATATAGTGTCTGGGGTCTTAAAGGCTTGAAGGTAAACAAGGGGCTATCTAGCTCAGAAGCAACAAAGCCCACATGGAAGAAGCACACCAGCCTGTGCAATCACAAGGCGTCGAAGGGATCAGGTATCAGGCATCATCAGAACAAAAAATTTTTTCCTTGTGGATTGGGGGGGGGGTTGGGAGTGGAGACCCAAAGCCCATTTGTAGGCCACTGGAGATCCCCTTGCAGAAGGGTCTCGGGGAGGAGACGAGCAGACACGGTGCGATGTAGCAACGATGAAAAATACAACTTTCCTCTAGTTCCTAAATGCTTCCTCCGCCCCCCACTATCATGATCCCAATTCTACCTTGCAAGTCTGGCTAGACCAGAGGGTGTACACTGGTATAGATAGGAACTGGAAACATAGGAAATCCAGGGCGGATGATCCCTTCAAGACCAGTGGTGTTGAGTGGTGATACTGGGAGCGTAGACGGAGAGTGGGTTGGAAAGGGGGAACCGATTACAAGGATCTACATGTGACCTCTTCCCCGGGGGTACAGACAACAGAAAAGGGTGAAGGGAGACGTCGGACAGGGCAAGACATGACAAAATAATAATTTATAAATTATCAAGGGCTCATGAGTGGGGGAGGAGGGGGCGGGGAGGGAGGGGAAAAAAAGAGGACCTGATGCCAGGGGCTTAAGTGGAGAGCAAATGTTTTGAGAATGATGAGGGCAATGAATGTACAAATATGCTTTACACAATTGATGTATGTATGGGTTGTGATAAGAGTTGTATGAGCCTCTAATAAAACTATTAAAAAATAAATTAAATTTTTAAAAAATTAGCTGACAGCATTGCTGTAGTGACCCTTTAACTGTGCAAAAATAATACAATTTGTAGCCACATTACCAGACTAAATTCAATACTCATCAGAAGAAAGCAGTGGCCATAACAATTATGAAAACTTAAGAGTATCACAGCTCAGCAGAATTTCCTCACAAACATAAATGATGTTGCTAACAAACTAAGTTTTCAAGTGCCCCCTTTGTTAACCAAGTGAGTAAAATGGTGGTAGTTAAATTGTGTCCAACTGAAAAACAAATACTACGTTGGACAACTACACATCTTCAAAGAATCTGAGGGAAAAATCTAATTCAGAACAAACTGAAATGGATCTGCAAAAATGGGTTACAACTAATGGTGGTACAAAATGTGTGAAGCAGAAGCAATCTTAGCCAGATAATTTAGGTTTGTGAAAATGTAAGGGTTGTTTAGTCTATGGTCGGTTCATCAGCAGTTAACTCTGTGAAGTTTCATCTATCATGCACTACTTAAAATCAGCAGTATCAATGGTGGTCTTCATTTGTTCCCATTGTTAGTGCTGTGACTTGCAACAGAAAGTGAAAATCTTGCCTTGCCTACCACACAAGAGACTCACCAGTGGTAAAGTTTCATTGCGACTTTTTTTTTAAGCTCAGGATTTAGACAGAACTTTTTCTGAATGAGAATAACCACCCTTAACCTCAATCCCTATTAACAAGCATTGAATATGTTTAAGAGCAGTGTTTGCTGCAGATCCCATGTTTCTTAATCAATTCAACCTAGAAGTAAATGGCAGCAGAATGTTCAAATGTGAAATTGTTCTGTTGTTGTTTTGACAACTAATGTTGAAGTCACAAGTACTATCAAACTGCTTATACACTTCCTGTGCCATCAAAAGTTAAAACAAGAAGTGATCTTCACTCCCACACAAATTTACAGCAGATTCATTTTTTCCCCCAGGTCTATCTATAGTCCCAGCACTGCTTTTTGGCTCCTGATGCAAGTGCAAAGGAATCGTGCAATTATTGTGCTTCTACTTAGCCTATTATAAGTGATCAATCTGCAATATAACAACACACAATTAAAACCACATGCTCGCACAAAGGTATCAGTACTTGGCAGCACCCCGAGTCAGAAATGATTGGATGGCAACTAAAAGCAACAACAATCTCTGTGAAAACTTATCTTCCAAGATGAAATATGTTAAGTTCCACTACTGGTCAGCAATAACTGATTTGCAATCAATTTTTCAGATAAGGATCAGTAACTTTGAATGCCAACTGAGCAAAATATTATCTTCTCTTCAAATAATTCTTTTATTCTCATTATTACAAAAAATTATGCCCAGTCACTAAATTCTGGACTTCGTGTGAAAAAACTCCCAATGTAGATCTGTCTTTTAAATTACAAAAGGCATGTGTGTATTCCATACACAAAGCACAAGTCAACAAGTATTGCTAGTAGGGGTACATTTCCTACATGCATGGAGTTAATCCCAAACAAGTCGTGTTCAAACGAGTCTATGTGATCAGCGGACACCTGCAGACAAGTTCTTTCGGCAATACGCTATCTTAGTCTCATACCAAAAACCAAACTCACTGTCAATTCTGACCCTATAGGACAAAGTAGGGCTGCCCGAGTTTATTCAAGACTAAATCTTAACAGGAATGGAAAGAATCATCTTTATCCTGGGGATTGTCTTGTGGTTTTGCATTGCTGACTACAGGGTAGTAGGGTAGAACAGACTTGGAGGGTAGAACTGCCCCCATAGGTTTCTGAGTCT
>NW_022103907.1:1286449-1290186 GCF_000313985.2 Echinops telfairi | reverse complement strand
TTATGAGATTCACTCTTTACAGGGTACAAAGCCTTATCATTCTCCAGAGGAACAGCTGGTGGTTCTGAATGGCCAACCTTATGGCTAACAGACCACCATGTACCTTATGGTAGCAGAGCCACCAGGCTCCTTTAATCTCATCAGGGTGATTAAAAAAAAAAAAAAAGTTCAATCAAACCAGTGGTTTCCAAGAGGATCTATTGGAGCTAGTTAAATTCAAGGAAGAGAGGTCAGCTCAGAAACTTAGGGCATCTGGTTTGGGGAAGCTCCAAAGGGGTAATCTTGATTGATTTTGTCCAAGGACACAGGATGATCACAGGGGCTTTATAGAAATTTTAAGAAAATAGGAAATTACATTGGAGACAAAGCCAGGAGAGTTGTGCCAGTGAATTTTGTTTCATCATGACAACACACCTGCTTATTTTACCAGAGTAGCAAGGGTTGTCCTTTGAGAATTTTGTTGGGCAACCATACCTCATCTATGCTACTGCCCCATCAGACAGACTTGTTTTTTGTGTCCCAAACAAAAAGAACACACAGCAGGCACATCAAAATTGTCATTTTAATGTAGTATAAATAGAAGAGCCCAGAATTCTTTAAGGAAGGGTTAGAAAGATGAAACCACCATCTTCAGAAATGTATAGACCTAGGGGGTGGCTACATCAAGAAATAATAGCTTCACACTTTTATATTTTTGTCTGATAAAGATTTCTGTGATTTTGCAGCAATACTTTTTGGCGCAAACACATGTACACAGACACACACAATTTAACTTTCAGTAAACTCAATGCTACTTTCCTTTCTTCAGCAATATCTATAACTGCCTATTCTAAAAATGGAAAGGGTGGTGATAAAATGGACCTAAAATGAATCGTTATTGACTTGCAGGCAGTAAGAGTTGGTTTGTTTGTTTTTTTGTATTCTCCCATCTATGCATGTCTGCTCCATGAAGTCTTAGTAATCTGAACAACTTTTTGATATTCTGAATCCCACTTAACACCCTCTCCATAATCTGAACAACTTTTTGATATTCTGAATCCCACTTAACACCCTCTCCAAACATTCATTCAAGGCTATCAATTTAATACCAATTCATTCAAGGCAATCAATTAATTTAATACCAATTAATAGCAAAGTTAACCAAAATTCAGATTTACCCAACTTCAACACCAAGTCCCCCATATTTAGCAAAATTTCCCTTAAGAAGCAAGAAGAAAATAAAAATGAATAATCTGCTAAGACGTGGAATTTCAATTCATCTTAAAAGTGCCAGGTCACAAACACGTAACTCACTGCCTGCCTTCCAGTTAATGCCAGCTCATTATGACCCTACAGAGGCTAAGGTTTTGGAGGTTGGAAATCTTTTCAAGAGCACAAATCCTCAACTTTTTCCTGCAAAGTGACCAGTGGTTTCAAACTGTTGCTCTTGGGTTGTAAAGCCCAACTCCTAACCATTATGGTACCAGGAGTGGTAGGAATAATTAATGGGAATTCAGAGCTCATCAACAATCAAAAGAGCTCTGTATAGCTCAGATTATCTATAATTGTGTGCACATGAATTTATATAATAACAGGTACTTACTATCATTCCTAATATGCAAAAAGAGACTGGGGCAGGGCAAAAGCAGACTCCAGAGAGAGTTGACATGTTTAACTGTTATGCACTCTGGCCTCCCACTATGAAGTATTTCCAAGTAAACAATTGAGTAAATCTGATCATCATTCAGGATTTATGTAACTACTGGGAGTAGGGTTTGACTCTCATAAAATATACTCCTTTCTGTCTTTATCTAATTTAGACTTTGCCCTTACAAGTTTTCAATCTCATTCAGATATCTGGTCATTTTTCTCTTACTATTTTAGTTCAGTACTGGTTAAGTATTCAAGTGACATAAATGAAATCCACAAATAATTAGAAAGCTTCCTTCTCAAGTTACTATTAAAAAAAAGTTGACAGTAATCACTACATTGAGCACTAGAGAATGATATATAATAGCATGTGTTCTTAAACTTCCACAATGAAAATTAACTTTGATTTCTTTAAATCTTAAAAATGAGAGGCAGGCTGGCATGGCATGTGGATGGGGGGTAGGGGAGGCGAAACTGGAACAAGTGTTCAAAGCAGGAAATGATGCTCATCAACAGAAACTGACCAGGTGGGAACTTCTGCTATTTCAGGACACTCCCAACAAATATTTTAAGGATAAAATGTCTTTTATGGTTAAATAAACCTTATGATGTCAAAATCTCCCAATTAGTGTGAGCAAAAATCAAGAGTCAAAGACCATGTTCTCCGAGGCTGTGCACGTAATTTCAATACATCAACTTGTCCTTGCAGATGTGCAAGGAAATCTGGGAAGGTAGGGTCCTGACTTCAGTCATTTTCTGGAAGGGGAGTGGTTTCAAGAAACCACACAATTGCATACCCGCATACCAAGTGAATGGTATGAAAACTAGAATAAGGAGAACCACTGCCCGCCCCTCACAGAACTATGAGCCAAGCAGTTTATATTTAGGATCTTACCATTAACTTTCCTGATTGAACAGCAAGTACTCACCTGGACCAAGAACCAACTTCTTCTATCAATCCAAGACAAGAGAGGCTACAGATTATATATATATATATATGTATTTCAGAATGAGGTTCTGCATGCTTATTCTACCTCTAATTGTAGCATGAAAACTTTAACATAAAAACATTTTTCTCACCTCATCATCAAACAGAAAACAATTTTCTTTTATTGGTTTTGCTGTGCAGTGAATTACTTGAAATGTCTCTTCCAGCCAGTATTTGTAATTCCTACCAAATGATTAGTAAGACCACCCAAAGATGAGGTATTTGTGACCCATCAACCAAAAACTGAACGAACTCACTGCCACCGAGTCAATTCTGACTCACAGTGACCCTATAGGACAGGGGAGAACCTTCTCTGAGCTGAGACTGCAACTCTTTACAGGAGTAGAAAGCCATCTTTCTCCCTCGGAGTGGCTGGTGGTTTCAAACTGCAAACCTTGTGACTTAACAGTTCAATGTGTAACCACTACACCACACTGGGACTGACTAGTTTGCTAACAATGTAAACAAGGTAAAAGAACACACATGTGGAGCCTTGCAAAGAAGGTATAGAGAACTCTTTAACAAGGGGGCTGGCCAGTTCTGCCATCCCACGCAGTTTAAAATAAGCCATCTCAGAATTAAAAAGGGTAACTCACTACTATCCAGAAAGAAGAGCCAGAAGCAGAATACATCCTCTGATTGCAATATCCCATCAATACAGGAGACTGACAGCTGTTAGAGAAGTGTTAAGAGAAGTGTTGGCAGCTGAACCCAGAGCACGAGACAGGACAGTGGGTTTCTCAGTCCACAAGTGAGAAAAATGAGTGTCTCTGGGCAGGCAACTAACTTGTGGAGTAGTCCGTGGCCTCCAGGTACTAAATTCGGGGAGCAAGATTTACTAAGGCTGAGTGTTTGGGGGCTAAAGCTTATGGCACAGGGAGTGCCTTTGGCCATTTACACCAATACTAGAAAAACTTTATAACACTGACCAAACAGAACAGAGGTCAAGGGGTTTCATAGCTAAGGACCACAGAGAGGTATGGCTGTGGGCACGGCTACGAAGGTATCCCTTAAAAGACCTGTATCCTGAGCACTTCTGATCCTGAGCTATAAGCTGTTAACGTCTTTCCTAAGCCTGGAGTTAGTTAATTTTGCCAACCAGGCTGATAAACACGTGGGG
>NW_022103907.1:1281234-1286349 GCF_000313985.2 Echinops telfairi | reverse complement strand
CAGCACGGAGATGTTTACACGTTCACGGATTCCGTTTTCCTCCTGCAGTCGGCATCATCGTGTTTTGTGAGATGGAGGAGGACTTTGTGGATTGGTGTTAGACATATGGGTTAATGTTGGACTTGTGGGCTTGGGCAGCACTGGGTTGGGATGTTTTCTTGATACGTACTTAACCTTTATATAAAACTCTCTCATACATGAGTTTCTGTAGATTTGTTTCTCTAAAGTATCCAGATTAATACACCCCCTAATTACTGACTATGGTTGTAACATCTGTGTGGCCGCTGTAATGACTTGTTGAAGCAAGCAGAGAAGAAGCGTGTCTTGGGCAGAATAGTTGGCATTAGAACTGGTAGAGAAAGTTGGAAGTAGAGGTATGCCTGACTTTCGCTTTCATAGGAAATCAGTGTTAGGCTGATGTTGAGTTTGATTCTCCTTTCCTCCTTTCTCCAACACCATTATTACAGGCAAAAACAGAGATGAAGGGGGGGGGGGGGGGACACACCTCATTTTACCTACTCATTATCACAACTTCAGAGGTACCTTCAATTCCACTTAGGAGGTAGAGGGAGTACAGTAGAGCTCTCTTGCCTCCTATTCTCACTGGTCCCCTATCTTTGGGGGGAGGGGTGGTAGGGAATTGAAATACCTATTTATAGCTATACAGAACTTATGCCTAATGGCTTGTTTCCAATTAAACTTAGATTATAAAAAGCTCCAATGGCTGTTCCCTATCTACCAGTAGAAGCCTACTGACATTTATAAAGCATTTCTTTCCTTATCTTCCCAGTATCCCAAGATTTCCAAGGTAAACTTTGTATAAGAAATGATGTAATGTATCATATGTTGATCTGCTATCCTCAAAGTACATGGCTCAAACCCACTAAGGTGCTCTGCCGCAGAAAGAAGAGGCTAGTTGCTCCCATACAACTTCAGAAACCCCACACCGGGTCCCTGTGAGAAGAAATCAACTGGATGGCAGTACTCCTGTGGTTCTCACTAGTCCTAAATCTTAATCTAACCCGGTCTTGAATTTGACTGGAATAAATCCAAACCAAACCAAACCCACTGCTACCTTGTAGATTTCAACTCATAATTACCCTATACCGTTTCTGAGGCTGCAAATCTTTATAGAAGATAGCCTAATGTGGGGAATTTGAATCATCATGAGTCTGAGTTTCCATGAGCCCTTACCCACCAGAACAAGGTAATACTGCATGGCTTAACATCAGGAAATGTGTGCGCCAGGACTATATCCTCTGTCATACTAATTCAGTCTGTATGCTGAGCCAATAACCAGAGAAAGTGGACTATATGAAGAATGCAGCATCAGGATTGGAGAAAGGCTTACTAACAACCTGATATGCAGATGACAACTTTGCTTGCAGAAAACTTGCTGATGAAGATCAAGGATTGCAGCCTACATTATGGATTTCACCTCAATGTATAGAAGTCCAAAGTCTACACAATTGGATCAATAGATTTGACTCAGATCTGCTACATAAGACCTCTTTAAAATGTTGAAAAGCAAGCATGTTACTTTGAGGCCTGGAGGTGGGCCTGACTTAAGCCCCATTTTGAATGCACGTGAAAAAGCTGGATATTGAATAAGGAGAATCATGTGTCGGAATTATGGTGCTAGCAAAGAATATTCAAAGTACCACAGACTGCTAAAAGAACAAGCAAATCTGTCTGGGAAGAAGTATACAGCCAGAATGTTCCTTCCTTACCTTCCTTAGAGGCAAGGATGGTAAGACTTTGTTTCACATATTTTGGACACATTGTCAAGAGAGACCAATCCCTGGAGAAAGACATCATGCTTGGTAAAGTGGAAGGACAGTGAAAAAAGAGGAAGGTCCTCAGTAAGAGGGACTATACAGTGGCTGCAACACGGGCTCAATCTTATCAACTGTGTGGATGGGGAGGGCCAAGCAGTGTTTCATTCTGTCAAGTAGGGTTGCTATGAGTCAGAACCGAATCCACAGCACCTGAGCATGCCTAACTTTTATAACCAGAAAAAAGCAGATACGCATACATATATGAAGTTGTATCATCCTTTATCATAAAAAAAAAACCACCCCAAACCCAATGCCACGGAATCATCTATTTATTATCAAACCGGGAGAACCAGCTTTATAACACTTGGATCCAATCTAGCTTAGAAGTCAGTGGATGAGAACAGAAGTGGCACTAATCACAATCATTGGTCCATTTTCATACTGCCTCCAAAATACACCAAGCAGCTTTTATTTATCCCATTTCCAATAGCCAGATGAACCAGTAAGATATTTATCATTAGGTTGCTTTTGTTTTGTTTTTTATGTCACAAAAGCACAAGTTGAAATTTAGCTAGAATTTCTTGACATTAGGAAAAAACTTGGCAGGATATGATCCCGTTTTACAATCTGATTGTAGTCTCACAGCATGTTCTTGATCTCTTTTTTCCTATCTCAAATTGTCTACAGCCAATTATAGCAACAATGTCTACTTTAAGCCACTTGTTGCTTTCTTTTCAAAGAGCATTTGGAACATTTAATAAGATACTTTGTGTTGACTAATACAAAGCAGTATATATTTTCAGTATATTTTCTTGGGCTTTGTTTTACAGAGAATTAAAAGTTAAAAAACATGATATACCCTTTGATCCTAAGGAGCCTTGGTAGCATAGTGGGTATGTGCTGGGCTCTGCTCCACAGGTCAGGTCACCAGTTTGAAGCCACTAGCCACTATACCTCTACTCTTATGAAGAGTTACAGACTTGGAAACCCACATGGGAAGTTCTACCCTGTCCTATGTGGTTCACTGTGAGTCGACATCAACAGAGAATGATTAGTGATCTTGCTACCACACACGTGACTTTATCATAGTGCTCTTGACTGATTCCTTACATTGAAACTGGCACCATTTAAACTTGAGTTTAAATTAAAATCAAGGCATTCCAAAAAGCTCTTGTTTGAAGACTATAAACAATTACTCATTAGAAAACGTTTGTCTACTTTGGTCATGTCTTTGAATTGATTCGGAAGGTGAAGGCATGAGGCCTGGAGAATTGCGGGAAGACCTATGAAACGAAATACGCTTCTCCAGAAATGAAGAACCAGTGATAGTCTTCACAAATGGGAATGTGTTGAACACAGCAACAGAAAGAGGTTGAAAAATGCCCAAGAAGCACTTGTTTAGACAGAGCTTTCTGTGTGGAGAGATTTGTGTCTTATCTTTAGATTCTTGGTGACTGGCAGAGGAAGCCAATAATGCTTGTCAAATTCAAATGACAAATAGGCCTGGGCTACTACCAAAAGAAAAGATCACTCAAAAAGATACCGACCACTTAATTTGCATACACAAAAAACAAATGGAATCACTTAATGCTTCTTTTCCCTCAATCTTTTTCCCCAGTGACTTCGAATAATCCACTAGTGTAGTTTAAGTTATCTGCAATCATAAAAAGTGAGTCAGGACATTTTAAATTGTATAAATATACTGTGCTTTCCGCCTACATACCACACACACATAAATAAAACACATGAAACTGAGCTACAAACATCAGACTTTAAAAATAGTTATGGTTATGAGCAAAGCTTAAAGAATATAAAAACAGTGGTAGCCTAACCGTCCCTAAATGTTAACAAGATGTTAAAATTCTGGAGGTTAAAAGGAAAAAGAATTTCCCTTGGAACAAGGCACAATTACAAAAATTAAACAATCTTTTTCAGAGCAAATTTCTCTTGAGTTAAAGCCATTCACATCTGTTAAGTAGTGAACGCTGAGAGCAGGCACCAGGGGGCCTCCCAGGAATAAGGAAACTAAAAGGTGAGTAAGCGTTCCTGGTAAAACTTTGCCTCATATTCAGCCTCAGACTGTTGAAGGTTTGTTTTCACATCTGGGACAAAGATACGGTACTTGGTTACACAACGGATACAGTCTGAACGGATGTTGTTTCAGGTACCCACACATTAGTTGAGGGGGAAAAAAAAACAAGCGGAACTAGCTCCCTACCCAAATCGTATTAACCTTCTTTGGTGATTTTCCAAATTTAAGTATAGACTGCTTCATTGCAATAGACAATTCTCCAGATAATCTGAAAGCAAACAGCACTCAGTATATATACACAATACATGGTATCTAAATTTACATTTTAACAAAGGCTTGATTTTCTTTTCTTCAAAACACGCGCGCGCACGCGCGCGCACACACCGATTAGCAATGACGCAGATTTGGGGGCAAAGAGACTCACCGGCAGAAGACTGAGATTAATTCGGAAAAATTTCTTGCAATAAATCAATCCATGGAACTCCCCTTTCCAGTTTTTCCCTTTTATTCCACCTCCACCCCCCTTCTCACCAACACCAAACTATTCCTTAAAAGCCACCTGGGCCCAGGAACTTTAAAAATGCCGTGAAGACTTGTAAATAAATACCTTTCAAACACAAGAGAAGCAAGCTTTCTGATAGACCTTTACTAACTTTGTTCGGTAATTAAGTTCTTTTTAAGTTGGTGCAAATTCTCAAAGGCAAACCGATTTACTTTTCGAATTTCTTAAGTGCGCCTTCAACTAGATCCAAGACTTTGTTGTACTAAATAAAACATGGTAGGTATTGCACTCCCGCGATTTTTCACCCTCTCCTCAAAAAGAATCCCAAGCCCTGCGATTGCATCCCATAGCCACGCTGAAGGGCCGATTAAACCAGCACCTTAAGGAGGCGGGCGTAACACTCAAGGCCAAGGTACGAGAGCACGGGGGACACCATTCCACGGACCTACCATGCAGCCCAGCCAGCACGCAGCCTCCTTGCAAAGGGTCACCGGAGCGAGATCAGCGAGGGGAAGCCCGCACCCCCTTCGTAAAGGCTGTCGCCCCGCAGACGGGGTCCCTCCACCCCCCAGGCCAGCGCGCCTCAGCCCCCAAGGAAATAACCCCCCGGAGCCCCCCGGAGGCCGCGGGCGCGGCGTCCCTGCAGCCGACCTCCCCAGGCCGCTCCCCGCGACAGCAAGCCGCCCGGCCTCCCTCCTCCGCGGGCCCACGGCTCGCCCGCGCCGCTCCCTCCGCAGACGCTGCTCCCGGGGCGGAAAAGAAGGTCCCCTCTAGTTTCGGCGGGGGACGGGGAAACGAGGCGA
>NW_022103907.1:1273300-1280540 GCF_000313985.2 Echinops telfairi | reverse complement strand
CGCCCGGGAGCGTCTGGGGATTTGCTGCAGCGCGGAAGCTCCCGTGACGCAGGACGCGCGTTGGCGGGATTGCCCTTCTCTTGGTCCTTGCTGGCCGTCCGGTTCCCCGCCACTCCGTAGACGCAGTGCTCGCGCCCTTCCCGCGTGTCTTTTCTTTCCTTGGCTTTATGCGCCGCTTTTGCAAGCACTTCCGCACGCTTCGGTTCACTGGGAAGTCTAGATTGCAGCTTCACCATGCTTGAAATCCTGCGCTGTAGGAATCAAGGAGGTGTTATTCTGATGGAGAAGGTTAACACGGCAAATGAGGGGGTTGGGTACCGAACCCTTCCACATAACTAGATCTTCAAGCGGGTTAAACCTACCATGTCCTCGTCAAGAAGAAAGATGGGGTGGTCGGCCCAAGTAAAGATTTACAGTATCAGAAACACTTAGGAGCAGTTTCCCTGTATCCTATAGGCTCACTGTGAGTCAGAATCTACTCAAAGGCAGCGAGAAGTCCCCATGTGTCCCTGGAGGAAGTAAATGTTAAGAGCCCTGGAAGCATCAGCAATAAAAATATTTTAAATGAGATGGGGCTTCCACATATTTGACTTCTTTTGTCACACTGTGCATACTATTTTCCCACAATGGTATTTCGTTCATACCTCTTCATTTGCTTCACCACTCTATGTTGCAATGGTTTGTAAATTGATCTCCCACGCTCAGTGGTAAGTTCTCAGAGCGTGAAAACCTACATCTTTGTGTCAAACACATATAAGAGGGAGAAGGAGAAATCTGGAGGCTCGGGAAGATAGGTTGTGCAGTTTCCACCGTGTAAAATCGCCTCTTAAAAGGCAGCGAGAAGAAGGAAGCAAAGGGGTTCTGGCCTGTTCTAGGAAATGGCCTGGCCCAAGGCTTTTACTTGTTTCCCAGGTGTTTCCCAAATGCAGTCAGAAGCTGTCCTAGGCTCTAAGTGCTTCTCCCACTCACAGATCACGAATAGAAGCTAGTATGGGTTGAGATCCCTCTAGATGCCGGAGACTAGTCTAAGTGTAACACACTTGTTATCCCAATACCTTACAACCATGTGAGGCAAGTCCTCTTACCATCTTCACTTTGTCCATGGGATGATTTGGACACAGCCTATGGAGGCCCTTAACTCGTTGTTGCTGCTGGGTGCCGAGGGCACACACAGTGAACGCATGTCCCACAGGAACTCACACTGTCTGGTCCTGTGCCATCCTCACAACTGTGGTTCTTGCACCACGTCAGTCCATCTCATGAGGCGTCTTTCTCTCTTGCACTGACACGCCACCAAGTATGTTCTGCAGGGGTGGGTCCCTCCTGAGAACATCACAGAGTACGTGAGACCGAGGCTCACCAACCTAAGGAGTATTCTGGCTGTACTTTTCCAAAGATAGATTTGTTTGTTCTTCCGGCAGTTCAATATTCTTGGCCCCACGTCATACACATCAGGAGAGAGCAGCACTGGGATTCAAACCCGGGCACCTAGAACCAGAGCCTACACTGTTCATTGTGGTCATGTCAACAAAAAAGTGGGTGAAGGGAGACATCGGTCAGTGTAAGACATGAAAAATATATATATAAATTATCAAGGGTTCACGAGGGTGGGAGGTGTAGGGGAAAAATGAGCTGGTACCAAGGGCTCAAGTAGAAAGAAAATGTTTTGAAAATGATGATGGCAACATATGTACAAATGTGCTTCACACAATGGATGGATGGGTGGATTGCGATAAGAGCTGTACAAGCCCCCAATAGAATGATCTTTTTTTCAAAAAAATTGTCATGTATGTATGTGAACTGAGCTATTTAAGTGGGCTTATGCTATGTCATAAATTCAGAAAATGGAAACCATGTGTTGTAGAAAAAGTTATTGTCCAACAAGTACTTTGTAATGGTCCAGATGACTTCCAGAGCTAGCATTTCCTAGCGCCTCCCACCTCCCCGCCCCCCCCACACACACACTCAGCCTTTTCTCTATTTCAGGACGGAGCTTGTGTGGGGACAGTCATCAGGAGGAGAGTATTCGGAAGCTAGAGTGGTGGTCTTGTCTGGAGTAGTTCTTACAGGCTCATCACTGCCGCTTCAGCTTGCAGCCGAGAGAAATGAGGAAATGGCTCCATCCCTACATCTTATTTTGTACATGGATCTAGTCTCTGCTTTATTCTAGAAGAAGGGACTTAATTAGCTTATATAAACGTACCCGATAGGGTACCCTAAATATAAGTACAGAGCAGAAGAGCGCTGGGGTGAAGTGGTTAAGTAAGAGCTCTGCTGCTAACATTAGCTGTGGTTCAAGGTTGGTGGTTCAAACCCACCACGGACTCACTGGCCGAGAGGTGTGGGCGTCTGGCCCCCCTAAAGATGCATACCTTGGAAATCCTACCGGGCAGATCTAATCTGTCTCCATAGGTTGCTCTGAGGCAGAACCAACTCGATAGCAGTAGGTTTGATTGTGGTACAGCAAGAGATTGGGCAGAAAGAAGCTACGAGAGGCAGTTTTCTATGCAAACGTTGTGGTATAGGTCATACTGGTTTGCTAGAGAGAGGCCACAGACATGACTCATAAACTCTCTAGCAACCAAAGAAAAGATCAGTTGGGAGGAGGTGTTTTGGCTGAGCTGGAACTAGGAGTTGAATCCCCTTGAGAAGTTGGGTGCCACTTCCCTGAATCTCTTCTGTACCGGAGCCGCATGGAGTAACAGAAGGTTTGTGACTACTCGCACAGGTGCCTGCTTATTCTCCACTTTTCCCAGGGCCTTTGCCCTCCGTGGAAACAGCGACAATAACAAACAAAACCCAAACCTGTGGAACATGGTCTATGGTGGTGTTTCAAATCGCTGCAGACATGTATCAAGGAAACTGGATCGCTCTGAGAGATTATCACCAACTGAAGCAGAAAAGGAGAAGCGGGCTCTGCCCAGAATTCTGGGGGTTAGAAGGGACCGGGCAGTGGTTTTGAGTACTGTCTGCAGCCAGTCCACCCCCTGCAGAGGGTCCCCTGCCTAGGAACCCTGGGAAAGAAGAAACCCCTCCAAACCTGGAAGGGCTCTAATACTAGAGGCTCAAACAACTTTCTATGGGACCCCGCTCCGAAAACAAGGGGAGCATTCAGGAGTCTTCAGATTTTAAAGCGAAACCGTCCTATGTTCTATCTGGTACTTACATCCCGGAAGCTTGAAGCAGACCATATGACTATTAACATTAGGTAAGATAAACAGATGCTACAATTAAGTTCTATTTGCTACCACTGTATCTTTGTCGTCGTACCCCCCTCCCCCAGTGTGAAAATGTTTATTGAGGGGAACCAACCAACCAACAAACACCTCTCATCTCACTAGATGGCTGCTGTCAGTCTTTATTTTTTTGGATATACATGGCGAGGCGATGTATGATGCGGGGTCAAAAAGCTCGTGGAAAAATTCCTTGATCTTTTCATTCCGTTTTTGTTTTTGTTTTCACGCACCTTTGCAAACCCCCTGGGAGGATGCATCTACACCTATCTCTTTTCCAAATTCTCCATTCCGTGACATCCTATTGATGACTTGCAATTTGCCAAGATGAGCGCGTTTACACCAGTGAAATCCTACCAACCGTAGTAGCCTTTTCCTCCAGAGCTACGTGTTCAACACCCACCAGCACATCCCTGAGCAGAAGACGACATTTGGGCCTCAGATTTCAATATCCTGGGGCAGTCACAGAGATGTCTGTGGAAGGGACCTTCTGATCTTTACTTGGATCTCCTGATAGTTCAGAGGCTTGGAGCATTGTGAATTGCAAGTCTTATTGGAAAGGTGATCTTATTTATACTCACTAGCAGGGTGTGCTGGCAGCCATTAGATCAAGGCAGACCAGTGTGTAAAGGAACCCAGGCGCCACCGTACTGAGACCAGAGAGAGGCCCCTTTGGAAGGTCCAAAAATAAAGCACTACAGAAGCCAATGAAGAGCAGCCTCGTCACCCCCCGTAGTTAAGACAGCAAAGACTTCCTTCAGGGAGCTTTCTTATAACACCTCTCGATATCAGCCAACGTGGTGTGGCAGTGAGTGAGGTGAGGTGGCAGAATACACAGGTTGTGATATACAGCTTCTTGGTGCCCTGCCTTATCCCAAGGTATTTGAACGAATGAATGAGTGAATGAATGAATGGGCATTCATTAGACTGTGCTCCCATCAGTAGGATGCCTCTCAACCATGTCTTCAGCGAGTCTTAAGTGGTAATAGGGTCTACAGCTTACTAGAGGTACCTGGAGGGCAGCCATTCAGTGTCTCAGATGTCACCGGCTTCGTGTAGGCAGCTCAGCTAAAGAAAGTGGAGAACCCAGACGCTGACACACATCACAGTCGGAAGCTGTCCGCTCTCTACAGAGCTTGTATATTGGACAAGGCCAGGATTTTCCCTTCAGCTTTAGTTCATTTCAGTACATCGAATAAGGGTCATCAAAGTCCTACTTTCTCAGCTCTGCCCTAAGGAAAGCCTTCAGTCATAACGGCCTGGGGAAAAAAATCGTAAAGGAGGCACAAGGAAGCTTCAAAAAGTTCACGGCAATTTGGAATAAAGAGATAAGGGAATTTTTCCATGAACTTTTTAAAGCACCCCCTTCACAAATGCCTTTGGCAAATAATCATCCTCTTCCCACTTCCAATGCATATGCACAAACTCTAAGTGCTAACAATTCTCTGGTATATCCTTCCCAATATACTACTTCCTGAATGAAAAAGAAATGCCTAGGGAATGAAAGAATTACCATCAATAGAGAAGGTCCTTCAGGTGTGATGGACAGCTACCACCAAGAATGACGATGACATTTCTACAGGTTTAATATGTGATCCTTTTAGTCTTCTTCCTCTTATTAGATGACAGGGCAGTCTTCTCTTTAGGTCAGCACTAATTTGTTTCAATAAAACCATAGAGAGCTCGAGATCCAAAACTGTTTCTCTTTCCATGTTCTCCCATCCTGCTTATTCAAGGTTACCAGGAAGTAACTAAAGGAGGTTGTTGGTGCAGAAAAGTAGACACATTGTGAAGGCTTGTTTCAAATAAAACAATGTGTTTTGTTTCTAATGATGGCACATGATATCCAAAGGAGGGATTACTCACCTTCTCCGGGAGATTTACTGCTGAATACGTTCATAACGCTTTGCTGCAACTGGTTGTGGTAAATAAAACAAAGCATGGTCAGCATTCTAATGTACTTTAAGAAGGAATCGCTATTCCCCCAAAACCACACTAAAATGAATAGCATGCATGTCCTCAAACCGAAACCGAATGTGTCTACAAAATGTGAAAAACATTCACTGGGCTTGGACCTCCTTTAGATGAAGGGAAACACGGGTTAAATAAAGTATTTCTGCGTTGTTATTTAAATCTTGTTTTAAATAATATCCAGTCTATTATAAGTAGATTCTTAATTGAAATGCCCAAGGGGTATTTGTTACTTCAGGAAAGCTTACCTGAACAGACCTTTACAACAAAGTGAATAACGAGCCAATTGAGTCTTTAGGAAGCATTTGTTGTATTTGAATCTGGACTGAAGAAACAAGATCTTCTCAACTTTTAAGTATTTTCGTGATGATCTGGGGAAATGACCATGAAAGATTGGAACAGGAGGACCAGCAGTGGCTTCGAAGTGGGAGACCAGAGTAGCTGAACATCTCAGCGGAGTCCCTCTGTCTTGCTCAACCTTGGTTCCATTACTTATACACTAAGCATCTTAATAAATGATCCCCACATTTCCTTCTGACTCTCAGGACACTTCGCTTTTAAAGCACACACATGAAGCTAAAAATGTAACATAATATTGTACAAGCTGTCCTCAATTTAGGAACTGGATTGGTTCCAAAAGGCCAATTGTTTGGAACACAGAATATATTTTCCCACAGAGACCTTGGTACAAATAGTGGTTAAATTCCCAGCTCAGTCTCGGTCTGCAAAATCAATTTAATCCTTAGTGTAACTATAGAACAGTATCCATGGTAATACGGACTCGAACCACCAATTATAACAAGAGGTATGGGGGAAGTCCATGGAGGATTTTCATTCAGCATGGGAGGAAACAGCTGTGAGTGTTTCCCACCACCCTGAACAAGAAACCTGAGGGCAATCTTAGCTCCAATTGTCAGCCAACCTGGCCCCTCTGTGGGAGACCAACACTTGACTGGCAGCTTAGAGAAGGAGCAAGGTTCTGATCCTTAGTTGGGGGTGGGGGGCATTTCTATAATTAGGATGGGAGGAGATGAAGGGTTGTGGTTGGATGGGGGCATCAGCTAAGAGCAGTTAGTGGTGTCTGGGGTATTGGTTGACAGGATGGAGTTGAACGGTTCAGGGCAGGAGAAAGAAAGGGAGTGAGCACATTGCGCTAGGGACGTCTCCCCCGGGGCCCCCTTTAAAATACAATTATTTTCATCATGCTCTGCAATTAAGGAAGGCAACATTAAGGAAGGTTCAACGACATTGGTGTGATAGCAAAACTAGGACTTGCGTCAGATTTTGACTTGCACTGTGCTGACGCTTCTCTCCTTCTGCTCTGGAATCCCTGGAGCTGGGCTCCCAGGCCCTTCTGCATTCCTGAACTCCATTCTCTGCTCACCCGGGGCAGCCTGGTCAACCGTTGGCGCAGCACTTTCCAGTGTTGCCCCAAATGTGTACTGCAGAATGTCACCAACTCAAAGAACCACTTCTCGGTTGCTAAAGAAGTGACCCTGGCCCCTTGCATTCCAGTCTGCATTTGAACAAGCTGTCCAGAGGACGTGCTCGAGCAATCTCAAACTCAAGTAGCATGTGGGTGCCTCTGGGATGCTTTTAAGCAATAACCTCAAGAAGAAATAACCCCAACAGAGGGAAAGAGCCAATGTCCTGATCTCAGAGGTTGGTCATTGCTCCTTTGACAGAAAGAAGGCTTCTGACTAGAGGTTTCTAAGTATGCTGTGTGCTGAGAAATTGACAGGCACTATCACCTTTAATGCACTAAAACCCCGTAAGCATGTTCTTATTTGATAGATGTGGAAATGTGGAAGGCTCTGAGGCTGTAAGTGACTTGCACCTAGTCACTCGGTCCATCTGAGTCAAATGCCCTGGCTGCAATCATTCTGGGAGTGGGACTGAGAGAGTAGAGCTAGTTAGGTGGACCAGCTGTGGTTCGCTGCTGTGAAAGGAAGCAGAGGGCTGGGTGTGATGTTTTGTTAGCTCTGGTGATTGGCTTGCAGCAGGAGGAAGGGGAGAGGAATGAGAGTATTTCTGGG
>NW_022103907.1:1271487-1273022 GCF_000313985.2 Echinops telfairi | reverse complement strand
TCAGGGGGCCTTATTTTCAGGGAGGTCTTATTTTCTGGGGGGATGCCTTATATTTCAGCGAGAGGCAAAACTGTAAGTAGGTCTTATTTTCGGGGGATGTCTTATTTTCGGGGGAACACGGTAGGGCAGTCTTCAAGATGAAGGAGAAGGAGGAGTCCTTAACTATATGACGGCCTAAATGACTGGTGATCAGGGCTCTGGCTCAGAACTATTTAGACTTCTGAAGACGGGGAGGGCTTTTACTGCAGTGATGTACCGCAGGCATGTGAATTGAGTTGTGAACTATTATTAAGATGACCAGATTTTAACATTGGTAAAGCGGGACAAAAGTGGGACACCATTGATAAAACTCATATCCTGGCGAAATAGCCACATGGCAGCCAAAACCCATATACCCTAGCTTGGCGTGCATTCTTTCCAAAAATCTGGACTTTTTTAAAATGCCACGGGACACAGGAAAACTTGTTAAAAATCGGGACTGTCCTGCCAAAAGCGGGACGTCTGGTCACCTTAACTATTATAGAATTTAGATCAGTGACTTTCAAATGAGGTCGTGTGTGTGCGTGTGCGTGTGCGTGTGCGTGTGTGTGTGTGATCAGAATCACCTAGGAAACTCCCCCCCCCCCCAAATACCAACGTCTTTTTTCCCTCCTCCCGAAGAGATCATATTTAAAGCTCTAGGGGTGGTGGTGGAGGAGTGCATATTTTGAGATTATGCTCTGGGGAATTCTGAAAGTGACCCCATGCATCCCATCCGCTCTTTTCCCTGATAGAAATCTCAGAAGCTAAACCCACACATGTGAAGGTGCCGGTGTCTGCTTCCCGGAGAAGACTCAGAGCAGGGCACTGCGTGGGAAAGGCTGCCGGTGGCGTGGTCTGCTGTGGAGCAAGCAAGAAGGAAAAGAGCAAAAGGCGACGGAAGTGACTAACAGGAAAGGCAGTTAGCAGCCATCGAGTTGGCTCCGACTCCGGGGGAACTAAGCCCTGCCCTGACCGGGGTCTAGTACACATCCAACCACTGTGGTGCAGTAGGGTTTCACTGGCTGGTTTGTAGAAGCTGAGCACCATGACACACTGGAACAAGCACATGCGCTACATGGAGTTAATGCTGTTGACTCCTAGCGACCGCCGCCCCCACCAACCCCCAATGGGTGTCTGAGACCGTAACTGTTTACGGAAGTAGAAAGCTCAGTTCTCTCACCTGCAGAGCTGCTGGAGGTTTCGAACTGCTGACGATGCTGATTTTAGTCTAATACATATAACCACTCACCCACCAGGGCTCCTAGCATCATGAGATAGGGTGGGACAATTATGATAGAAGGGCAGTCCAGGAGGAACTGGGATGCTGAGTAGAAGAGTTTAAGCAGGATGTGTCTCAAAATGGGAATCTATGCATGTATTCCTCTAGTGAAATATTGATTGGGCAGCTCCTTTGCACCAGGCATACGCTGTGCATGTGAGGAACAGCGGAGAACAAGGTTACGTCCTGCCCCTCACCAAGCTTACATTCGATTAAGGAGGTATAGCAGGACCAA
>NW_022103907.1:1268650-1269983 GCF_000313985.2 Echinops telfairi | reverse complement strand
TGAAAAGTAGAGAAGAGCATCCCATCCACAGAACTGACCAGGAAGGGAACTGATGCCAGGCTGGGCTTCCCAGGCTTCTGCCTCAGTTTTGTCCTTTTGTCTTCCTTATTCAACAACCAACATTCACATAGATACGAGGCAATGGAACCTACCATGATTTGGGTCAGGTGCACCTCAGTCCTCAGACTCACAGCTTGCTTTCCAACACTTTCAAGAAGTCTTAGGCAGCAGGTTCACTCAATGCAATGAGTCATTTGATCTCGTGACTGCTACTTCCACGAGCATTGATAGTGGCTTCAAGCCAGATGAAATTCTTGACCAACTTCAATCTTTTCTCCAGTTATCATCATTGCTACCTGTGGCTCCTGCAGTGAGCATTTGTGTTTTCTTGACATTGAGATGTCATCTATACCGAAGGCTGAAACCCTCGGTCTTCATCAACTTCAAGTCTTCCTCACTTCCAGCAAGCATGATTGTGTCATCTGCATCCCATGGTGTCAATCCATCTCATGGAGGGCCTTTTCTTCCTCATTGACCCTCTACTTCACTAAGCCTGATGTCATTCCCCAGAGACTGCTCCCGCCTGACAACATCTGCAAAGCATGTGAGAGGAAGTCCCACCGTCCTCCTGGATTCTAAGGAACATCCTAATTCAAATTCACAAGTTAGCTGACCTTTCTTGTTTGCTGTCCGGTTTTCACATGCGCCTGAGACAACTGGAAGTACCATGGGCGTGGATCAGGTACATCGTAGTCCTCAAAGTGATAGTTTTGCTCGTCCACAAATATGGAAATGCAAAGAATCTAAAAGGTCAATACAATCTTGAAGAGAAAGGACAAAATTGGTTACTTTTATTATCAGTGTTGATGAAGAACATTGATAATACGATAGAGTGCCCAAAGAGCCAGCCAATCTGTCTTGGAAGCAGATCAGCCCAAATGTTTCTTAGTGGCAAGGGTGGTGAGACTTTGTCTCAGGTACTTGAGGCCTGTTGTCAGGAGAGACCAGTCCCTTGAGAAGGACAGCATGCGTGGTAAAGTGGAGGGCCAGCAAAACAGAGGAAGGCCCAGGACAAGGTGGCCTGATACAGTGGCTGCAGCAATGGGCTGAAATAGGGGTCAGCAAACTGCAGGTCGAGAGTTATATCCAGCTCTTTCTGTACATGAAAGCTGTGGCTCTGAAGTAAAATTGAAAATAAAATGACCATCGCTTCATTTAAAGGATCCTATTGATAAAATGTTGATGTCATTTGTTTGTACATTTATACTGATAACGCTCGGATAATTTTTGAGTGATGGTGAGGAAGAGGATTGGCTCGTCCATCTCAAAATGG
>NW_022103907.1:1262174-1267857 GCF_000313985.2 Echinops telfairi | reverse complement strand
ATTAATCACCAGGGAAATGCAAACGAACCCCCAAATAAGACACCACCTCATACTCTACAGACTATCCAAGATTAAAAAGACAGATAATACCAAGTAAGGTGTTGAACATAGAGCATTGGAACTCACACATTGCTGTAAAATGGTACCACCATGTTGGAAGACTGGCTGCATCTAATTCTCCTTGTGGCTCCTTTACCATGAGCTGCCACACAAGAGGAGATGAGTGCAGATGACCACTACAGTATGTGGACAAACACTGGCTGCAATTTCATAGTATCAAGTGAAAGGAAGCAGACATAAAGTATATACTGTATGATTCCACTTATGTTTATATCAATTTATGTTCTATTGATATGAAATACAGTTATATTCCCTTTACAGGAAATACAAAAGCAGGTAAAGTTAACAAAAGAGTCATAAAAGGGAGGATAAGGATATTGATGTGGAGGGACCCGGGAGATGCCTATGGACTACGGAAGAGTCCTTTGATTCGTTCTGGGCAGTCGTGAGAGAAGGCCAGTCCCTGGAGAAGGACATCATGCCTAGTAAAGTGGAGGGACAGCACAAGGAGGGTGGCCCTCCATGAGACGTTTGACACAGCGGCTGCCACAATGGGCTCAGGTACAGGGACAGTGGCGAGGGCGGCGCAGGGCCAAGCAGCGTTTCACTCTGCTGTGCGTGGGTCACTATGGGTTAGAACGGACTCTGTGGTTCTGAACAACAGCAGGTGGCAGTTGAACAAGTACACGAGGGCCTTCAAAACATGCACAGAGAAATGGAATATGGAGAGCATGGCATTTTCCTTTGCAATCCCCTCATAGGCTTTACAGAAGTGTATCGACACGCGGAGTTAGCACTCATATGCTTTACTTGTATACCTCGATAAAGAGTAGTACAGGGAAATTTTTTCTTTCCTTTTTTTTTTTTTGGTGTGTGCATGGTGAGAATTGATCTACATCAAAGCTTCCCTCACACAACTTCCACATTTACAATTCAGTGACCCTGGTACCAGTTTGCATGGGATGCCATCCCTATCTCTATCCTTTTTCAAAATACCTCACCCTCATTAGCATAAACTAAGGGACCCCGCCAAAACCAAAAATCATTATTCCTTTTCTGCTTTCTGCCCCTGGTAACTGTTAGCAACGCATGGTGTCCGCATATTTGCTTATTTCGTGATACGTGAGCTCACGCCGTCCTTGCCCTTTTGCAGAGACTCATTTCTCTCAGTGCAATCTTGACAAGGTGCCCCGTGCTGTGGCACACATCAGGACTGCATCTCTCTTGATGGGAGTCCAGGGGCGTCGCACTGCATTCTGTGGATCCATTTAGCTGTTGTTTTCAGATCCTGGCTATAGGACAAGTGCTGTGTACGGGGACCCGTTTCTGTTGATGTTCCAGCCGTCACTTCTCCTTGGTAGATACCTAGGATGGGGGCTGCTCATCAGCTAATCATTAAGTGCTTCACTTTTGGAGGAGCCACCAAACTGTTTCTGCCTTGACTACTCTTTTATCTCCTGCCGGCAGTCTATGAGGGTTCCTGTTTCTCTCCGACCTCATCAACACTGGTGTTTTTCATGGTTTTTGTTGTGGTCAGGGAAGTGAGGTAGAACGTCGCTGTGGCTTTGATTTGCAGCTGCCTAATGGGGGCACAAGGAGTCCTGATGGTGTCTTGGGTTACGTGTTGGGCTGCTGACTGCAAGGTTGGTAGTTCAAACCCACCCACTGCTCCGTGAGAGAAAGCGGAAGCTTTCTCCTCCCATACCGATTGACAGCCTTGGGAAGTGACAGGTTCCTCTGTCCTATAGGCTTGCTTTGAGTTGGAATCAGCGAGTTTGATTTCTTAATGGTGGCACGGTGGCTTAGGCACTGGACGGTTGACTGCAAGGTGGGGAGTGGAAACCCACCAGCTGCTCAGAGGGAGAAAGATCAGGCTGGCTGTTTGCTACCATACAGACAGATGTACCGTCTTGGGTGCCCTATGAGTTGGAATTGACTCGATGAGAGTGGATTTTGTGAAGATCCACCACCTTGGAAATGGTCCAGAGAGCTCCTCTGAGTGGGAATCGACTGGATGATGGTGGGTTTGGTTTGGGTGTTTCGGGAAGGGCTAGTGAGATGGAGCTTCCTTCATGTGCTTTTTGGCAATTTAATATCCTCTTTGGTAAGCTGTCTGTGGAAGTCCTTCGTCCTTTTTTCCCCCTTTTTTGATTGGGCTGTTTATCTAATTGTTGTCAAGTTGTAGAGGTTTGAGATGTGTGTTAGATATTGATTAGCCCCTTGACTGAAATCCTGAGAACGCTTTCGCAGTCTGTGAGTGGCCTTTCCCCTTGGACACTCACCAGGATTTCATTGTGGTGAAGTCTCTACGGGGGATTTCAACTTCCTCTTTCTGTGATAGTTTCTAAATGTCCTCACCTTGCACTTGGCTAGCTTTTCCTAAAAAGTCTAAAATACAGGCCCGACATGTTTTAACAGAAGGAAAACAACAGAAGTTATGGTTTTTTAAAAGGCTAGACCTGAATCTCAGCTCCGACTCGGATTTATTGCCCAGAGCCCTGGGCCTAGCTAAAAATAGCTGAAAATCTTGCCAGCTGGTGACCCTGGACTGGGCTATGTTTAGCAGAAACCAGCAGGCAGGGAAAGAGGGTGGAGCCAAGCTGGTAGTCCCATCTCACACCAGGCAGGCAGCTCGGCCACTCTTACCATCAGTAACCCCTGCTGCTTCCCCCACTGCAGACGAGGGCAGGCTCACTTACTGGGAAGTAGAAAGTGACAGGGAGGGACAGAAGTCCATCTTGATTAGAGGGGGGGAGGTACTGTACTGAGAAGGAACTCTGGGTTGTCCATTTCTGGCCAGTCCCTGGGTAGACTTTTCTCTTCTCCTCACCAGATTAGACTTTTAATTTTTGTTTTCATTAAAAACAAAACAGGCTTCTTTTCCAAAGACTCGGCTTTAAGTGTGGCACTGAAGTCTGGAGAAACCAGAAGGTGCTTTTTCCAGTAGACTGCCAGGCTGAGAAGCTCCCTGGGTGGTTTGGCTGCTGGATCAGCCTGGTCCTGGGGAATTCAAGTCGCTTCCCGTAACCTCTTCCTCCTGCAGTGTGCTGATCTCAGAGGACGCAGGATGGGCCAGGACAATTATCCACATCACAGGGATGTGTGGAGGCTTAATGAATGTTCATAACCCCCTTTGAAGTGCTCAGATGAAGGGAGGATTGCCACGGAATGGGACTGTTCTCAGTTCTCCTTTGGAAGTTACAAAGTGCGGTCCTCCCTCCCCAGTTTACCAGCCTGGTGAGATTCCTCTCCATTTCAGCAGAATCGCTCTCACTGGGCCAATACAAGCCGAGAAGACTGTCTTGTTACCACTTTTTCATGTTTTAAAAGAAAGTGTAAGTGTGTGGGTCAGTCACAAGATGGTGTGTTGCGATTGCCAGTAGACAGAGAATGTGTAGCTCCAAAGTCAAGGCAGGCCAACTTCCAAAACCGAGAACGAATCAACTCAACTCTGAGATCAAAGGCAAGCTTCAAGGCAAACTGTATGGATGCCATTAGCTGCTGGCCAGTAACTTTCCTGAAACGAATCTATCCTGTCCCAGAAACACTGGAATATCCTCAAGGAAAAATACAAACAATCTTGAAGCGAGGGAGTGGTCTCCCTCACTGCAGTTACCAACGCACTTTCCTTTACTTTGTTTTAAAATCTGTGAGCCAACAGGAAAGGGACCGGCAGAATAGTTCTCCTGATGACGATAATTGTGACCATAATGATAACAGCAAACAGGGACAGAGCGCTTCTAGGGGCCAGATTTTGCTCTAGAGGCTTTCTGGGGCTCAACTAATCTGGTATCCAAAAAAACCCTGTAAGATTGGAGCTGTTACTCTGTTTTACAAACAACGGAACTGAGGCTTGGAGGAGTTAAGTAGCTCAGTGAAGGTTCTATAGCTCCCTGTGGTTTTCAAATCTTCCATGTGCATTTACTGTAGTCACTCAGAGTTAGTTAAAATACAGGCCCCTGGGCCGCAGACTAGAGATTCTGATCCAAAAATCTGAGACGGGACCTTGGCAAACTGCATTATTCATAAGTACCCAAGGCAGAGCTAATGTAGGAGGTTCTTTGAAAACAGCGTTGCAGGCCTAGAAAACAGAGGGATGCTGGGTAGAAGGATTTGACGGTGTTTCTCAGATCAGCCTGCCCTGTCCAGTGGACATAGTGGGTCACTGGGACTGCATGTCCTTGCAGTGAATAAAGGCTGGATCATTGCTTAATGAAAATAGCCTTTCAAAACCTCCAGCTTGATTTGTTCAGCTTCCATATTTAACATCCAACCTTTTAACTTTCATTTGGTTTCTGAAATAGATTTTCTGCTGGGTACAGGATGTGCTGACCCTCAGACATGAGTTTCAGCCTGGCAATTACGACTCCCATAGTTAATGAATCAATGGCCTGGCCTTTTATTCATCAGGCTCTTATAATTCTCATGAATGTGAATCAATTCTCCCAGAGGGAGCTCTGTCTCAAGTGAGCTGAGAACAATGAGTTCTGAACTGGCAAACCTAAGGGACAATGTGGGGGTGGAGAGGGGACTGTCCCTCTTACACACACATCCCCCAATCTTGGAACTCTGACACTTCCATCCCTCTCCTAGAGTGGGTTTATTAAGTTTGAGAAAATAGTTCATAAAAAGCCATTGACCCAAGTCCTGCCTTTCCACATTGAGCTTTTTTTTCTAACACCTGTGGCCGGTAGGCTCTCGTAAGACACGGTGATGAGTTTATAAGGCCCTTGCCCTTTGGTGTTCCCAGGTGCGATTTGTCTGATGTGGTGCATGAACGGCCCTAGGAACTCTGGCGAAGACTCATAAGTGAACTTGGTCAGAGACAACGCCGTGGAGACCAGACCAAACCATCTGGCAAGTCTCCCTCCTTTTATCATACGAGTATATTTTTATTCTAGGTATTTTAAAAGTAGAGCAAAGGTAGGGCAAAGCAGCTACAACTTCCAAGGTCTTTCTAAATGAGGAAGTCATCAAAGGTCTTTCCCACAGCACACATTTCCACATTCAATGGTCTTGGTGGAAGATTTACTTTCAGGTTATTTTTTAAATGATGGGATGTATTTTTACCTCCTCTGCCAAACCTGCCAAACCTGTGGCCGTAGGGTTGATGCTGATGTACCATCGCCCTGCAAAGTCAAACTGCATCACAGGACATTCAAACTTTGTTTTAAAGCTTTCAAACAGCTTTAAGGAAATAGACCACTTTAACTTCCTCCCATGAAGGGGCTGTGGGGTTCAAACTGCTCACCTTGTGGTTAGCAGCCAAGCACTTTACCACTGTGCCACCAGGGCTCCTCTTCCCTCTAACAGAGTGCCCCACCCCCCTGTTAGACAGGGTTCTCTAGAGAAACAGAACCAGGACACTTATATATATGGTGAGAGAGAGAGAGAGATATGGATATAGATATAGATGATGATATAGATATAGATAGATATATACAGCATGAAGGAATATAAAAGCTAATTAGTCCACACAGTGGTACAGAGGGCTCAGTTCAACTCACTTCCATGGAAGTCCTTCAACTCATGAGGGCTGCTTAGTCCTCAAGGAAGCACACAGCTGAGTCTTCCATAGAGCAATGTAGGCAGTCTGGTCAGAGGCAGCAAACAACAGGGAGGG
>NW_022103907.1:1254776-1261901 GCF_000313985.2 Echinops telfairi | reverse complement strand
AGAGAGGCAGGGCTCGCTGAGCCATTTATCTCTTTGCCCTCTAATCAAACTGCGATCTTATTAATCCTACATGTTCTTATTGGCCACATTGGCACAATAAACCTACCTATCACACCCCAAAAATTTAAAAAAGCAAAAACAAAATAGAAGCACTTGCTGCCTCTCCAGTCTGTGGACACCCAAATCAGTTTTTCCTTCTGCGCCTCTAGTCCCTCTGCCACCACACTCCATATGGCCTTCAGAGCATTGCGAAGTCAAGCAATCGCCTTTTCTTGCACAAAATCATCCAGTAAACTCCTCTATCACTTAGAACAACATTCTAACCCTTTACCGGGTCCAATGACGTGGATTGACACGTTGGCTGCAATGATGGGTGCCAACCTAAGAACTGATGTGAGGATGGCGCAGGACCGGGCATTGTTTTCGTTCTGTTGTACGTAGAGTAGCCATGAGTTGGAATGAATTCGGGGACACATCAGAACAGCACTGGGGCTCCCAGACCCGGGAGCTGTGAGCTGGGCCCTGCCTGCCTCTCACCTCTCCTCGCTGCCCCTCTCTGTGAGACACTCCTGTCACCTTAGCTGTCGTGCTGTTTCCTGTACACTCCACTCCTGTACCTCCACCTGGGGCTTTTGCCTCCAGCCTCCCTCTACCTGGAATCCTTTTTACCTTCGTTTCCCTATGATTGGTTTTCTTCTTGCCGTTCAAGTTTAAATGTCGCCCTTCAGAAAGGCCTTTGCTGACTTTAGTCCGCAGAGGTTCATTTTAGGTTTCAACTTGACCAAGGTATGGAGCCCCGTGTTTGCAAACATTAGATGCTGTTGTAAACGCATTTACATGGGATTAACATCAAAACAGTTGACTTTAAGTAAAGCAATTCCTCCTCTACCATATTGACCAGACTCATCTAATGAGTTGAAGGTCTGAGGAGCAAAATGGAGATTTCCCGAAGGAGGAGGATTTTGTCTCAAGACTGTTAACATAAATCCTCTGCTGGAGTTTGCAACCTGTCACCTGGCCTGGCCTACCAAGTTCAGATGCCAGACTGCTGGCGTTCTCAACTGCTGCCTGACCAACAGATTTTGCACTTGCTAACCCCTAGAATTGTGAGAGCCAATTTCTTAATATCTCTCTTTCTCTCTCTCTAATTAATTCTGTTTCTCTGGGAAACAGGACAGGCCAATACATAGCCAGTGCCATCTAACATAGTCACCCTATCACTTTCTATTATATTACTCAGCTTTATTCTCCGTATAGGACTCATCACTCAATGACGTTGTTTACCTATCGTCTGTCAAATAAAATACAAGCCCCACTAGGGTAGGGATTGTCTCTCTCCTATGTTTTACTGCCTGTTTCCTGTGCCAAACCGCGGCTGACACAGGGCAGATGCTCTGTACATGCTTGTGGGAGGAGAAAGGAAGTAAAGAAGTGGGAAGAAGGAAAGGGCGAGGAGAAAGTTGCTTTGATCTGATAATAAGGTTTTTAGAGGCATCTAGCTGTGTTTTCCTTTGGTCCACAGTGAAACATTTTTATCCATCTCTTTTGGAAACAAATGAGAGATCTTAAATATGTTTTTGATTTATGCATAATGGTATCGTTTAATAGAATTTTTTTTTGAAAAAGAGGAGTTAACCTCAGGCGCTTTTACTATATATTCATCATCATTAACTTAGTCTCATAAGGCATTACAATATGAAATCAGGAAAAACGGCTTCATTTTTTCCTTCATATGTTTGAAATGAACATGTATGTCACTGAAGGCTCCAAGTCTGTTCCTTATAGCCACTAATTATGACCAATAATTACTTTGAGGGGTAAGGAACCTGGAGGGCCTGTGAGCCTTTGCTCATTTGTTTGTTTTAATTATTACTATTATTTACTTTAGTTTTTAAAGAAGCACATTCCATATCGTACACAGCCCATCTCAACAAATGAACTCAGTAACAGTAGCTTGTTAAACCCACCATAAATGTGGTTCTCTTTCGTTTTTCCCTCCCCTCCGCCCTCCTTTCCTCTCCAATGTCCTGTCCTCTCCCCTCTCTGCTCTTGGCCCCATCCCTGGCCTCCTCGTGGTCTTCAAAGTCTTCGTTTTCGGTGTAAAAACCACATTTCCTTTTCTTTGTTTTACCTTACAATAATGATGTCATTACATATTCATCTTTATAAAATTGACTCAGTTTGTGCAGCATAATGGTCTCCAGTTTTGTCCCTGTCTTGTGGTGTTGAAGAGAGTTGTCATTGCTTTTAACTGATGCATAGCATTCCAATGTATGAATGAACCAGAGTTTGTTGCTCCATTCCTCTATAATAGGGGTTTGGGGTTGTTTCCATGTCTTTGATATAATGGAAATTGCTATCATAACCATAGGTGTGCATACTTGAATGTCTGCTTCATTCTTGAATTTAAGTTGCTAGTGCTTGCAGTCTAGTGAAACAGTGATACTAAACACGTTCTTTCAAAAGAACTCAGAATACCTTGTTGGCTGTAGATGAGGCAATGATATTTTTTTGGAACACTTAAAAATAAGGTTGCCTTTTGAGAATTAACCCAACAAAGCACGCACACGCAAACGCGTGCGCGCGTGTGCACACACACACACACACATACACACACACTGAGAGAATTGACTGAGGGTATAGTCCACGAGCTAATGATGTATTACTGAAGATTTGGGAATATCCCCATGACTCAGTCAAGGTGGCTTGGAGGAAATCTCAAGAAGGCAAGCACTGAGCTGTTACTGTTCATGTAGCCCACAGAAAATGAACAAGTGTCTGCAGAAAGCTTCGGTGAACAGAGGAGGTAGGTAGTCCATGTACTGACTGCCTATCCAACTGGACACGCAAATCTAAGATAGCCAAGAGTTGGAAGCATCCTCCCAAGCTTTGTTCAGGGGAGACGGGACTTGGGCTCCAGAACAAGAACTCTCAGGTCTCGGTGATCAACCTTCAGCCCAACTCTCCTTACTTAGACTTCCTGCTCTTTACACACCCAGGCACCCCTGTGGGTCTCGCCTGCCCACAAGGAGCAAACTCTGTGGGTGTGCGGGCCCATCGGCGGACCGGCTGCATCTCTCATTGAAAAGAAATCACTTTCAATTCTGATGCACACAACGACCTCTGTGAACCTGGGCTAGTGTGACTGGAACCCCAGAGACATGGTGCCCTTGCAGACTGCTGTGTGGTGGCCCTGTGCTGCAGGGCAGAGAATGGATCCGGATTGATACCACCTGTGGCAGGTTGGCTCTGAACAGAGACCTCTAGGGGCAGACCTAAGCTTCCTTCCTTTCTCCCAATATAGTCGTCATAGAATTCCCATGATTTCCCAAGGGGATATTGAGTTAGGGGAAATACCCCAGCTGGACGCTTTCTGAAAAGCCCCAAAGGGCCCAGCAGAGCAGTTATGGAACCTGTAGTTCATAGGTGAGAAAAACTTTTAATATAAAGGGTCCGATAGTAAATATAATTAGGCTTTACACGCCAGATACAGTTTCAATTGCAGATTTATCTTCATCACCATTGTCTTTTCCCCTACACTTCTTTAGTCATGTGAAAAACATATTAGCCCCCGGTACAAAACAGTCCCCTGGCCAGATTTGACAGAAGGGTCATCATTGTCACTTATTGCTATAGTCCCAATCTGGCCGCTCCTTCATGGTGGGACCTCTGACTAGCTTTGTTAGCTTGTTCACTCATTCATACATACACAAGAAAAGGAAGCGTGACAAGACGGTACATGCATAGCCTGCCTCATCACTCTCCTAGGTTAGGACTACGAGCTGTCAGCCTATGAGGTTGGGTAGTCAAAAAAGGAGGAGAAAACGGTGGTGAGCAGCTCTCCAAATCTGAGCCCCAGAGTGCCTTGTGCTGGCAGAGTAGGGAGAGGTGGCCAAAGAGACAGGTGGATCCCAGTGGAGACCACAACCTGGAGGGACCGGATAAGAACTGAGGTCTCCACAAACACTTGGGAGAACAAGGGGTTACCTGGACTTGAGTGGGGAGTGGGGAGAAGATGAGACTGCCTAGAGAGAGCTAAGGTGAAATGCCCCTGGCAGGAAGAGATGAGCTGAAGTAATTGGTGGAATGTACCAAAGTCAAGGGATCCTGGAGACATCTCCTCAGCTCTCCTAAGAGACACAGCCATCCATCCCTCTGGGGCCTGGAACAGGTGGCCCTGCTAGCTCTCTATCATTCACCCGGGTAAAAGGGAGCTGCCCCAAGAGTTTGGATAACGTACCTGAGTTGCACACCACAGGTCAGGCATCATTTACCAACTTTGCTGCTTACTCTTTGGGGCAAGTATAGTGGACAGGCTACATCTTTTTCATGATAGATTTGTATTACGTAGTTCGTGCTTTGGACTTTCATGTACACAGACATTTTATTTATTTAAATTCACTTTTTCCCCCCAGATGAACAGATCAGTGTAATTTAACCAGAAGGCAAACCAGAATCTCCGAGGAGTGGGGGAGTGGGTGACAGATGTACATAGAGCCTTTAGTTCCAGGTTCTTGCCTCTTTCTGTTCTCTACTGCAGTGGCTCTCAAGTGTCACAGTGCGTGAGGGATGGGGTTGGAGGGGGACCTACGTGGTGGGAAAAACAAAACAAAACTCGCTTTCTTTCACTCACCGTTGAAATTCAGCGATCTATTATTCACCTCAAAACCTCTTCAAAACAGCAAACACAAAACAACAACTCACCCATTTTACAGCACAAGCTGGAGGCTGGGTCTACTTATACTGAAGTGGCCAACAGAGGAGGTTGTAACTAACAGCATGGTTCCTGAATCATCAGACCCCATGGTCTTGGATGATGCAAACCCAGAGGCTGTGGCCGGGATCAACCACATTCCCTGGCAAAGAAACCGCCCAATAAGCCACAAGATAGAACCATTTTAAAGCCTTTCTTCTGAGGTAGAAGAGAGGAGTGTGTCTCAGACGCCTTGTTTTTGTTTCAGAAGGATCAAAGAGAGAGGTACGTTTTCCAGGATTTGAATGTGTAGCAAGCACGAGAGAAACGTAGTTAGGAAGGCTAAAGTATTCTCCGCCAAGTGAGGTGGGACTGAATGGGTCCTTCACTCCCCAAGCGAGTGCTCATCAGCCCCTACCCCATTGACAACCATAAATGTGCGATTTTAAGTCGATTCCTGTTGCTGTTAGTGGCTGTTTAGTCAATTCCAACTCATGACTAATAGCGTAAGGAAAGTTAAGATGGGTCTGGAACTGGTATCGGTGCAATAGAAGCTATAGACAGTGTAGTTAAACACACCTTATTTGAAATAATATGAATCTCCTTATCATCAACTATGAATTGACCCTAAACAAATCCCTCCACTGAACTCAAAGTCTGGGCTTCATTGGATTGGGAACCTACTATGTGCCTCTAGCAGAGCATGGATCACACAATAGTCCTACGGTCTGAGCCCTCCAGGTTTAGCTCCTTAGACTACTACTCCTTTTTGAACTCCCTTCATCTATCATGTCTGATCCTTGGAAGGTGGTCCATAAAGTTCTTCAGACCAATCAAAAGCAACCAAACACCAAACTCGCTGCCATCGAGTGGATGTTGTCAGCTTACAGCGACCCCCTGTGGGGGTTCGAGACGATCGCTGTTAGAAAGCCCCTTCTTTCTCCCACCGGGTGGCTGGTGGTTTCAAATTGCTGACCAGGTGGACCACTGCCCACCAGGTAACCACTGCCCTGCCAGAAGCAAGAGTTTAAATCCTTACACAACAGGAAAAAGAGGTTGTTTTTTTTTAAGAGGAAATACCCTTTTCGGATCTCCTCGAGGTCTTAGGGTAGTTATGTTAACATGGTAGGTTGCGCATCCTAAGGTTGCACATCCTAAGTTAAGAGTCCACCCAAAGGTTGTCCCTGACAAAAGACCCAGGGCTCTACCAAAGTTGGCATGGAAACTGTGTGGCACTCACTTCTCTCCCACGGGGTTGCCATGAGTCAGAAGCAACAGCGTCTGGATTTTCATATGACTCAGCCTCTCTCTTTAGGAGAATAGGTTACAGGTCAGCATTGGTTAGACCGCCTAGAACTTTCATCACGGTGATGAATAAACATGGCTTATTGGAGTCTTAGAATGAGTTCACGCAGCATTTCATTCCCTGATTTAATTAGAGCAGACCTTCAATTTAGGCAGACAAGTGATTTGATTTCCATTCAGGTTATTTCAGAGATGTTTTGCTTTTGAAGTCTGATTCATTAAAGGCAGATAAAAACCAGTGTATCTTGTTAGAAAGCACAAGTGCAGATTGCCTCATCCAGGAAAAAGATTCAGCATAATTCTACCTACCTCGCGGTCATAATGGCACATCAGATTGAGCAGCCGTTGGGAAACAATCCTATCTTTTGTGTATCTAAATTACTTGATCCTTTTCTCTGCAACAACTAAAAATACGTGATCCCTTCATTTCAATGGTTCAAAGATTGAGCAATGCATATTTATACACCAGCTGCAGGACAAGGGCGGGAAGTAATAAAGAATTAAACATGATCTTCCCTTAAGAAATACTTCCTTTCAGTGTTACATAAATGTCTTGGTGTAGTTCCATTTTCTCTGGAAACCAAGTCGCCCTATGACATTTCAAAGTGCGACAACCACATACACGATTTTCATAGAGAGGCTAAGTTGACTTTTTTTTTTAGAACTGAATATAATTAACCACACATGTGGCACATTATTCATTGTCCTGTGACCTTTCTTATTTAATTTCATATTCTGAAATTGTTTGCCTCTACATTTAGTGAGGAGAATGAGCGACTGTCCTCGATGCTCTGCCGCAGGTGCATGTTCTAGACAATACTCTGTCTGCTTTGGCCGGTGGAAGTTTAATAAAGGCCTGGCAACTGGGCGTTGTGGATGATGCATTGTGCTGCTAACGACAAGGGCAGCAGTTCCAACCCTCCAGCCACTCCGCCGAAGAAAGGGGAGGCTTTCTACTCCCATAAGATTGATAGTCTCAGAAACCCACGGAGGTCGTTCAACTCTGTCCCGTAGGGTTGGAGTCGGGATTGAACTCAGTGTCAGTGAGTTGCACTATTTATTTATTTTTGAGAGTTTGAGAAATCTCCATCCAAGCTCCTGAAATGTTCTAAGAATCTAACTGTTGC
>NW_022103907.1:1247569-1253357 GCF_000313985.2 Echinops telfairi | reverse complement strand
GCTCTGAGGTAGAAAACAAAAACTCAAGAACAAACTCACTGCCCTTGAGTCAATGCTGACTCATAGTGAGTCCTTGTTTCCCAGACTCTGTCACGGGAGTAGAAAGCCCAGACTTTTTCCCGAGGAGCTGCTGGTAGTTTCGAACTGCTGACCATGAGGCTCTACTCCCGTGAAGCGTTATAGGCTTAGACGCTCACAGGGGCCGGTTCTACCTTGGTCTATAAGGTAGGCTATGAGTCTGCGTCGACTTGCTGGCAGTGAGTTTGAAGTTTCAGGAAGAGGAAAATAAGGAACCTTTCTCCCCGGCCAACTCTAAAGTCTTTAGTTCAAACTCACTAGCCACTCCTCCGGAGACCAGTGAGATGTGGTGCTGCTGTAAAGATGTACAGTCTCAGAAACTTATGGAGCAGTTCCACGATGTCCTATAGGGTCACGGTGCGTGGGGAGGTACTTCCTGGCACACCCAACAGCAAGAGAAGGATGCCTGCCCCAAAGTGTGGGGAAGAAACCAGTTGGTGCTTAGCTCTCAGAAAGAATAGCACCTGGGCCGTAAAGGCCTGTCTTCAAACAAGCAGCCATCTAAGTGAGGCGTGGACTACATCCACATGGGAAGAAGAACACCAGCCTGTGATCCAAGGACTGTAAAGAATTGAATTAAAATCCAAAGGAGGGAATGGTATCAGAGCTTAAATGATGAACACCTGGTTTTCAGAAGGCTACCGAGGATAGTGGAAACCCCAGATCCATTTGCAGGGTCCCCATGGATTAAGCCTTTGGAGAATCCCCCGGACCATACATAGTCCCGGGATGTGAATCGCTGGACTACAGACAGCGAGCATTGTAAAGTTGCTTTGGCAGATGTAGCAAGGTTAAAATGTAATACCCTTTTGACTTATTTTAAAGTTGTTTCAGTTTTTAATATTCTGCTTTCTTTGCAGCTGAGGGTTTTCTCTGTTTTGCATTGTCGTTGTTGATATTTTTTAAAAATTTGCTTCCTGTTTGTGTTTTGTATGGTTCTCTGTTTATGAAATCCAGAATAGGTAAATTTGTAGAGACCGATGAATAATTACCTAGGGCCATGGTGGTGGAGGTTGGGAGGCAGTGGGGACCTAACAGAGAAGAAAATGTTCTGAAATTGATTGTGGTGATGATTGTACAACTAACTCTTCTTAATATGATTAAATGATTAAATTATATGATATGTGAAGTATATGCCAATAAAGCTATTTTAAATCTGCCTTCCCAAAGAATTCCTGGAATTTTTTTTATTTTTGGAGGGAAGAGCAAAGATTAGGGGCCTTCCCAGACCTTCTCAGCGCATCCCTGACCCTTTGTCTCTATAAGCTGGGATCCCTCCAGAAGCCGACCTGACATCACACAAGACAGGACAGAGTCTTGTTGTAGAAGTGCAAATGGGGCTCACACAGCACAGGTCGACACATTCAAAGCTATAGATCAAGCTCAAAGTGGTTAAGTGGAAGATGTCTGTCACTTTATCTTGACAGATTAATGACAGAAGTTTAAAAATGTTTATTAAACACGTGTTACATGATGGAAGGTAGCAGAATGCCAGAGATGCCTGAATGTCATTATTATGGCACACATTTGGATGTTCTATTGATTCAGTATTTTAGATGAATACTCAAACACATCGATATGTGTCTATTTAGCCATTTACTCTACAATATTGATCTTATTTCCTCCATTCAGCCAAAGTCACTGATTTTGATGTGACCATAATGCTTTTCACGTAGTTTGTGTCCCATTGACAATAGGCATCTAGCAAAAAAATTTTAAAGGGTCATTGTGTTAGCAAGGTTTAAAAACATAAATATGTTTTTATCAAAATGCAAGTTAATGTGGATGTAAACATCGAATTTGTAACTACTTTGTGTATCTTGTAAAAAGTCATTTTTCTGAAAGGCTTATTTTCTCTATTAGAATGAAACGGCGCAAGGAAGATGTCATGTATCAACAGCCATCTCCCAAACTAACTAAATTCCAGTGAAGCTGAAACGTTGTTGTTGAAGAAGCCATGCATTAGAGCTGCTTTCAATACCACAAAATCAGGTTGAAGCAAGCGCACAGGCATGGGAAGAGCAATGTTTAAATCTAACCTTTGGAAGATTTAGCTAATCTTATTAAATGTTTTTATGAAAATGAAATCATTGCAACCTTAGCTTTCAACAACCATGACCTCATGCTCAGTAAAGTAGAAGGTCGGGAAACAAGATGAAGACCCCCAAGGAGATGGGCTGACCCTGCAGACGGGCAACAGTGGGCTCAAACATAACAATTGTGATGGTGGCACAGGACCAGCCTGGTCCCTTCTCCTGAGCACAGGGTCGCCATGGGTCTGAGATGGCTCTAAGGCACCGAACCACCACATTGGTTGCTAATACAAAGAAATGATCCTATTTTATATTTTAATAGTAATATGACTCGTTTGCTATTTCAAATGTCTTCCACTAGCTACCATGTGCAGAGGTTATAAATGTCACCTAATTTCCATAGTGCCTCCCACCCCCCCAGGACTCTAGATTGGAATATAAAGAGAAGCCAGGGATGCTCAGAATTCCCGGCTTTGTTAGGCAAGAATCTGTTGCAGCCAAGCTCTTTGATAGGAAAAATGCAACCACTTAATATCTTTTCTCATCTAAGAATGTTTACTGCTCAAATCTCTCCAGAGTTATGTTCATTGTGTTTTGTTTGGAGACTGGGCAAGAGATAGGAAGTGTTTCACGGACTCCTGAGCGGTGTGACATCAAGAAGGAATCTTGAGGAGTAGAGAATGCTTTGGGCCAGCTGCACCCAAAGATCTGTCTGTGTGTGCATGCTGTCCGTATGTGTGAAAGGGGCTGACGCCAGGCGTCTCTTTTGTTTAGGTCTCAGGACAGTGCTAGCAGGAAGTTTAGGGGAAAAATCATCCCAAGGAAAAGTCTGATGTCAGAGTTCATAAACAGGTTAGAGACCACACGTTCACCGTTACTGTTGTTGTTAGGTGCTGCGCAGTTGGTTGTGACCCATCACAAACCTATGTACAACAGAAGGAAACATCACGTGGCTTTGCACCAGCCTCCCAAGGGTTCCTATGTTTGAGCCCATCGTTGCAGCCAGGGTGTCAATCCATCTGGTTGAGGGTCTTCCTCGTTTTTTGCTGCCCCTCTACTTTGCCAAACACTGTACTGTTTGATGTACTGTTCCAGGGACTCATCTTTCCTGACATGTCTAAAATACATGAGATGAAGTCTTACCATCATTGCCTCTAAGGAGCATTCTGTCTGTACTTCTTCTGAGACACATTTGTTTGTTCTTTTGGCAGTCTATTGTACTTTCAATATTCTACTTTAGCAGCATAGATCTAAGGAGTCAATTCTCCTTTGGTCTTCCTTACACAATGTCCAACTTTCACATGAGTAGGAAGCAATAGAAAATACCATGACTGGGGTCAGGCACACCTGAGTCCTCACACTGACATCCTTGGTCTTCAATACGTTGAAGAGGGTATGTGCAGCAGACTTAACTAGTCCAGTGGGTTGCTTGATCTCTTGACTACTGCTTCCATGAGCATCCATTGTGGATCCAAGCCGGATGAAATTCTTGATAACTTAAATCTTTTCTCTGTTTATCATGATGTGACCTACTGATCCAGCTGGAAGGATTTTTGTTTTCTTTACATTGAGTTGCAGCCTATATGGAAGGCTACAATCCTTTGTCTTCATCACTAAGTGCCTCAAGCCCTCCTCACTTTCAGCAAGCAAGGCTGTGTCATCTGCATATAGCAGTTCGTTAATAAGCCTTCCTCCAATCCCGACACTGCATTTGTCATCATATAACCCAGCTTCTCTGATGATTTTCTCAGCAGATAGATTGAATAGTTGGCTGGATGGTGAGAGGATAACACTTTAACTAGCAAAATACAAACAATTGTAATACTGAAATTTTATTAGTTTGCCATGAAAATAAGTTTCCTTTTCTTTGCCTTCCACAGGTATTAACACCAGGAATCTGACCTGGTCTGGGATCCATCCATCAACTTGGGTTCTGATATTGGTGCCCAAATTCCTTTCAGGGGGAGCATTTTTATCGATCTAAAATTCACGTGACATCCAGCTCCCCCATTTAAAGTGTGCACTTCACTTGGCAATGCCCACCTTCCCGACACGATCGCAGAAGACAAACTGGGTGCATAAGCAAATGTGGGGAAGAAAGCAGATGGTGCATCTGGGATCTTAAAAGCTTAAAGCCAAACAAGTGGCCATCTAGCAGGAAATCTACAAAGCTCACATGGAAGAAGTACACTAGCCTGTGTGATCATGAGGTGTCAATGGGAACATGCATCAGAAGTTAAAAAATGACCAACTTCATTGAGGTTAAGGTGAGGGGTCAAAGTAGAGACCCAGAGCCAATCCATGGATAATTGGACATTCCCACACAGAGGGGCCACATGGAAGAGAAGATATATCTAGGGGGGCAGTTTAGCACCAATGAAATACACAATCCTCTAGTTCTTTAATCCTTCCTTCCCCCACTATTATGATGTCAGTCCTACCACGAAAATCCTGCTAGACCAGTGTACATACATTGGTACAGATGAGAGCTTCCAATATATGGAATTCAGGAAAGACAAACCCTCTCAAAAACAGTAATGGGAGTAACAATTCCAGGAGGATAGGGGAAGAGAAGGAGGAGAAGGGGGAACAGATAGCAATGATGGCAGACTAACCCCCCTCGAGGGGGACGCACACCAGGATAGTAGGTGTAGGAATAGAACGGGTGGTGTAAGATATGTATAAATAATAATAACAATACATAATATATTAAGGGTTCGCAAGAGTGCCAGGGTGGACGAGGGAGGGAGTAAAGAGGAGCTACTCTTTGTTGATGATGACATTGTTGATGATAATATTTGTACATGTCTGCTTGATATAATGGAGGTATGGATTGTTATAACATATGTAAGAGCTCCCAATAAAATGATTTATTAATAAAAAAGTGTGTACTCTACTACTTAGTATACTCAGAACTGTGAAAATATTAGCCTTATTTTTATCACCCCATAAAAGAAACCCAGTATCTCTTAGCAGCCATTCAATATTTTCCTCAAAATTCTTCCTCTGTCCCTATGCTAGACAATCATGAATCTATTTTTTACCTCAATAGATTTGTCTAAGACTGGGTACTTCCCCCCAAATAGAAAAAAGCCTGCTAGGCAGAGCTTTCGTAGTACACATTTTCTCCACTGGGTGAGCATGGAGCAACTCGCTCTGACTTAGTGCACCCAGTGGCGTCACCTGGGAAGGTTTTCTCCGGTCACAGTGAATTTTTTATAAAAGCAGTTATGCTCAAGCCTTGTTTGTTTGTTTGTTTGGTGATGGCCCATGTGGCTGTGAAGTTTTGTTTCCTGCTTACAAGGACAGTGCCATGGGGAAAACTCGTGGGTAAGTGGTTTTCTCATTTCAAAAAAGGTGAAATGTTGATTGATGACAAACCTTGTTCTGGACATCTGTCAACTTGCCAAATGGACAAAAATATCAACAAAATTCGTGCACTTGTGCTCAAAGACCAATGATGGACCATTGAAGAGATGGGGACGCTATCTGGACGATCTTGAAACTCAGTTCAGCAAATTGTAACAGGACATTCAGGGATGAGAATGTCACCGAGAAATTTGTGCCTAGGTTCTGGCTGACCAAGAAAAAGAGCGTCCACTGGAAACATGCCCTGCTTTGAAAGAACAGCTCTGAATTGAACCAGACTTTTTCCCCCCAAGGTCATTACTTGTGAT
>NW_022103907.1:1231496-1246467 GCF_000313985.2 Echinops telfairi | reverse complement strand
AATCAATCAACCTCTGTGAGGGAGTAAAATGAGGCAGTCTGCATCTACAAACACTTATGGCTTTGGAAACTCTATGGGGCAATTCTACTCTGCCCTTTAAGGTTTATACAAATCTGTGTCAATTCCAGGGCAATAGTTTTGGTTCTTTGAGATGGTACCTCTATGTTTAACTTTTTTTTTTGAGAACATTCTTTAAAGTTGTGAATGGGACAAGGACAAGACAATGACAAAGACATACTACCAACGACATACTATCCAGAAGAGGTTGACAATTAGCTTGTATATCTTGGAGAAGGTGAGTACAGGGATGGGGAGGGGAGGGGGAAACTATTGATATTAATTCTATAGAACCCAATGGGAGAATATGCCTGGTACTATATTCCTAAGTGGACTGTTTTGACCTAGTTTCTATTCAGTCCTTGGTGACTCAAGCTGCGTGCTACAGACTGCTGGGACTTTAGACTCTGTTCTTTCAAGGCACAACATCCTTCATAGGCCACAGCAGAAGGACTTAATATGGAAACCACCTAAGTGTACTGGGCTTTACATCAAACTCACCTGTAGCCCTTGGACTTAGGGCTGAAGCTCCCTAGTGTGAGAAGAAGCAGATGACTGCTAGCCCAGGGGCATAGAGCTGGTGGTAGTTGGACTTTGATTTGGATCTCTTGCCTTGAGGGTACCCAATGAATGGTGTCCCGGGACTACCATATACTTATTATTTTTTATACTTACTATTTTAATGTCCTGCTTGTTTTATTATGACATGTATTAATCTTGTAGGCATGGTTCTGCCTATGTGAATGAGTGTTATTGACAGTTTTGCCCTGTCACCAACTCCCATTGTTTCTGTAGTGTCCAGTCATTTAAGAACTTAATCTGTAAAGTCATAATGGTGTCCAAGGGTTTGCTAATATACAGCACTTTAAAAAGACATAGGAGGTCAAGGGAAATCTGTCACAAATGCATCATAGTTGCAGGTGGGATAATCAAAATGGCAATGGGCCCTGATTGGGATACATACGTTGTGATAGATAGAAGAGCTTACATGATTGGCCCCAGGTAGTCAGGGCATGACTCATGACTATGCAACATTCCCTGCCCACCCCCCAGCCATCCCCCCAGCCCCACAATTTAAAGTAAGCTCCTTTAATCACCCACCCAGGTAAGTCTGCCATGGAGACTACGCTCCATTGCTGGAGGTAATGCCCATTCCAATACACTCTTTCTGAGGGGAAGACTATTCATATCCCTGGTCAATGTTCAAAGGGAATTCAATAGATACTTAATCTATGTGGAGCTTTGCACATGGATTTGAGGCCTACCCTCTCATGCATAGCCTTCTACAAACTGGGTGCTCAGAATTTAAGCTCTAATATAATTCCCTCTTCTAATCATGGGTTTTATTATTTATAATCCTTGAATCACACAGGATGGTGTGTTCCTTCTATGCATACTTAGCTAACGCCTCACTTAGATGACTGCTTGTTTTAAGACAAGCCTTTATGACTCCAGACGCTGATCAGTCTAATAGATCACACCACTTGACTTCTTTAACACACTTTGCTGTAGCACCCAAATCTTCAGGGAGCACTTTAGGAGGGCACATATTGAGCAGGGCCACATCATGAGAACTAAGTGTTCTTAAACCAGGGGTTACAATTAAGTGCAAGCTCAAAATCCAGTCATATCTCTACAGTTTATATGTCTCCCTGGTCCACTTTAGTTGCAGCATGATCCCTTCTAGAGAGAGAAAATAAGGAACCACTATGGGGTCTTGGGTATTTCTATTAATAGTATCACTAATCTAGCCAAAGGTATAGAATTTAACATTGAGATAAAGAAAAAAAATACATATTTAGGAAAGCTTTTTAGAGTACAATACACAGAATGTTTATTTGTGCGGATTAAAAAACTTTAACAACTGAATCCTGTTTAAGTCAACAATGGGGGTTAGACACAAGACACAAATTTAAACGGCGCTCATTCCCTCATTCGTGTCTGCATAAGAAAACATATCACAAAAAGAAAAAGAAAAATGTGATCTGAAAATGGCAAATAGCTAGAACTGTCTTTAGATGCCAATGACGGATAACCTCAAAAGCAAGATATTTGAACCAAAGTCCAATGGCTTCCAAATCTGTGACCTTGAGCTAGCAGTCATCTTCTTCTGCTCCTAGGACCCTTCAGACTAAAGTCCAAAGGAGCATGTCCGTCCTTTTAATCTGAAACAGGTGTGTTTAAGGTAAGGTCCAGATCACTTAGTGGGCCTTTCCCACATGGTGCCCTACTGATGTGGCATATGAGAATGCTGTACATTTTGAAAAGATAACATCTGAAGTCCAGGTAACCTACGGTATGAGGTCTGGGTCACTAGGCCTGAAAAGAAACGGCATGGTTAGCACGTATGTTTAGCTTTCTGAGGAATTGGCATTCCTCAAAGCAGCTGCACGAGTTCACATTCCCAACAGCACTGCATGGGGGTTCCATCCTTGTCAACATTTATTGTTACCTTCAAACACTGAAACTGTATAGTGGTTATGCATTGGGCTGCTAACCACAAGGTCAGCAGTTCAAAACCACCAGCCATTCCATGGGAGATTGTACGGGTGTTTTACTTGTATAATGAGATACAGTCTCAGAAACTCTCAAGGGCAGTTTTACCCTGTCCTATAGGGCCACTGTCAGTTACCATTGACTCGATCACAATGTGTATGCACACACACACACACATACACATTATATACATGTATATACATATACACACATACATATATCTACACCTCCTAATGGTGCCTCATTGTGGCTTTGATTTTCATTTGCTTAATGGCTAATGATGCTGAGTGTTATTATTTTTTAACTGGCTAGTACTGTAGAGAGAGAGAACAAAAGGGAGTAGCCTGATGCTTAACCCACTTCACCATCAGGAATTAAGTCCAACCCAACTCCACAGCTTGGGATGGAATCCAGGTCCCTCATGATCTGTCTGCACTCCTTAGCTTTGGCACAGAACATGGCTCTAACCCCATCACCTCGTGGTCACTAGTGACCTCCACATAGGAATGACTAAACCCCAGGAAGGGCTGACCACCTGGTTCCCCTTCCTGGAATGCACCTAACGACGGCTCCTCCAAAAGCCTTTCCTTTGGGCTGCTCCCTCTCATTGGAATACTTGTCCAGGCATCCTTCCAGGGCTCGCCCGGAGCTCCCTTCCTCTGTGAGGACGTCCCAGACTGAATGCACGCTCAGTGATGGTAAGGATTTCTGTCTGTTTTGCTCTCTGCAGGATTCCAGGCCATGCTGGCACGTGACAGGGACTCAAAAAATATTTGCTTGCTGAATTATTGTAATAAAGCAGCTTCTGTGAAAAGGACCAGGTTGCACAATCTCTGACATTTTGTGTTAGGCGAGAAAGGAACTGAGGAAATCACCAAAGGACAAGGGAGGAGCAAACAAGAGAAGGGAGTAAAATTGGATCTTGCAGGGCTTACGATGCAGCTGGGTGGCTGGGGAGAAAGCAAGGGCCAAGAGAAATGGAAAATACATTGTGTATGGCTGAAGAAAAGACAAGCTTCACTTGCAGGAAGGGCATTTTTTAAGAAACCACCGAGGGGCGATCTGTTCTCTCGGCAATCCCACATCGCTCCTGTGTCTCCCACCCTCCTGCCTCCTCCTCATTTCCCAGTTCTCATCACCAAAGTGAACTTGGGGCAGGTAGGTGTCAGTTTTCACTCCATACTAGACAACCCCTTAGTTTAAAAGGAGCTCTGGTGGCGTAGGGGATTACACTTGGGCTGCTAAGTGCAAGGTCAGCAGTTTGAAACCACCAGCTGCTCCTCAGGAGAAAGATGAGGCTGTCTGCTCCCACAGAGATATATAGCCCCAGAAACCCAAAGGGGGCAGTTCTACTCCACCCATTGGGTCACTATGAGTCAGAATTGACTTGAGAGCATTTTGTTTGAGGGTTTTTGTTTGTTTTTCTTTTTGAAATATTTTTTTAAAAGCAGCATATCGGGGATTCAGATTCAAGAGAAATGATTTTGTCTGATAAGGAAAAGAAATGCATCCCGTTTGGAGCACACACGCACACTTATTTCCCAAGGCTTTTTGGCTACCCTGCAAGGTGTTTTGTTCACAGCGGAGCCAATTACCTGCTATGGTAGAAACTGACACTATACAAAGGGCCTTCCCAATGGCAGAACCCCATTGCGCAACTCTTCTTGGTTTCTTTCGTCAAACTGGATCTTCTGCTTCCTTTGCCAACTGAAATCAAATGGCTGTGTTCGGTCATGACACTCCTGCGAAGTCGTTTCCCTGCTTGTTTTTCTTTCTTCCCCATTTCATCATACATCACCCGTCAAGCAGTCATTGTGGGAGGCAGCTTGCTCACACGCCGAGGCTGCTGGTTCTGTTTGGACCTCTGCAGGGCAGTCCAAGGGGATTAGTCACATGCGTGGTTGGGATGTGCAGTCATGCGAGGCACACATGACATCAACAGGGTGACTGACTCTGGAGCCATGCCGACCTGGAATGCAGCATTTGCCAAAGAACATGACACGGTTGGTTCTTTTGCTCCGCCCACCGGCCCTCCATGAAGAGGGTTACTTCTTTAGTGGCTTTCTGTTGAAAATGGAACCTGAAAGTGCCATAGAAAGCAAGGTTCTACAGGTGTGAAGTTGTTACCTTTGAAAGCGTTTTAAGTATCCCTTCCGGATGCAACCATTCAATGCCGTAGATCTCTGCACATGCCACCCATCCCACCTCTCTGGCTTTTGGCGTGTGTGACAGTCTCTCTGTCGGACCTGTCTTCCTCCCTGGTCCTTTCCCCTCTACCTCTTGCCTATCGGGTGAACTCCTACTCATTCTTTTTTTTTTCCTACTCATTCTTTAAGATTATTGTCAATGACTCTACTCTATTGATCCAGATAGGGACCTGCTCTTGTCTTCCACCACTAGATCTCACATAACCTGCTAGTATCACCTTGCCCATACTATATCCATTCTTCTTAAATGAGAACAGAAATGATGTCTCTGCACCTTTGTCTCCTCCTCATTGGGTAGAGTCCTGGCAAGGAGTAGGCCCTGAATGTGTGTTAGTGTCTCCTCCCTCCTCAATGGCTACAGTCCTGGCAAAGAGTAGGCCTTGAATGTGTGTTAGTTTCTCCTCCCTCCTCAATGGCTTATTCTAACTCCATGCATATTTCCAATTTAAAACATGATTGAGTTTTATTAATTAGAGTTATAAATTTTGAAGATATGTTAAGTACAAGTACATTTAGCATTCTTATATGTCTCCCTTATTAATGACAAAATGAATAATAATTACAATAGTATAGTGAATCATTTAAATTCTAATAAAGACTTTTATCTTAAAGACATGTTTTAAATTTGTTTGATCAATAGCTAACAATAACGAATGATAATAGTTACTTTTGCTTTTTGTGTGTGTCTGTTTGGTGTTTTTTTTCCCATTCTTCTATTTATTGTCCTTCTGAGTGGGTACTTATGGTTTATCAAGTCTCTTATTTGGATTTCTAATGCTTTTTTTCCCCAATCCAATGTTGTCTTTTTAATTAGTTCATTTACATTTATAATTATTGATATTTGGCTCAATTTTAATAATCACCTTTATGCTTCCAATTTGTCATTCTTTTTCTATGCTTCCCTTTCCCCACTTTCTCTGATGTTGCCATCAACTGAAACTTGGTGAGAAGTTTCTAAGAAGAAAAACTAAGGGGAGACGTGGAGAGAAACTTTCTTTCTTAAGAACTCTCATTGAGGCCCAAGGCAGTATACCAGGCAAGGGAATGTGTTCTTAAAATGATGAGTCAACCTAATGTGTAATGCTAGATACAAAAAGATGTAACCTGTGTAATGTATCTCTTCCCAATGTGAAGGTGGTACCTAACCAACAAATCCCTTTGAACTTGGCATGTGTGTGGCTTCCCGTGAGCTTGTGGCTGCATTCTGAAGTCATTCTCCCAGGATTTGACTCAATTCAAACTACTGCAAAATTCTCACTCATTCAGCGTGCTATAATGATATTTATCTATCATGCCTAGAAGTGCACAATCATGTTGCTGTTAGGTTCTGTCGAATTGGTTCTGACGTATAACAACCCTGCGCACAACAGAACAAAACGCTGCCTGGTCCTCGCTCCACCCAGCAATCATTGCTTTGTCTGAATCCATTGTCTCAGCCACTGTGCCAATTCATTTCATTGAGAGTCTTTCCGCTTTTTCACTCACCGTCTGCTTTACCGAGCACAATGCCCTTCTTCAGGGACCGAGCCCTGCTGATAACATGTCCACAGTTTGTGAGATGCAATCTTGCTACACTTCTTCCAAAATGGGATTGTTCATTCTCCGGGCAATCAAGGACATATTCAATCTTCTTAGGCAACACCATCATTGAAAACCATCTATCTTTTCCTTTGGCTATCTGTATTCATTGTTCAGTTTTTGGTGTGCCTCTGAGGAAATTGAAAATATCATGGCTTGGGGCAGGTGCACTTTAGTCCTCCAAATGACATCTTAACTTTTTGCTTTTCAAATAATTCATTGAGCTATAATTCACATAGCATACAATTCAATAGTTCAATCATATCAAGAAGGGGTGTGCAATCATTGCCACAATTACTTTGGAAACCTCTTGTACTCGCTGATGTTGACTCCCCATTCCTGCACCCACCCACCCCTTCTGTCCACGCAAGCATTCATCAATCCAGCTCTGGTCTTGTAATTCCACTTATCCCAGTTTCCTTATAGAGATAAACAAACAAAACAAGGGCAAGCAACAAACAAGGACTTAGTAACCACACAAAACAGGTAAAAACCTCACTCTAAGAGAAAGTAGAGAATATTGAAAATTTACAATAAACTCACCTTGGGTCCAGAGGGAGGTCAAATGACCAGGTGTTACTTTCCAGCTTAAGTACAGTGTCTACAATCCACTTTGCAATGTCTTTTGTGTGATATAAGGGCTGTTAATGTCCCTAGCCTATGTGCATCAGGGATTTACTGTGGACTTGATCCACATAGGGATCCTGCAGGTGGCTTTGGGGCTAACACTATCATCCATAGTTTCCACAAACCAGGTGTTTAGAATTTAGGCACTGCTCCCTCCTCTAGGTTGGGATCTTATTACTCAAAATTCTTGAATCACATAAGCTGGTGTGTTTCTTCTGTGCGGATTTAACTGACTCTTCACTTAGATGACCGCTTGCTTTGACAGCATTAAGACCTCTGTGTGCTATTCACCTTGAATACCTGAAAGAGATCTTCTGCAGCAGGTTTGCCCAGGGAAGGATGGCATTTAGTTTCTTGGCTGCTGTTTCTATGAAACTAAGTAAAATGGAATTCTTGAGATTCCATGTATGAGAATCTGTCCTCATCTAAGAATCCTTGACAATGTCTACGTGTTGTCTGTTCACCATGATTTTGCTTAGTGGGCCAGTTGTGAGGCTTTTCCATTCTGTATGTTGAGGCATCATTCACACTGAAGGCTACAGTCTTCGATGTTCATCAGGGAGTGCTTCAAGCCCTCTTTAACGTCAGCATTGCACGGCTGTGTTGTCTGCATCACAGGCAGTTTATGCGTCTTCCTCCAATCCTGATGCATTATTCTTCTGTAATACAGCTCCTTGGACTATGTGCTCAGCATGCGGATCGAATAAGTATAGTGATAGGCACTTTTCTTGGTTTGAAACCATTCATAGTCCTTTTGTTCTGTTCAAATGATTGCCTCTGGGTCTATGTACAGGCTCTGCATGAGCGCAATGAAGTGTTCTGGAATTCCTATTCTTCACAATATTATGAATAATCTATTATGATCCATACTGTTAGGTGCCTTTGCATAGTCAATAAAACACTGATAGACATCTCTTTGGTATTCTTTGTTTACAGCTATGATCCACCTGACATCAGCAATGACATCAGCAATGATATCCCTCGCTCCACCTCCTCTTCTGAATCTGGCTTGCCTTCAGGCAACTCCCTGTGGATGTATGGTGCCAGCCATGAATCCAAAATAGCACAGAAGAGATCAGTTATATGAAGGGGCTTCAAAAGGTTCATGGAAAAAGAAAACGAAAAGATAATGATTTTCTCATGAGCAGGCGAAGTCTCCTTGTCTACCGGACTATTGGGTGATGTACAATATGCTCGTGTCTGTTATGAGATTATCCTTTAAATTAAAGTACATAGTTTCAGCATACCTGTGGAGAACTTTGCTTTGAGGGTCACTATTTTTAATGGTCGTTTTCTGGGAAAACCAGCAGAGCACAGCAAGTAGTGGCCCGGAGCCCATAGTTTCAGACAGATCCATAAATTAAATTCAAGTCCACTGCCATCAACTGTCATGACTCATGAGGACCCTAGAGGTTGGAGTGGAACTGCTGCATCAGATTCCGGGGACTGTGAGTCTTTGCAGAAGCAGACTGCCTCATCCTTTCTCCCAGGGAGGTGCTACTGGATTCATGCCGCTGACGTTCAGACTGCAGGCTGATTCACAGCGTGTTGAGGCACTACAGCGCCTTTTTCGGATGGACAAGAGGCTTGAATCCTGACTCATCCATGCACTAGCTGTGGGACCAAAATGAACTGAATGTGAAACCTCATTTCCTCCTGTTCTAGGGCCCAAGGGCAAACCTGCCCTGGCATGTCGAGTTAGAATTGGGGATACCTTTTCCTGCACAAGCATGCAGTTAACTGTAGATGACCCGTGCCCACCACTATTAACAACGGATAGAGTCAAGCTTTTACAGCGTCTGTCCATAACCCATTTCCCTGCGGGAGGATGTCGTTGATTCCAGGTAATATATTTAATAGTAAAAGTTGAGGCATAAGCCAGGAGGAAAATGGGGAACAAGAAGGAAAATCCTGAAGACCACCCAAAGCGCAGGTTCAGTTGAGCGCTGTGCCTTTTTCTAGATTGGAGTTTAGCCAGACAGCAAATTAGCCATCTTCCGGCTCCTTAGAGACCACCAATGACAGGGATGTTGAATTAGGTTTGGCCCCAAAGCTACCTCTGTGACTTTGTTAGTCCCCAGAAAGTCCTCCGTAAAGATGAGAAGGGCATCTTCCTGCCTCGGCTTTCTGGAAGCTTCCAAGTATTGAGGAGCGTCTGGAGGGGTCCCCTGTGCCTACATCCCCTCGTCCTAAATCGACCTGGCTCTGTGTAGCTCTCCATGCTCTCTTCCACAGGTCCCCCTGTAACTTTTCATCACCCCCTCTCTGCCTTGACTGCCTAAGCAGGGCTGTCACATTAGCCAGAGAGTTAACAGGTAGATGTTACAGCTCAAGACTCCTTAAGCTCAGGGAGAGAACAGAATAGACAAGGATAGGAGGTTTGCTATCAAGGAATTTACACAATACCATGTTTTTCACTCAAATCACACAAGCCTACCTCTGTTTGCCAACGACTCCCTCCCCTTCCCCACCCCACTCCTCCTTGTAACATAAAAACGAGTGAGCATAGCATTATGAACATACATGTCATAATACTCAAGGAGAAGTCACCGGGGGCAAGCAAATGTAGAAGGCGAGCTAGTGATAGTTGTGTAAAAAGGTGATTTCTTGGGTAGCAGTTATGTCCTAGGTATTAAAATGTGTACCATATATACTCGCATATAAGCTGACCTGAATATCAGCCGAGGCACCTAATTTTACCACAAAAACTGCATTAAAAGTGTGCTGGACCATGAGCTGTCAATGGGATCAGGTATCAAGCATCAAAGAATAAAAAATATCATTGTAAAGGTGGGTGAGTGCAGAGTGGTGAATCAAAGCCCATCGGTAGGCAACAGGACACCCCCTCACTGAAGGGTTGAGGGGAAGAGACAAGCCAATTAAGGTGCAGGGTAGCAACGATGAAACATATAATTTTTCTCTAGTTCTTAAATGCTTCCTACCCCCCCAACTATCATGATCCCAATTCTACCTTACAAATCTGGCTAGACCAGAGGATGTACATTGGTACAGATAGGAACTGGAAACACAGGGAATCCAGGACAGATGACTCCTTCAGGACCAGTGGTGAAAGGGGTGAGGCCTGGAGGGTGAAGGGAATGTGGGGTGGAAAGGCGGAACCAATTATAAGAATCTAGGTATTGCCTCCTCCCTGGGGTAGGGACAGCAGAGAAGAGGGTGGGGGGAGACATTGGACAGTGTAACTTATGACAAAACTATAATAAGTTGTGAATTATGAAGGGTTCTGAGAGAGGGGGGTGGGGAGGGACGGGGAAAATGAACAATGATATTAAGGGCTGAGGTGGAGGGCAAATGTTTTGAGAATGATGAGGGCAGCGAATGTCCATATGTGCTTGACACGGTAGATGTATGTATGGATTGTGATGAGAATTGAACGCGCCCCCAATAAAATAATTAAAACAAACAAACAAACAAACAAAAGATATGAAAATAATAATAATTTACAATTTATCAAGGGGTCACGAGGGGGAGGAGTAGAAATATAGAGGAGCTGATACCAAGGACTCAAATAGAAAGTAAATGTTTAGAAAATAATGATGACAACATATGTACAAATATGCTTGATACAATTGCTGTATGGATGGTTGTAAGAGCAGTAATAGCCCCCAATCAAAATGATCTTTAAAATAAAATAAAATAAAAATAATGTGCTGAAAGACTCGGCTCATACTCGAGTATATACGGCAGCTCGCGTCATCCACCTCTGCCCTGAATCTCAGGTCCACCCTTTCTGAGCTGTGTACTTTCACCTCAGCGTATTTTATTTTCTTCTATAAAGTTGGGATCATAAAAATAGCTAGCTCAAAGGGGTCCTATGAGGATGGCCCAGCCACTGCCTTTGAGTCAATGCTTATTCACGGCAACCCCTCGGGGAGTCCAAGATCGTCCCTGGTTTATGGGGGTGGAAAACTGTCTTCCCCCTCGGAGCTGCTGGTGGTCTTCAACTGCCAACAATGTGGGCACCGCGCTCGTGGGGCTCCTTCAGAAAGGCCTGCCGCATCTTTGAAAACAAAAAATCCCTGCAAGCACACTGCCACCAAGTTCATGCTGACTCCTCAGGACCATCTAGGATCGAACCGAACTGCCCCTGTGGGTTTCTGAACCGGTAACTCTTTCCAGGAGTAGAAAGCCTGTTCTTTCTCCCCAGGAATGCTGGTGGTTGGGAATTGCCGACCTTGCTGTTGGCAGTGCTCGGGAGGTGATGGGTCGCTATGCGTCAGAATTGACCTGATGGCACTGCTTTCTTTTCAAATGGTGATGCTGGGGATACCAGGAAAGTTCAAGGTGGACAAGGTAGTGCCAGCCTTCACATCTGGTCTTTTCAGACCTTGGAGAGGAAGGGCTACTTTATGGGCTGGGCGTGGGCTGGTCCGAGGACTTTGAGATCCACTGAGGGCAGAAGGCTGACTTCGTGGTGAAGGCAGCTGGCCTGCCTTGGTTCAGTTCTGCACTGGACAGTTTGTTCGGCTTGGAAACAAGACGGCGGGAACTTCCTCTGCCTTTGGAGAACACACCAGCAGCTGGGGATCCCAGCCATTCTCACAGAACACAATAACGAAGGGCCATAGGACATAGGAATTACCAACCTCAAAACGATACGCTCAAAACTCGGTCTACCAATGAAAAATGTTTCAGGAAGAAAGGCTTGTTGATAAGCCCAACTTCTGGATTGGGTAATAGCATTTGCTGTATGTGCCATGACCCCTTGTACCTACGGGGCGATTACAGCAGAGGGATGCTCTTCTTACCCCAGAACCCTGCCCCTACTGCCTCCCACTCTGGGTGCATCCGTGGCCTGGGGTGTCAGCAACCAGGGAAGCCAACTTCTGAATCCTGTCCTCTGCCCTTTGGTGTGTTGAGATGAAAGGTCAGAGTGATTTTCTGGGAGATCGATCGATCGATCCATCCATCCATCCTTCTATCCATCCATCCTTCTATCCATCCATCCATCCTTCTATCCATCCATCCTTCTATCCATCCATCCTTCTATCCATCTATCTATCTTTTCTGTTCCTTCCAAGCAGGGGATGGTAGACTCGTGAGTGATGAAAGCTTTTGCTTTATAAGAACGCGGTTGAATTTCAGTGACAGCTAACTCAGGCTTTTGCTGAGAGCGATGTTTACTTTGCAGTCTAATGACAGGGCTGGCTTTTGGCGAGTGTTGCAATAAGAGGCATTCACGCAGAGGTCACCGTGGCCTTCCTCCCTCCCCAGCAGGGCTGCTGCAGCCAGCATCCCCAGGGCTTTCTCCTGAGTGTGGGACCTTGGTGTGAGTTGAGACACACTCTTCATTTCCAGCCGTTGAGGTGGTGCCGCCCTGTGGATCAACATACGTGTTCAGCTGCAGCCTGTATCTCATTGATGATGAGAGGGCCTTTCAGAACGTAAAGGCACTGGAGGGGTTGGGGTGGGGGATCTGCAGATGGAAAAGACGGAAGCCCAGGGAAGGAAGAGCCTTATGCACGGTCACACAGCGGATGAGTGGAAGTGCTAGGTCTGAGACCTCGGTTTCTCACACCCGGAGCTCATTCGTTCTGTTTCCTTCCTCTGCGTCTGTGGACAAGCCTGGGTGCTTTCTCCCTTCTGTGAGACTCCGCTTCCTTCCCAGAAATTCTTAATTCTTGGCCATGCCCGCATGTCTCACTGCTCCCATCAGATTTCTCACTGCTTCCGACAAAAGCTTGTAAATAAATCTCCACTGATTCCAGGGAACCAGGGTTTATAAATATATAGACGCTTGCTGTCCCCGTCTTCTCTCTGTCTTCCCTGGCCTTCTCCGCTCTGCCCATCTTCATTCAGACTTGACTTAGGCGACATATTTTGGGGGGACTCTTGAACTTCTTCTTCTTCTCTCACAGGGGTCCCCGATAACCGTTCCAAGGATCCTTGCTGTGATAACTTATATCAAGCAGGTATTTTAATACACTAACTTTGCAAGGTGACTCTCAAATGTTCTAGTGACGAGGAGGGGGAGGGGGGAGGAGGAGGGGGAGGATGATGGTGCAGAGAGGACTAGGTGGAGAGACTTTGGGCAATGTGGGCAGGATGTTTGTGAATGTCTGGGCAGTGGATATTTTGGGGGAATGATGGGTGTTTGGAGCACTCTGGAGGCTAACAAGCAGGCTCCACACATGAACGTCATTGGGGTCTTGCACCCTTCAGACTGCACAGAGGCCTTTCAGGAGTCTGAACCGAGTCCGAGCCCTGTTAGGACCCAGCGTGCTCTTGCGGAGGAGAGCCGGGGTGGATCCGAGGGAATGCGCTCGTCTGGAAGCCCAGGCACTGGTTCCATCACTGGCAGGAGCTTCCACATCCGAAAAAGAGAGAGAACACAAGGAGGCTTCCGAATAGTCTTGGGGAAATTCCATGAATCTTTTAATTCCCTGCTTTTCAGGAACTTCATGAAGCCCTGTCATAACAGTTCCTACCTCCTGTGGATGAAGATGAAATAGCATACCAAATCCGTGAAGGGACATGGATATAGGGGAGACCCAAAAAAACCCCACCTGTAAGATCATTGGACCCTCCGTCTCAGAAGGGACACATGGAAGGCATGGTCAATTCAGGGTGCAGTATAGCACTGATGAAACACATAACTATCCTTTAGTGCTTTAATATTTCATCTCCTTACTTTTATGGTTTTTATTTGTTTTACCTCATTCGGCATGTTAGATTTGTGTGTGCTCATCTGTATAGTTAAGATCATTTGGTACCTGAAAGTCAAGGTAGATAATCCTTCAGGGACAGTAACAGGAGCAATGGTTCCCTGAGGGAATGGGAAGAGGTGGGTGGGGAGGAAGGGGAGGAAGGGGGGAGCTGATAGCATTGATGACTGCATAACCCCACTCGAGGGGATCAACAACAGAATCGTATGTGAGTGGATAGTTAGGATTAAGATTTTGGGGGGAAAAACTATTGTAGGGAAAAAACCCAAGAATACAGGTTCCTGGGAGGTATGGTAGAGAGGGAGGGGACATAGGGGAGCTGATATCAAGGGGTTCAAGTAGAAAGTGTTTTGTAACTAATTGTGATAACAATTATATAGCACTGCTTGGAGTGACTGAATGGTGGGATGTTATTCTATCTATAAGAGCACCCAATAAAATTATTTTAAAAATAAAATAAATCATATATGTAAAGTGCCAAGCATAATGCATGGCACAAGATAAGCTCTTGTTATTTGCACAGGGTGCTAGTAGGTCACACGAGAGACACAGGTGGGCACTGACAGAGAAGGCTGGCAGGGGTGGTGAGGCCTGAGGATTATGGGGACAGCTTTGGAGTTCATTAGACCTGGGTTTCCAGCTGGGATTCTAGATACTTATCCTGGTTCAGCCTCCATATCCGTCTTACAGCGTTATCACTTGGTTTTGTAACGAAGCCCACATGATGCCCCTGACTCACTGTCTGGCCCATGATAGAAGAAAAGCACTGTAAGAAACCAAAAGAGATGTGCCCGATCTGATCCCACCACACCGAGGCAAAACACTAAGGGCGTGCAACAGAACAGCAAGGGGAACAGAACAATGAAGTCCCCAGGGAATACCAAAAATAGACTTTGGGGCCAGGGCTTGGCGCCCCAACAGACTCGACTGGAAAACACTCTTAAAGGCCAACAAACAGTCCTTGAACTAACTACAAGCTTTTCTTTTCTGTTGTTGTGTTGTGTTTTTGTTTTGTCATTGGTTTTTTTGTTGTTGTTTTGTTGCTTGGTTTTGCTCTGTGTTGTTTTTGTGCATGTTATTATCTCCGCAGATCTGTCTAAATAAGATAGGCTGGATGAACAATCTGGAGAAGAAAACGACAAGACCAACAGTTGGGAGGGGGGGCATGGGAGAGGGGGAGGTGGGGGAGAAATGTAGAGGTGTTAACAAACTCAGGGATAAGGGAACAACAAGTGATCCAAATCAGTGGTGAGGAGAGTGTAGGAGGCCTGGTAGGGCGTGATCAAGGGTAATGTAACCAAGAGGAATTACTGAAACCCA
>NW_022103907.1:1221682-1230151 GCF_000313985.2 Echinops telfairi | reverse complement strand
CCCAGCGGGGCGAGGGGCACATGAAAACGACTTCATCAGAAATGCACATATGTGCACAGGTCTCAAAGAACAAATAGAAAAGAAATGCTTCTTCTATCTTGTGTCAGCAGGTGGTGCATCTAGACGATTCCACAGGGATGGGCTCTGAGGTGAGTTTTCAAGATGAAGAAAGAATTTTCTAGGCAAAGGTGGACACAGGATTAGCATGAGATAAGGAGGGGTGAGGGTTGGTCAGGGAAACTCAACATGAACTTTGCATGCTTCTTGATTTTGCCTTACTTGCCCTGGTGGCATGGTGGTTACGTGTTGGACTACTAACCTCAAGGCCAGCAGTTCGAAACCACCAGTCAGTAGCTGTGCTGGAGAAAGATGAGGCTTTCTACTCCCATAAATAGTTACAGTTTCAGAAACCCACAGGGCAGTTCTACCCTGTCCTATACTGACCTATAGGAGCGCTATGAGTTGGCATTGACCCCATGGCAGGGAGTGAGCGAGGAGACACCTATATGGGCATTTGGACGTTGCCAGGGTTTTACCATCAAGGTGGAACTGCCCCATAAAATAGAACCCTGGAATTAGAGTTAGGAGACGCAGGTCCAATTATGGCTTTGATGCTGCCACTTAGTTGATTGATTGCTGGGCAAATCACTCGAGCCCTCTGAAGCCTGTGGCCTATCTACAAGTGAAGGTACAAACACAGACCTTAAAGGACTTGAGGGTTCAACAAAATAATGCAAGTGAAAAAAATCTCAAAATCTACATATTCAGATGCCAGCTTCCTTCCTCTCCAATAGCAAAAAAAACCAAACCCAAACAAAAAAACCCCACCCCTAAAACCCCAAACCCTCAGTGCCGTCGAGTCAAACTGCTGCCTTTGGGGTTAGCAGCGCAATGAGTAACCACCTCGCCACCAGGGCTCTCTTCCGTGGAGACCAAACTCACTGCCATCGAGTCAAGGCTGACTCAGAGTGACCCCTGCTCTATAGGGTTGCTGTCGGTCAGCATCGACTTAACGGCCCCGAAGGCTTTGGGCTTGTTTTCATCTTTTCCGAAGCAGGTTTCCATGTGTTTCTTCTGCAGAATAGCCGGGAGTTTGAACTGCCAAGCTTTCCGTGAGCAATCGAGCGCTTAACCACTGCGCCACTGTCGGTTTTTTAAAATGCTGGTTTTGACCCTGCAGCCCATAGGCCATCCGTTATCCGCAGGCCTTGACCTCCCTGGCTCTAAGACAATGAGATTTCCCAGAGCAGGTGAAGGAAGCGCACCGGAGCACCTGTGTGACTGTCACCTTGAGGAGAAAGCCAGCCACACCAACCGACCGTGAAATGTCCGCCGTGCACCTGGCTGTTTCCTGTGTTACACTCGGGCCAGCTTACCAGTCGGACGCTGTGGACTGTGAAGCCGCTCCGTGCTCAAGGCAGCCTGTTTATTCTGGTGCGATCTGTTCTCAGCAGTCACACCCCGAGCCTCGGACACGCTCTCGAATAGACGCTGTTCTCGTCTGCTCGTCTCCGACGCGGCTTCATAAGAAAAGGATGAAATCAAAGCCTGAAAACAACCTTAAGCTACAGGACCAGTGCCAGTGGCTTTAAAAAATCCAATGTGTCTTCTTCTTTCAGAACGTGCAGCACTGGGTGCAGTGAATGGGTCTTTTCTGGTTCTTTCTCTGCAGTGCTATGTAGCGAAGGGGTGGGTGTGTGGGGGAGGAGGCGAGAAGGGAACCAACTTTTACGGAGCTCTAAGTACCTGGCATGGAATCAGGGACTTTTAAAAAGTATGATCTGTTTCCATAGCCGAAGAAATTGAGAGTATTTCCACACGACTGGCCCAAGATCACACAGCTAGCAAGTTAGGCCTGGGGGTGGACACTTGAACCTACATGCAGATCTAGGTCCTTAAACCGCATGCACAGTGGGATGCTCTTTAGTAATCAGCTCGGAATGGCACTAAAATTGTTGCCCCAAACACTTGGGGGCATATACATGATCTCTTTGTTAGGACAAGAGCTAACTTCAGAACCTTGCATTTCTTTCTTGGTGGAGGCTCACAAGCACCAAGGGACCTTCCGCTGTAGCAGGAGGCTGCCACCCCCAAGTCTGATTTTTACCCGTTTTGCATTAATTAACATTTCCAGAGCTCTTTGAGATGCATAGATGAGAGGTGCGATAGACATGGACAAGTCTGACTGCATACTGCCCTGACAGGGAGCCAGGGTACAGATGGCTGCAGGGGCCGCCTTCTCCAGGGAAGACCCTGTGTGTGGAAGCAAGCAACGGCCCTTCCTCGTTGCATACCAGAATACAAGGTCGCAGGAAGACATCAGCGCTTGGGCAGAAAGTTTGGGCCCTTCGTAATAATATTTGTTACTTTTTCCCGAGAAGGAAGGGATTTCAGATCCAGTACAGAGATCCCAGGCCTGGTTAACCAGCTAGTTACCAGTGCCATTGCGTGGCTTCTGGCTCACCCAAGTGTGCCAGACTAGAATTGTGCTCCACTGGAGTTTCGAGGGATTTTTTCCAGAGCAGGTTGCCAGGCCTTTCTTTGGAGGCACTTCTGGGTGGACTTGAACTTCCCACTAGCAGTCAAACACTGTTTGCACCACCTGAGGAAGAAAGTCCAAGGGCCTCGGGTGCCAGGGCCTGGGAGGAGGAAGGGCACGGTGGGCTGGGAGGATGGACTCACTCTATGCAATGCCCTGTTTTGCTTGGGCTTGGTACTTGGCACAAGACAGTGTTCTTTTTATTTGCCAGCCAGACACCCTAGCATGGGCACAGATCTGGGCATTAACTGTAACTAGAACTTGGAGTAGTTTAGGATATGGACGGAAGCTTCAAAGGAAAAGAGATGGATGAAAGCCCAGAGTGAAGAGAGGGCGGAATGGTGCTTTAGAGATTGAGGGAGAAAGAGTTCCCAGAGCAGAGATGAAGGCAGGGAACCCAAAGCAAGCAGATGGAGACCCAAATGTGGTGAGAAATGGAACCATCTCAGGTAGATGTTCTCAACCTGTGGGTCGTGACCCCTTTGGGGGTCGAACGACCCTTTCACAGGGGTCGCCCGATTCATAACAGTAGCAAAGTAACAGTGATGACGTAGCAACGAAAATAATGTTATGGTTGGGGGTCACCACCATGTGAGGAACTGTATGAAAGGGTCGCGGTATTAGGAAGGTTGAGGCCCTATTGTTTTGTTTATATGATTTCTGACCAGCTGCGTGGAGCCTTGGTGGCATCGTGGTTATGTGCTTGACTCCAGTCTGCAAGATCAACAGTTCAAAACTACCAGCCACTCTGTGGAAGAAAGACAGAGCTTTCTACCTGAGTAAACAGTTACAGTCTCGGAAACCCGCAGGAACAGAGCTACCCTGTCCCATAGGGTCGCGGTGTCATGGTGACAGTTTTCCACGCTTCACAACAACCCTCCAAGGTCAATGGTAGTCTACACTTTACATGGGGAAGCCGAGGGTCCAGGGAGCAGAGAGGTCAATAGTAAGTGAGGTTCCGGTCACACAGCCAGCAGGCAGGCCTGGGAACGCAGGGGCTCCTCTCCACTGCGTCCGTGAACACCTGCTGAGTGATTACAGTGTCCCCTCCCTGTTCCAGGCACTGCTCACACATCGGTTTATCTGATCCTCATGACAGAGATGCCCATTAGCCCCATTTTACAGACGAGGAGATGAATGCAGTAACGTGCACTGACACCGAGGGCAAGAACTTGCACCCAGCCCTGGAGCTCGTCTCTGGGAAACTCCCAGATGTGGATGAATGGCTCGGGCTGGGGTTCCGATTGGGGCGGGGATGGGGGTGGATCTGCAGGGATGGAGCAGGAGCTGGCCTTCCGCTGCCCCGCCCCTGCATGGCTTTGCTCAGAGTGGGAGTGCCATGGGGGATGTGGGCAGGGATGGACTTGTTCTTCAAGGACCTCCCTGCCTTGGCCATTTTCCCCTGGAGGTTTCCCCTCTACCTCCTGCCTTGATGTACTTGTTGCTTTTCTTCGGCAGCAGGCCTCGTGACTCAGTTTACCTCTCATGTCAACTCTCCTCTGTTCGATTAGGTCTTGATATCCTCCCTCACCAACCTCTGATCCGCCACTCCTGCAAGGACGTTAATTTCTTGTTGTGTGCTCCTCTGATACCTCTTCTTCTCAGCCCCTCCTGCCTCCCTGGACTTTCATCCCTGGGGTGGGGTTGGGGGGCCAGTAGCTTACAGGGCCTTCAGCTCCCCCAGCACTTATCCCTCGGAGCACCCAGTCCACGGGGACCCAGCAGAGTGATGGGACTGCTCTGCCTGCGGGCCTGAATGCAGTTGACCTTTAGGATGTCTGTCTCCCGGCAACGATTACAAAGCAAACATACAAGGCCAGTGCTGGGCCCAGCTTGGGAGGAACAGGAGCTCACAGCAGAGGGCCAGGCGTCCTGAAGTGTGAATTCTAGGGCCAAACAGTCAAGGCACCCATAGGCTTTTGTGCTGCAACACAGCTCCCCTCACCTCCCCACCCCCACCCCGGCCCGACCATCAGGTGTATTTGAGAAGCGTATGGGTGATGGCGCAAGGATGAAGGGTCAGCTGCTGACCCAAAGGTAGACGACTCGGACCCACCCGGCAGCTCCCAAGGAAAAGAACCCAGTCCTGTAGAGATGACACCATGCTGATGGATGGCGAGCCTATAGGCAGGCTGTCATCCTATGGGAATAGAGGGCTACATCCTTCCCCTGGGCATTAGCCAGTGGATTGAAACCACAGACCTTTCGGTGGGTGGTCGAGCGCTTAACTGTTGTACCACTAGTGCTCCTTCTGTAAAGATTACGGCTTAGAAAACCCTCTGGGTCGGGTCGCTGTGAGTCAGCATTGACTTGACAGCATCGAACCCCAACAACATCAATGGTGGTAGCCATTTGATTGGAATTCTAAGCAAAGCAAAACAAATCTACTTTGGTTGCATAGAGCAAACACAAGCCAGGAGCTAACAAACATTAAACTCACTGCCATGGGGCTGATGCTGACTCATGGTGACCTCATAGGACAGGGTAGAACTGCTCCTATGGGCTTCCCAGACCGGAACTCTTCACAGTCTTAGAAAGCCTTAACTGCTGGCTCACAGATAGCATAACTACGACGCACCCCCCGCCCCCCCCCACACCCCACATCCACAGTCCCACTCACTCACTGCCATCAAGTTGATTCCAACGCATAGTAGTTACATCATCTGTTGTCAATTTGAGACTTAAGAGTGATGGGGTGGAGTTTAGCCTGTCAATCAGGTCGCAGCTTGTTGACCTCATTTGGAGGTGATAAGGAGGTAAATAGATCACTGGAGGCTGGACAAACACTCATTCCCTGCGAGATATCCCTGTGGAGAAGACACATGGAGAGAGGCTGATGGATCCAGAGCTTTGGAGCCGGAGGAGCCATGTGGGAACCCCTGCCAGCCCTAAGATGCTTCCACCACCACTGGATCCACAAGACTTCCCATCCACTGGCCTGTGATCTTCCTGCATTCGGCATCATTGCATGTGTTGCATGAGTCTGAAGAGGAATTTATAGATTGGTATCGGACATATGGGCTAATTTAGGTCTTACGGACTTGATATGGATGGGCTGGGATGTTTTCTCAATATTCAATTGCTCTTGTATATAAAGCTCTTTCTTATACACATGAGTGTCCATGAATTTGTTTCTCTAGTCTAGCCGGACTAACACAGTGACCCTATAGGACAGGGCAGAACTGCCTCGGTGGGTTTCCAAGACTGGAACTCTTTACAAGAAGAGGGGCTGGTGGTCTAGAACTGCTGAACCTGAGCTTAGCAGCCCAACGTGTAACCACTGTTACACCACGCCCACAGCACAGGAAACACGAGTGTGCCTCCCTGAGCAGCACAGCAGCTGGGGAGGGGGCTGTATAACGGGAGGCGCACATCAAGCTCACCTGGGCGTGTGGGGCACGAAGGCTTCTATCTGGACTGCTTTGATCTGTGTCTCCTGCATGTTGTAGGCCGCACCTCAGACACAGCGAAGACCCCCTAAGCCTCCCTGGCTGCGGGTTTGGGGGGCTGTGGGCTATTCCCGAAGGCACAGCAGTCTGCGTCAGCCTCCACCCCTCCGCAGGGTGTGTTGCGGGGAGGCCTCTGGGCTGCAGGAGGGAACTATTTGACTGATACACGCACCTCCCCCAAAGCTCCTTTTAGAGTGGGCTGTTCCACATTCCCTGTAGCTTAGCAACCTGCGCCCCTGACAACTGATTTATTGGAAAATGGCTCAACTCCCCCACCGCCAACCCCCCAAGCGGTATTCCTTTTGCCCTTCCTTCCTCTCTCTCCTCCTGCAAATAATCAAACCTCAACTAGAACCACGTGCTGGTGCATTTCTCTCAGGGATGCTAATTTGCCTTCTCTCCCTGGAGCTTCCGCCTTCCTTTTCCAACCTCAGGAGTTTCTCATTTCCCATCCTTCTTGCCTGCAGGCCCTCCTCCATCCTGTCAGTACAGGGATCTCTTGAAAGCTCACTTCTCAATAAGCTTCTCCTCTAGTGAATATATATATTCACTGGCTCACCAAACCATCCAGCAACTAGCCCTGCCTAGCTCTCTGATGCCACCCTGTCCTTCCCCACATCTTCTTGTCCCCTGCCCTACTTGTTATTGATCCTCTTATTTGCCGTGTCTTTGCATATGCCGTTCCCTCTGCCTGGCAGGCTCTATTTCTGCTTACTAAGTTGTGACGTGTTCCTCCAGGCTGAATTGAAACACCTCCTCAACCACCCTGTAGGCAGAACAGGGCATTTCTTCCTCCGTGCTCGCACTTGCCTGGTACCCACTTCTGTAGGTGGCCTTTAGACCTGTGCTACATCTACCTGTCCGTATGACATGGACAACAGACTGGGAACCCCTTGAAGCCAGGGAGTATTTCTCCTCCAACAAGTCCCCCTACCTGCCCCCATGCCCTGCCCAGTGCCTGACATACAGAAGGTGATTCACCTCATTCCAGGCTCACCGTTCCACTGGAGAATCAGGGGACTAGGGAAAGAGGCTGGGAGGCATGCTGAAGGGAGGGAAGGCAAGAGAGAGGCATGGAATAGGAGCGCCCGTGTTTAACTCAGTGCCTTTCCCCAGCAGGAGCTCACTCCGTACTTGTTGGATGAAGGACTAGGGCGGGAGGAGGAGCAGGTGGAGTGAGTGAGATGAACAAAGATCACGTGGACCTTGGTCTCTGCCTCCACGGCTACCTCCCTAACCGGGCCTTCCCAGGGCTCGACCTGTGGCCACAGCATTCAAACTGGCTTCCTGGTCTCCAGTCTACCTGGCCACCAGGTGATGTTCTCAACATCACAGTGTCTTGAGCCAGACAGCTTTCGTGGCCCCGAGAAACAAAGGGATTAGTTCATCCTATTGCGCACCTCTAGGTCTTGCCTTCTGTTAACAGGCCTTCAGACCTGGGCTTTTTCACCTTCTTTCCCCCACATTCCCACCTTTAAGGCCTGACATCCTCTGGTGGTTTGAGACGGGTGGGGACTAGAAAACTGGGCTAACTAGTCCTCCCTGTGGCACTCAGACCTGACCCCTGGGCCCAGCTTCCAGTCTCCCTCCTCATGCAGGGGTCCTGCGATGCTGATCTTCCAGCAGCCTGGCAATCATTGACAGCCATTCTCACTTTCGGGGCTCCTGAAGGGGAATGGTTGGGGGAGCTAGCCCTCTGACTGCCAGGGCCCCGCTGGGCAATGCCAGGCAGGCAGCTGCAGGCCCAGCCACCCCCACCCCCCAGGAGGCTTTTGTTCATGGTTGGAGAGGCCTCACAATGACCACTGCTGAGCTATGTGCCAGAGCAGATGGGGGCCTGGCTCTGGGGAGGCGAGGAGAAGACAAATGAGCCTGTCAACCTGTGTTTCCCCTCACCGCCCAGGGAGAGAGGCCACAACTTTGCAGGAAGCCAGGCTGGGCCTTGAAGCTCCTTTCGCTGACTTTGCTGGCAGAGCTGGAAGCCACCCAGTTCAACCTTGTCACGCGGCTTCAATCTAGGGCGCATGTATAAGGACATGTAGTGTGGCCTTGCTTATGCAGTACACAGGCCTGGATCGGAACCCCTGCTCTGCTACCTACTAGCTCTGTAGTCGATGCAGGCCAATTCCTCTCCTTCCTTTTGTAAAACACATAGTTTTATTGAGATACAATTCACATCATATTCTGCCTGACGGACTATGGACACGTTGTCAGGAGAGCCCTGTTCCTGGAGCGGGACAGCGTGCTTGGTAAAGTAGAGGGGCATCTCAAGGAGATGGACGGAGGGCGTGGCTGCAACAATGGGTTCAGATACAGGAACAGTTGTGAGGAAGGCGCAGGACTGGCCAGGGTTTTGTTCTGTTGGACACAGGGTCACTGCGTCAGAGCCAACCCGATGGCACTTAACAAAGTCACAGTAATTAGAATTGTGCAGCCGTCACCACAATCAACTGCAGAACATGTTCTTCCTTCTTGTCCGCA
>NW_022103907.1:1219715-1220989 GCF_000313985.2 Echinops telfairi | reverse complement strand
AAGAAAGCAGAACCTTCTTAAAAACTGGAATAAATTCAAAATGGATCAAGGGGGTGATTGAATGACAAGATGTTACATTCCAGCCTAACTACACGGGCAAATCTGTCACCTCTCACTTCGCTCCTCTGTAGAATGGAATCATGTGTGCCCATCTACTTCCCCTAGTGTGCTGAGCAGGAAAGGTCTTCGATAAAAGGACACTTTAATTACAGCCCAGAAGACCCTCAGGGGCAATTCCACTTGGTCACTTGCTAGGACGCAGAGTCCGCTCAGTGGCACCCGGGAACAATAGCAGCACTGTGATGGCATCTGTTTCTTTATTAGCTGAGGTCTTTGGGGACTAAACTTTGTGCTAGGCCTGGAGCATGTAAGTGTGGGCCCAGAGGCAGATGAGATCTTGCCAGTGCCACAGGGGGGCTTATGGTCTGTGCCAGGGGCAGGCAGACTCTGACTCAAGAGTCAAACCTGGCCAAGTACCTAAGGACCCCGCCTTGCCCAATCCTCATCGCCATATCTTTTATGGCTCCTTTCATCTCCAACAGGGGACTTGAGCAGTTGCAACCGGCCATAGGACCACCCACAAAAATGTTGGTCCCACAAGATTTATTATCTAGACCTTAATAGATCATCTGATAATCATTGGCCTAGAGGGGAGGGTAGATAGGACCAAGATGAAGTCCGTTGCAGGTGAGGTATCAATCGCCTAACAGGATGGCTCAGAAGGAGAGAGAATCCAATTCTGACGTAAGTGGGAATCAGAGCAATACATTGAGGAGGTTTGGAAGCCAGGCCGAGAGATGGAAAGACCTGGAGCCTGGGAGTTGGGAAGGGCTGGGAATGGGCAAGTCAAGTTGGATCATACAGGGATATAATAATGCATATGAGGATAGAAGAGGCTAGAGATTGAAAGAGTCTAGTCGAACCACTTTGGAGCACAAAACTGACCCTGGTGTAATGCCTTGTAGAGTTTTCATGATCTTAGACTGAGATAGAGTCCTAATGGCATAGTGGTTACACATTGGGCTGCTATCTGCAAAGTCAGCAGTTCAAAACCATCAGTCACTCCACTGGAGGAAGATGGGACCTTTGACTCCCTTAAGGAGTTACAGTCTTGGAAACCCACAGGGGCAATTCTCCTTGGTCCTATAGGATCACTCTGAGTTGGCATTGACTCACTGGGAGTGAGTTTAGTTTTATACTGAGACAGCATTTTATAAGATACATGGTAACACATGTTGTATTATTTAATCCCTCATCATTACTCAGATAGTCTG
>NW_022103907.1:1210267-1218276 GCF_000313985.2 Echinops telfairi | reverse complement strand
CCTCCTAGTTTTTTCCTTCTGTGGGTTATTTTAAATCCAACTTGCCTTTCATGAAGGTCAGTTGTGCCTGTGCCCAGCGAGGTACTGCCTGAGGAACCCAACGTAGCATAAGCCCAGACCATTCCTGTCTCCAGGGCCTAAGGGCTCAGTTAAACACACAGTCCTCAAAGTCTCCTATGCCCGGTGACCAAGGGGTGGTGCAGACAGGGAGTGCACAGGAGCTGGAGGCCGTAATTAGGATGGTTCCATCAAGGGTGTGGGGCAGAAGCTGGGGTTTAGGAGAGTTGGTGGCCTAGTGGGGTATGTGCTGTGGTCAGCAGTTCGAAACCACCAGCTGCTCTATGGGAGAAAGATGAGGCTTTCTACTCCTGTAAGATTTACCATCTTGGAAACACCCAGGCATGGTTCTGCTCCATCCTAGAGTCAGAATGGACTTGGTGGCAATGAGTTTTTCATGCCAAAGATTAATCCAGGCAGTCACCAACTCCCTCCCAGACCACCACCAAATCCTCATAGAACCAGAGGACCTCAGAGCTGGAAGGGGCCCTAGCCCTTCCTTCAATTTTCACATAGGGGAAAAACTGAGTTTCCTACTAAGCCCCGATACAGAACTTAAACCCAGGATCCCCTCTGAAGTCTAGGGCTCTTCCTATATCATTGTTTTATCCCCTTCAGATCAATGGTTCTCAACCTCCCTAATGCCACCACTCTTTAATACAGTTCCTCAGGTGGTGGTGACCCCCTCCACCATAAAATTAGTTTCATTGCTACTTCATAACTGTCATTTTGCTACTGTTATGAATTGGGTGACTCCTGTGAAAGGGTCATTTGACCTTCAAAGGGGTCGTGACCCATAGGTTAAGAACCGCTGTTCTAGATCAAGGTTCCCTTTAAAAGAGTGCTTTTAGAATAAACACTCCCCAAACTCCAATAGGTTCACTTCACTCTTCTTGCCCTCTTCTCTCTACCTTCTCTGCCTCCCGATTCCCAATCCCCCTGCCCATTTATAATATCTTCTTGCTTTCTTCAATGAGCAGATGTGTGGGGTAACACCTCATAGTGTAGGCTCTGGCGCCATACTTTGGGATTGAATCCCTGCTGTAGCCCTCAATCACTGTGTGACCCCAGGAAAGTCATAGCACCTCATTTCCTCATCTGGGGACTGAATATAATGACAGCAATGGCCTCATGCAGTTATAAGCAATAAATGTGACAATCCATGAGCAAAACAGGATGTTGTGGTAGTTACATAATCTGGTGTCAATTGGGGAATTCAGAGTGAAAGGGTGGAGGATAGGCTCTCAATCAGGTAGTTGCTTGATGACCTCATTTGAAGGCGATTGGGAGATAAATAGCTTTCTGGAGATGGGACACACACTCACACCCTGCGAGACATCCCTGTGGAGAGGACACATGGAGAGAGGCTGATGGAGCCAGACCTCTGGAGCAGGAGAAGCCATGTGGAGACCCCTGCCAGAGCTGAGATGCTTACAATGCCACTGGATCCACAAGACTTCCCACCACTGGCCTGTGATCTTCTTGCATTCAGCATTATTGCATGTGTTTCGTGAGTCTGAAGAGGACGTTATAGAATGGTATCAGACATAGGGGCTAAAATCAAACTTATGGACTTGATCTGGACTGGGCTAGGATGTTTTCTCAACATTCAATTGCTCTTTTATATAAAGCTCTTTCTTCTACACATATGAATGTCTCTGAATTTGTTTCTCTAGTCAACCCAGACTAATACAACTGTGGTTGTTACTTACCATCGAGTCGGGTCTGACCCATGGGGGTCAGAACCACAGAACAAAACACGGCCAGGTCCTGTGACAGCCTCACCATTGTTCCCATGCCCGAGCCCATTGTAGCCACTGCATCAATTCATCTCGCTGAGAGTCTTTCTCCTGCTCGCTGCCCCTCCGCTTTACCAAGCATCATGTCCTGTTCCAGGAACTGGTCCTCCTGATAATGTGTTCAAAGTAGGTAAGACAAAGTCTCGCCATCCTTGCCTCTGGCCATACTTCTTCCAAGACAGATGGGTCTCATTTTGGCAGTCCAAGGTACGTTCAATATTCTCCAGCACTACAGTTCAAGGGCACGTCAAGTTGTCCAGGGTTTCGTCTTGCTTGGATCCACAATCAATGCCCATGGAAGCAACAGTCAAGAGATCAAAAGACGCGTTGCCTTATGTAAGTTGTGGCACCTCTGTAGAGTGTTGAAAAGCAATGAAGTTACTTGGAGGACTAAGGTGAACCTGAACCAAGCCATGGTGTTTTCAGTTGCCTCACACACATGTGGAAAGTGGATCTTGCGTGAGGAAGACCTCAGATGAAACAGGCTTTTGTCTGGTATCTAGTCAGAGTCCCGGTGGTACTATGGATAAGCAGGAGTCTGCTAACCAGAAGGTCAGTGGTTTAAACCCAGCAGCTTCCTTGTAGGACAAAGATGTGATGTTCTGCTTCTGTAAAGGTTATACCCTTGGACAGCCTGTGAGGTACATCGACTGCATTTTATCGGGTCACTCTGAATTACAAGTCGCTCAACAACAGTGGGGTAAACCACTACTAGGAGGTCTGGACTCCATTCCCAGTCAAGGTACCGCAGGCACAGCTGCTAACTGGCTGTTCGTGGAGGTTATGGTACTGACCAGGTTGCACACGAAGACTAGGATGGAAGGCTGGTTGAAAATCAGCCAATGGAAATACTATGGATCATCGCAGTCTGGTCTGCAGCTACGCACAGGGCTGGTTCTGTCCAAGACTGGGCAGTGTTCTGTCTGTTGTGCGCCGGGGCTGATTCAATAGCAGCTGACGCCAATGGCAACACTGACAACTTCGACAACAACAGCTCGTTACTGTTAGTGTGATCATCACCAAGCTTTGCACTTGGCCTCCATTCTTGTCTCCTCCGACTTACTGTCTCTTACGAGCTATGCACCAGTTCCCTCTCTAGGCATCTCCTCTCTGTTCTCCTTTGTTTCCCTGAATTAACCGTGAAGCAGTGGCATCCTTAGGGAGTTGCATGGGGTGCAAACCACAACAGATGACACTGTCAGAGGGGTGACACCAAAATGACTGCCTATAAAAATATAAAATATCTATAAAAATATCTCTGGGGTGGGGAGCAGAGAGGGAGGGGGAAAATGAGGAGCTGATACCAAGGGCTCAAGTAGAAAGCAAATGTTTTGAGAATGATGATGGCAACAAATGTGCAAATGTGCTTGACATAATGGATGGATAGATGGATTGTGATGAGAGTTGTATGAGCCCCCAATAAAATGATTTTAAAAAAAAGAACAACAAAAAATAGATCTCTGTAGTTATAACTACAAACACATTTCTTGTAAGGCCAGCTTACGTGCATCAATCCACCCTCAAGGCTAAAACTCTGTCCCGATTTCCTTTTTGAATCGTCTCCCACGTTCCTGTCTGAGCTACCGTCAGTTATTACCCCATTACAGTGACGCTGCACCCCATGGTTTTATTGTCACACTTTCCGGCATTTTAACTATAAAATTGAACTATGATATTTATATATAGTTCTACAACTATAAAATATTGTGGTCATTAGTATTTGCAGACCTATGCCCATCCTATTTTTTTTTTCTTGAGCATGAACTAGCAATTAGAGCAGGAGGAGGAGGAATATTCAGCACTTACAATGTACAAGTAGCATTAGTACAAAAACATTACTGAGGATCCTGTATGGAGGAGGGTCATTTGTGGGGTGGGGAGTGGTGACAGTGACCCTAATAAGACCACTGGCTGGCATCCTCTCTAGTCATCAATATAAGATCATTTTCGTTCTTTAAAAAAATAACACCGAACAGTTGTATTGGCATATAATTCACATACCATACAATTCAACAGTTGAATCACATCAAGAAGCGTTGTACAAGCATTGCCACAATCCATTTCAGAACATTTTCTTCCTTCTTGTACTCATCGTTATTAGCTCCCCATCCCCCACCCTACTTCCCCGCCCCAACCTCCCCTGCCATGTCCCCAAGGAACCATTAATCAATCCAGTTACTGATTCTATAGATTTTCCTATCTTGGATTTTATATACAGAATAAAAAAACAAAAAAACTAACAACAGTAACACAGTAAAATAGAGAAAATCCTCAATAGAAAAGAAAGCAGAAAATATTAAACACTAGAAGAAATTTAAAATGGATCAAAGGGAGATCAAATGATAAGGTATTAAATGTTAATCTCACTGCATCTGCAACAACACATTTTCAATGCACTCTGCATGATAGCAAGGCCATTCAGACCCCTGGACCATGGTCAGAGGGGATTCACCAGAGGCTTAATCCACATGCAGTTCCCCTTCACTGCTTTTTTTTATTTTAATGCAAACAACTTTAAAATGGATAAAAAGGGAGGTTAAGTTATAAGATCTGACATTTTAACCTAAGGATATGTGCATGGTCAACTTTACAAGGCTCTCGTCTGATAACAAGGCTGTTCACACCCCTCAACTAGGGCCAGAGTTCTGGGCTTCACTGTCATCCATAGCCTTCTGCAAACCAGGTGCTGACCATTTAAGCACTGACACCATTCCCTCCTTTAGATGTGAGTTTTATTATTTACAGTCCTTGGATCACACAGGCTGGTGTGCTTCTTCCATGTGGACTTAGCTGGTGCCTCACTGTGATGGCTGCTAGTTTGAGGACAAGCCTTTAAGACACCAGATGCTCTTCCTTCTGATAGCCAGGCACCATCTGGTTTCTTCACCACACTTTGCTGTAGCACCCACGTCTTCAGTGATCTCTTCACGAGGGTGACCATCAGGCAGTCAACCTGTTTTCTGAGTGCCGTAGAACCCCTTGCTGCTGGACACCTGTTCTTTGTCAGAAGCTGTGTGGCACTCACAGTTTGGACCTTGACTTTGGCATCCGGCTGCCATGGTATATCTTGTACGGTCCCAGCCAATCATTTCCAAAATGAGTTAAAAGTGCCTCTGTGGCAGCTAACAACACCAACAAATGGAAAATCTCTTTAAACCAAACCAACCCCAAACAAAACTCACCGTCATCGATTCCAATACATCATGACCTTGTAGGATAGAGTAGAGCTATCCCTGTGGGTTTCCAAAGTGGTACACCTTTATGGGAACAGACAGCCTCAAGTTTCTTACTCAAAACAGCTGGTGGGTTTGACCTGCTGACCTTGTGGTTAGTCATCCAACATGTAACCCGCTATGCCACCAGAGTTCTTGGCCGTCTAAATACCAGGTAGAAGTATGAGTGCTTGGCACTAGAAAAACTGCCCAGAAAGTTGCTGTGCAGTCCCGTGCCAGCCAGAGTGGCCCACCTTTTGTCCGGGTCCTTAAACTACCCTCTCAGCCTTCTTGTTCGGGAGCTGACCCTCCCTCCCTGGGCAGATTGGGGCTCCTGAGAAGGCAAACAGGTTACCCAGGCCAGTCTGCATGCAGCAGCTGTTCAGTAGGTGTGTTGGAGATCATCTCGGATCCTCTCACATGTCCCGACCTCTCACATGTTGTGGTTCGGGCGGGTAGGGGGTGGCTGGGAGTCAACTGGCAGCTTCTGGCTCCTTCCCTTCTCTGACAGACTTTTGCTTTGATGAGAGTCTGAAAATCCCAGGGCTTACTGCCCGTTCGGAGTCCTCATTCCTTCTCATTCACCACTGCTCGTGACTATTTCAAAGTCACACACCGCATCTTTTCCCAGCCCTAGTGGCCCAGTGGGTGCCGTCTGGACTGCTCCCCTCAAGGTCACCTGTTCAAACCCACCAGCTACTCAGCAGGAGGAAGCCAGCTGCCTCCTTGGAGACCCTAGGGAGCAGTTGTGCTCTGTCCTAGGTGGGGCTGCTTTGAGGGTGCATGGACTTGCTGGCCATGGGTTTGGTTTCTGTGGTTACCCCACACCATGTTGTAGAGCTCTGGGAGGGCGGGGTATTTCCCCCCCCCCTCCCCGCCCCCCAGAAAGCAAACTCTCAAACACTCCCTTCTCCCCCAAGAATTATGCCATCCTGCCCATGGGTGCTCAGGCCAATCCTCACCACGGCTAACAGACACCATAGAATCTCCTGGAGGGCAGATGAGATGGGGGAGAAGGGCCACTCAGCCGAAAGACAGACAGCGAGAGAGAGGCAGTGCCCTCCCTGCCTCCTGTCTGTGACAGGTGTGTAAATAGTTAAATCCCAGCCCAGGAGACTTTGCCATATAAAGGCATTCCACCCAGAAGGAATGCGGGAGTGGTGCTGGGAAGCAAGTTTCTCTCTAGGCTCTGGGCCCTGGGGTTCATAGAGCCAAAGCTAATGTCTGGGGCTGCTCAGGTCCCCAGGAGGACCGCCCCTGGGGAGACCCCATGCCCAGGGCGTCAGCACATGAGGCAGAGCGCCTTGGGGAACTCTTGCCTGGTCCGCCCTGTTAGCGGAGTTGGTGGAGGTGCACCCAGGAGCCTGGGCTGGGAAATTCCCCAGTGATGTTCTTGAAGGCAGCCGCCCCTTGCTGAGCACTCCCGGTGAGCAGGCGGCCTTCCGGAAGCTCCACACATGAGCTCCTGTCCTGTCCGCCCTCACCCGGGGGGGGCCAGTGGCTCTTGGGGACACTTAGCAACAACCTCCACTTACACATGTGGGCCCAGGCCCAACTAACACCCAAGGGTGCGTTCCTGCCTGCCAGGGCTGGGCAAACACATCTTCCCTCCTTGGAGCTCCAGCGGCGGGATGGGATGCAGGGGTCTTTGTCTTCTCTGGTTGCTGTGTGTCAGAATCTGCTAAGAGTGGCACTGAGTGTATTCTGTGTTTTGTTTGGGGGGAGTAGGGGGAGGGGTGCTCTTCTCTGGTGGTGCAGTGGTTAAGGGCTCAGCTAGGAGTGAAAGGTTGGCAGTTCAAACCCACCCGGAGGGGGCCTCAGAAGGAGGGGCTGGCACAATCTGCCTCTAAAAAAAGTTGGGAGTCCTCTCCGATGGCAACTGGCTTGGGTTTCTTTTGGTCTCCATTTTGCCGTTGGAGGAACTCTGAGAGGTTAAACAATATACCAAGATGACACAAGCCCTTAGTGGCCGGGCCAGCACTCAAGTCCAAGTGGCAGATGCCAAAGCTCATAGCCACTTCACCCTGTGACCTCCCTCCGTGACCTGGGACACGGTGGTCCCTGGGCTCCCTTTATAAGGAACGCAGCCCGCTGTCCTTTGGAGTCCTCTCATGTGGCAAGTGACCTCAAGGACACTGATCCACCCCCCCCACCCCCCCACCCACAACCACCTAAGGCCACAGCCACGGATTCTTTCGCTCCCCAGTCCTGCCCCTTTCTGACAGACAGGACTCTCTCCAAATGGCTGTGTAGATGCCTTCTGTGGTCCTGGATGTACCTGAAGCCTAGGTCCCCTCAATGGCAAAAGCCACTTACTCAGAGCACACCCAGCCCCGCTCAGGGGAGAGAGACGGGGTTTCAGGAATGCTTTTAGACGGGCAAGGGAGCACTTTCCCTGGGAGCATGCAGCATACCCCACCTGCAAGTTCTGAACTGGTGCTGAGAGGCCTCATGCTGTGAGGGATGACTCCCAGCCTGAGCCCTGGCCTTGGAGTGAAGGGGTAGGGCTGCCTTTCCCCAAAGACTTGAGTTGCCCAGGAACTTGGGTTTTTGGGAATGGGAACTTGATCTACTTGGGAGGCAACCACAGCATCCTATTTCTATATCCTCTCATCCCTTGACCTCTCTAGCCCTAGGCCTGCTGGACTTTGTGAGCATCTGCTATGCTCCTGGCTGGACCCCTCAGTCCCTGGAACATAGTGGGTACTCCAGAGGAAATGGATGTAGTGGTCCCATAGGAAGGGAGGGAACCACTCACCATCTTTCCCCCACAATTCCCTGAATTTGGGAAAGGTATACTTTTCTCTTGGTGAGTTGGGCAGGCGTACTTGACGCATTTCCTCCCTTCTCTGTTGATCAGTAAGACCTCCTTCAACATCCATGTATCCTGCGAAAGCTTACTGCCAATTCACCACCTCAGATCTTCCTCCATATGGATGTG
>NW_022103907.1:1205845-1208632 GCF_000313985.2 Echinops telfairi | reverse complement strand
AGCACATCTATACATTTGTTGCCCTCATCATTCCCAAAATTCGCTTGCCTCTTGGGTTCCCGGAATCCGCTAATTTTCCTTTTTTTTTTTTTTAACCCCCCCTTTTCCTACTTCTAAAACCACTCAGATTCATGTTTCCATCTGATGGGTCCGGAGTCTGGAGGGTGGAAGGCTGTGACGCTTCTCTTTTCCGGTACATTTTAAATGGATTTATTCGTCTTTATTATTATTATTTTCTTCCCTTTCCCTTGTGGAGCAGAACACATACAAAGACAGACAGACTCTCTGTCGTTGCTCAGCCCCTCACATCCAAACAGTCACAATAACTCAGGTGCTTGATGCTCGTCATGGTATTTTCTTTTCTTTTTAAGTCATGGTCTTTTCCATTGCTTCCTATGCATATGAAATTTGGACACTGAATCAGGATGACTGGAGAAGGCTCGATGCACTTGAATGATGGTGCTGGAGAGGAATGATGAAGGTGCTGTGGGCTTCCAGCAGAACAAACGAAGCTCTCTTGGAAGAAGTACTGCCAGAATGCTCCTCAGAGGACAGCAAGACCTCGTCTCCTGTACTTTGGACACGCTGTCAGGAGAGACCAGACCCTAGAGAAAGGCAATGTGTTTGCTAAAGCGGAGGGGCAGCTAAAGAGAGGAGAGCCCACCACAAGATGAGTCGACACAGGGGCTGCAGCTGCAGGAGAACGGTCGTGAGGATGGAGCAGGTCCAGGTGGTGTTTCGCTCTGTTGCTCGCAGGGTTGCTGTGAATCGGAACCGATTCGATGGCGGCTAAAAAAATGAAAAAAATAAAAAGAAAGAAAGAAACAAGGACCGTCCACTTTACAGGGTTCTTGAGGGAACGAAAGCAGATCGTGCACACACAGATCTTTAGGAAGAGCTGAACCGTCGATGCTTAGCTGAGGCAATGTAGTTTGCCACCGGGAAGGCCATGAAGTTTGGGGAAGCCCAAATGGTATAATATCATGGATTAAATGATGTCCTCTTTCTCAAAATATGTGTTAGAATCCCAACCTGCGTATGTAATCGCATTTGGAAATGGCGTTGTCTTTGTTAGGTGAATGATGTCGTATCAGGGTAGGCTGGGTCCTAAACCTAATCCCTTCTGAGGCATAAGCCAACGGAGACATAGACACGGAGATTAGCAGGACAAACGGGGGAAGACAGAAGTACATGTGAGGATCTCCCAGGACCCTGGGACACTGGGGGCCCCCACAGCAGGTGAAGCAAGGACCTCCCCCGCAGAGCTGGCAGAGAGAGATGGTTCCCCTTCCCCTAGAGTTGATGCTCTGCAGAAAAGACATTTCTGGTTTTTTAAAGCCACTCACTTGGAGCTAGCAGACTAGGAGACTTGCTTTCTGGAAGAGGCTGCTCAGCTAGGGTAAATCTAAACGCAGCCAGTGGACCTTTCATCTTGCCCCTGAAAGGAAAGTTGCCCCGAAACAACGGGCAAGCTTGACTAAGCAGGTGGAGAGCCCTCCCCCTCCTCTGGGGTCACAAGAGAAGAGGATCTCGCCGGAGAAGCAGTGGTATTGTGTTCGGAGGACATGACACTCGGTATCAATATTTGACGAGACTACCGGGGTGCGGAAGGGTTGACTGACCGACTCTTTGCTGCGTGACAACAAGCTGACTATGGCTGACACGGCATGCCAAAGGCCATGTCCTTAGGGAAGGATGGCAAATGTGTCCTTTAGGAAAGACAGCAGGGCCGATCTGGCCCCTTCGTGAGGAAAAGAGTACAAATACCTACCAATTCCTGAGAGCTTTTTTAAAAAATTATTTTATTGGGGGCTCGTACAATTCTTATCACAATCCATCCATCCATCCATTGTGTCAAGCACATATGTACATTTGTTGCCCTCATCATTCTCAAAACATTTGCCTTCCACTTGAGCCCCTAATATCAGTGGCTCATTTCCCCCCTCCCTCCCCACTCCTCTAAGAAAGAGAGCGCTGGCGGTCTGACTCTATTGAGATTATCCATTGCTATAGAGTCGTTCTTTGCCTTCAGGGAGCCTTCTGGCGGTACTTCTTCCAAGACAGAGATGCTTGCTCTTTTGCCAGGCTATGGTGTTTTCGGTCATCTTGGTCAGCACCGTAGCTCAAACACACTGGTTCTTCCTTGCTCCCCAACACTTTCCAGAGGTCTTGTGCAGGGAGTCACTTAATGCAACACATCCCTTGATCTCGCGACTGCTGCTTCCGTCAGCGTGGCTGGGGCTCCAAGAGAAGATCCTTGACAGCCCCAAGCTCTTCGCTGCTTGTCATGATGTTACCTATTGATCCAGTGGCGAAGAGTTTGGTTTTCTTGACAGTGAATTGTAATCCATATCAAAGGCTGCAATCCTTGATCTTCATCAGCACGTGCTTCAAGTTCGCCTCCCTTTGAACAAGCAAGGTTGTGTCATCTGCATATTGGAGGCTATACATAAGCCTTCCTCTTCTCAGATCAATTGGTCAGCGTACAGATTGAGTAAGCACCATGTGTTATTCCCTTCCTCTAGTCACCCAGCTACCTCTTGGTCCATGCACAGGATCCAGATGAGTACAATTAAGTGTTCCATAATCCCTATTCTTCTTAAGGCTGTCCACAGTTGGCTAGGGTCCACGTAGTCAAATGGCCTTGCTTAGCCAATAAAACACAAGCAAACACCTTTCCGGTATTCTCTGCTTTCATCCAGGATCCATCTGACATCAGCAACGATCTTCCTTGTTTCACAACCTCTCCTGACCTGGACCTGAATTTCTGGAATCTCCCTATCAAAG
>NW_022103907.1:1204339-1205559 GCF_000313985.2 Echinops telfairi | reverse complement strand
CTCACAACCATGGAGACGATGCCAACTCATTGCGATCCTATAGGATAGGGTTGAAATGGCCCTATGCGTTTCCGAGACTATAACTAACTGTTTACGGGAGTAGAAAGTTCCGTCTTTCTCCCATGGAGCCAGCTGGTGGTTTTGAACTGTTGTCCTTGCAGATCGCAGCCCCAGTGTGTAACCACTTCCCCACCAGGGTTCCTTTTAGTAAAATGACTGTCTTTCCTCCATCTTCTTTTGGTGTTTCCATATTTTGTCCATGTCCCCACATTCCAAGGATGAAGATCCAGGGCCCCAGATGATGGGACTGGCTTGGCCAAAGTCACGTGGGGAGAGACCTGGGAGAGCACCCTGAGCTCCTGCATTCAAGACTTTACAAAAAATATTCTCTAGGTTGCTACCCCTCTAGGAAAGGTATCTGAGGAGCCAAAGGGATGTGTCTACTTGGATCCCCTACACCTTTTTCCAGAACATTCTCCGAGTACCTAGGATCTTGAACTTTCTTGCCTGAATGGCTTCAAGATGACCTCCCACTTCTCTGGGCCTCTTTTGGCAGGTCCATCCTCCCATGGGCAAAGGGCAGAGCCAGTCTGGCTAGTCTGTATCTGGCTAGGCTTAAGAGTTGGCAAAGGGTAGCTGTGGGAAGGGTGCCTGGATAGTGCTTGGGCACCTGGACTGGGATGTGTGTAAACAGAGCAGGGATGGGGCAACAAGCCCAGGTGCCAGGACTGGTGTGTTAGGATAGCTCTCCCTGGGAACAGTTCTGAGAAGGATGGGGATTCTCAATGTGAGCCTGGTCTCTAGGTCATTGTGGATAGATACTTGTCAGGACAGGGTGGTGGAACAAATTTAAATTAGGTAGCTTGGTGGATGACTTGGAAGTCTGTGGCCTCTGTTCACAGTGTTGCCTGCCCTGGCCCCCCAAAAGTTAAGGGTGGACCTATCATAAATCTTCTCTGAGACTCTTGGGGGTGGGGGTGAGCTGTGATTAAAAAAAAAGGCAAGAGTTGCCTGCTGAGATGATTTTGATAACATGGCAGAGTATTTCTGGTTCTGCGTTTCAGTGTCCCTGTGTGTTCTGCCACATCAGAGAGAGACTACTAAGAAAAAACGTGAATGGGTTATCAAGGAGGGCCGAAAGAATCAATTGCACTACAGCAGTAGGTAACATAATATTCATTCTTGGAAAGCCTTTTTTGGGCTTTAAAATGGAAGGAACC
>NW_022103907.1:1203052-1203960 GCF_000313985.2 Echinops telfairi | reverse complement strand
CCTTCGCTGCAGGGCGAGACCTGCCGTTGGTGCAGCGAGTCTGCTCTGCCAAGAGTCGTAGGAAGCTCCACCCATGAGCTATTGTGCTGCCCTCCCTGAAGGGAAGCCTCCTTCTCCTCCCACAAGTGGCACCGTTCCCTGGTTTCTATTTATTGCCTTTAGCTAAACTACCTGCCCAGCATCCAGTTCCCAGCACTCTCGGGAGGATTCTCAAGCTTCAGACAAAGAGGTGTCTCATCTGGAAAGAAAGTGGGGTGCGCGGGCATCACCTAGATCCACATGACACAATTTCGAGAGTGACCTTGCCACGGCGTGGCTGCTGGCTCCGGTTGGTTGGAAGCCAGGCTGCGGTGTCGTGGGGTCGAGTTACTAACAAGCGTCCTAGCCGAACCAGATGGAAAGCTAAGTAAGCACAGACCAGCCTGGGCAGACCTTGACTGGGTCTGCCTGCCCCGTCAGAGACGGTCCGTTGGAAATGAGGTTTTGATTCTATAGGAAGGTGAGCTCGGTCAGGAGAGAGGGATCCCAGCCAGACGGAGAAGCAGTGTCCTGGGTGTGGTGAAAAAATGTGAAATTTGTTTACTGTAGATGATCCGGTGGTTGGGCCCGGGTGTGGGATCTTGACCATGTTGCCGAGATAAAGAGGGCTGGTAGTTCTCTGAGTGCTTTGGGCGGTGGCTGAGGGAGCATTTGAGAGGTCAGAGGGGAACTATGCTTCTTTCATTGGCTCTTCGTGCAATATCATTCACACCTGCTGTAGCACAGTGCCACAATCCCCTGGTAGCCGAAACTGGGAAGTCTGATCTTCAGCAAGGCTAGCAGCTAGACGGCACTTTGTGTTGATTAAATCACCTCCAGATCTCTTTCGTGCAGAACTGAATTGAGTGCCCGGCTGCCCAGTCCCTTAG
>NW_022103907.1:1198548-1200654 GCF_000313985.2 Echinops telfairi | reverse complement strand
TGATGTCCATTACAAATGACCGCATGGAAACTCCGAGTTGTTAGCTGCTGTTGAGTAGGCTCCAACTCCAGGCTATGGAAGAAAACATTGCTTGGACCCGTGCCATCGCTGTGCCCATTGGTAGACTTGAATCCGTAGTGCCTGTTTCTTCACTCCATTTCATCGAAGGTCTCTGTGGGGTTTTTGTTGTTGGCATCGTTCTATCTCCTAGCAAGTGGTCTCCCCGATGACGCGTCCAACATAAGTGAGTTGACATACCACCGTCCCGGCTTCTCGGGAGACCCAGAGAGGGTGGGGGACTTGGCAAGCTCACACGCTGGGTTTGTGGCGAGTACCCAGGTCTTCTCTGTCTCGGGTCCAATGAGCTCTCGGCGTTGTCATTCTGTGGTTTCCCAGAAGGCGTAGGGAACACAAGCAACTTCCTACAGCGAATACGCTTTCCCTCCACACACAGAGTTCCAGGAGAACCCGGATGCATGGAAACAGGCACGGAGCGCATTCCTTCTAGGCCGCTCCAGCTCTCAGCAGAAGCCAACAGGCCCCTGAGGGCTCCATCCTAATCCATCACCTCTTCAAGAAAGACCCAGACAGTGGAGTCACAGAAGAGTAGAAAAGAAAGGGCCTAATTTCCAGCCTAAAGTCCTCATGTTACAGCCTCACTTGAGGCTGGTGGTGCAGATGATTAACTTGCTTTTCTGTGAATCAAGAGGTTGAAGGTTCGCATCCACCAAGAGGTGGCCAGCTACTTCCAAAACAAATCAGCCATTGAAAACTCCACAGAGCACAGTTCTACTCTTATATGCACAGTTTGCCATACATCAAAATAACACACACACACACACACACACACACACACACTGAGAGCGAAGAGAAACACTTTCACAAGGCCACCCACCTAGTTAAGGGCAGAGGGAACGTTCGACAGTTTGACGTTGAAGTTGTTAGCATAGTTTCCACCCACAGAGATTCCAAATTGGGAGGTTAGGCTCTCAGAAAGCTGGGTGGTTGTTGTCATTTCAGCCCTCTTCCCTGCACGAAGTGGGACCCGAGAGGGTGGCAGAATGAGGGGTGTCAGATAGGAAGCTGCCAGCATCTTGCTTGCTCTCAACCTGAAATCTGGGCTCTGCTGGCTCATCCTGGTGTCCTACGATTTGGAAGAAAATCCCTCTTCTTCTGTACTGACCAGGGAGGCCTCTCTAGAGTGCCCATGCCTGTGCCCTGTACCCTGCAGATCCCCACCTTTCTCTGGGAGCAGGGGCTTCCTGGACACATCTTTCCTGAGCACCTATTTCATGCCGGGCCCTGTGCCAGGCTAGGGATCCCCAGTGAGCAAGACAGGCAAGGTTCTGGGTCTTAGAGTAGCAGGAGCAGAAAGACTGCTTCCCTTGGAGTGAGTTCATCCTCTGATTCATCCTCACAGTGCCCTGGAACCAGCATTCTTAATGTGGGTGGGCATCTGCTTGTTGTGGACGCAGAGATGTCTTTCCCAGAATCTGGGCCCGGACACTATTTTCTAATTGTTTCCTGAAACCCACCTTGAACCTCACATCTTGATTCATGGGTGTCATACATGGGTGACCACACATCCTCCATGTTTTCCTGCCTGGCTGGAGCCCCTGAGCTCTAGCACTGTGCCAGGTTGTGGGAATACGGTGGTAAGCCACCCAGCCATCGTTCCAGCTTCCAGGAATGGATGCTATGCTGGCTCTTGGCCTGTGCACTCTGGCTGGGGCTCTGCATGGATTCTCTATGCCTTTGGAGCTGCAGAGCGTAGCCCCGGCCCTCTTACTCAGCTTCTGCACTTGATGTGTGCCTTTGCTTAGGTCTTATGCTAGTTTCTGTTCTTGGCTTTGGTCTCTAGGTTCATGGAAACGTCTCATCTCCCTCCCCAGTGAACTGACTCCCACCTGCAATCCTCAGCATGGAAACGTCCTACCTCTTTGCCCACCAGTTTGGTCAACCTCCTAGTGCAGCCCCTCGTGGCCACTTCATCAGAGGCAACCCATGCCCTGGAGCTGACCCGCCAGCATAACAAGCCCTTGCTAAATATTTATGAAGCTGAATCAACTCAGGAGTGGTCCCAACATTCCAGGAGCTTTTAAAGGC
>NW_022103907.1:1195829-1197342 GCF_000313985.2 Echinops telfairi | reverse complement strand
CACCCAAACCCCACCCTGCCTTTCCTTCGCAGCTGAGTGTCTAACTGCTGCGCCACAGGGCGCCAAGTGTGGGGCAGCCGATGGCTCTTATTTCTGCCCTCTTGCCTAACTCAACCACCATGCCACTGATTGGTGGACACTTTAGACCTTGCTTTAAACAATGGTCTTGATATTTCCCTAAATTCTGTTTGCATTTGGATGATTTCGCCTTTAGGATGAGAGAAGATTTTGCCGCCTGCAAGAGTGGTTGAGCCTTTGCCTGCTGCGCTAGGCGGTCTCTTAGATGGGCTCAGTGACCCCCGGCTCCTGGTAGTCACACTTGTATCATCCCCCTCCCCTTGTGTGTGGGCTGGACTTTGAGCCCTAGTAGGTTCTGCATTAGGTTGCTAACCACAAGGTCAGCAGTTCAAAACCACCAACCCGCTCTGAAGGAAAAAGATGAGGCTCTCTACTCCCATAAAGAGTTAGTCTCAGAAACCCACTGGGACAGCTCTACCCTGTCTTACAGGGTCGCTATGAGTCAGCATGGCCTCGGTGGCAGTGAGTTTGGGTTCTCAGGGATGGAATGCAACTAACAGATGGGATCTGTCACTTCAGAGGTTAGGTGATGAGAAGACACCCTTCTGTATTGGACATCCACTCTCCTCCCCCTTCCTTTATTACCTCTCCTCTTGTCCTTTATCTCCCTTTCTTTCTTTCTTTCTCGCTCTCTCTCTCTCCGATCCCTCACACTGGGGGAAGCCAGCCGCCATGCTGGGAGCAACTCTTGACGAGGCCCCCGTGGTGTGGTGAGGAACTGAGACCCTCAGCCCCACAGCCGTGGAGGAACTGAAACCCTCCAGGAACCCCATGAGTAAGCTTGCGAGCGGATCCTTCACCCCCTCTAGTCTAGTTCTGAGATCGCGTAGGCCCAGCTCATAGAGAGATTGTAGCACTATGAAAGGCCAGATCACTCTGCTAAATGGCTCCAGGACCCCTGACCCACAGAACTGAGGCAATAAATGTTTGTTATTTTAAGTTGCCAAATTTAGAATGGAGCCTGGTGGTGCAGTGGTTATGTTTGGGGCTGCAATCCAGAAGGTCAGCAGTTCAAAACCACCATCTGCTCTCAGGTAGAAAGACAGTGCTTTCTACTCCTATAAAGAGTTACAGTCTCAGAAACCCACTGGGACAGTTCTACCCTGTCTGCTGGGTTCACTATGAGTCGGAAGCAACTCAGTGGCCATCAATTTGGTCTTTTGTTTTAATTCTGGGAGGTCCAAATACTTAGCTTTCAGTTTTTCACCAGCCACTTATCCTCTCACTGCTGGGCACCATCTTCTCTCCACCAAGGGTGTTTTAGTCCACGAGGGGACTCTGGGTCAATTTAAAAAAGGGACCCACTCTGGAAGACACCGCTCCCTTTGGCCAGAAATTGCAAACACACCCAACCCAAGATCACTGGGAAGGGCGTGGTGCCTTGTGGCTGAGCTGCCTCTGTGCAATTCCGTCTCCATCACGGCAGGGCGGGACC
>NW_022103907.1:1193702-1195729 GCF_000313985.2 Echinops telfairi | reverse complement strand
ACCCACTGGGACAGCTCTACCCTGTCTTACAGGGTCGCTATGAGTCAGCATGGCCTCGGTGGCAGTGAGTTTGGGTTCTCAGGGATGGAATGCAACTAACAGATGGGATCTGTCACTTCAGAGGTTAGGTGATGAGAAGACACCCTTCTGTATTGGACATCCACTCTCCTCCCCCTTCCTTCATTCCCTCTCCTCTTGTCCTTTATCTCCCTTTCTTTCTCGCTCTCTCTCTCTCCGATCCCTCACACTGGGGGAAGCCAGCCGCCATGCTGGGAGCAACTCTTGGCGAGGCCCCCGTGGTGTGGTGAGGAACTGAGACCCTCAGCCCCACAGCCGTGGAGGAACTGAAACCCTCCAGGAACCCCATGAGTAAGCTTGCGAGCGGATCCTTCACCCCCTCTAGTCTAGTTCTGAGATCGCGTAGGCCCAGCTCATAGAGAGATTGTAGCACTATGAAAGGCCAGATCACTCTGCTAAATGGCTCCAGGACCCCTGACCCACAGAACTGAGGCAATAAATGTTTGTTATTTTAAGTTGCCAAATTTAGAATGGAGCCTGGTGGTGCAGTGGTTATGTTTGGGGCTGCAATCCAGAAGGTCAGCAGTTCAAAACCACCATCTGCTCTCAGGTAGAAAGACAGTGCTTTCTACTCCTATAAAGAGTTACAGTCTCAGAAACCCACTGGGACAGTTCTACCCTGTCTGCTGGGTTCACTATGAGTCGGAAGCAACTCAGTGGCCATCAATTTGGTCTTTTGTTTTAATTCTGGGAGGTCCAAATACTTAGCTTTCAGTTTTTCACCAGCCACTTATCCTCTCACTGCTGGGCACCATCTTCTCTCCACCAAGGGTGTTTTAGTCCACGAGGGGACTCTGGGTCAATTTAAAAAAGGGACCCACTCTGGAAGACACCGCTCCCTTTGGCCAGAAATTGCAAACACACCCAACCCAAGATCACTGGGAAGGGCGTGGTGCCTTGTGGCTGAGCTGCCTCTGTGCAATTCCGTCTCCATCACGGCAGGGCGGGACCTGGCCCACTCCTCTTTCTACTGTCATCATTGTCTCGCTCTTTGGAAAGTCTGATGATCTCGTCTTCGTCTTCCTTTGCTTGATCTCTGAGCTTCACCAGACACTCGGCTTCATCCCACTCCTGTTGGCAGCTTGCACATAGGACTGAAGGGGGCAGCTGGAGGCAGAGTACGGACATACATGGTATGTTGCTGAGAAGACGGATCGGCTATCACAAGCCCAAGCCCAAGCCCAGTTGTTGGGGAGTCCTGTTCTTTATGGTCATCTGCCCCACATGGTGCCTGGGGCCCTCCTGCTGTCCTTGTCACACTGACCTCTGGTTCCAACTTCCTGTCCAGGGGACAGGAGTCCTTGTTCTTGGCTCTTGCTCTGGGCCTCTCCTTTGAGCCCTGTCCCTATGTTGTGCCCACATGGATTTTATACCTGCTCCTGCATTTTCACCCAGACCTCCTTATGGAGTGAAGTTTGAGGAGATGTGGGAGTGCATTTTCCTGACAAAGCCACAGACCATGGAAGATGTTCTCGTTAGCTGCTATCAAGTTGGATCTGACTCGTGGCAACTGTATACATCACAGAAGAACATGCTGCAAGGTCCGGTGCCACCTTCATGATCATTGGCATGTATGTTAGGCAGGGTTCTCAAGAGAAACAAAACCAGTACACTTACGATTTTATATATATATATATACATACAGCAAGAAGGAATATAACAGCTAATTAGTTCACACAGCAGTACAGAGGGCTCAGCTCAATTCACTTGCATAGAACAGTTAAGATATTGGAAGACCTTCAACTCACTTGAGCTGCTGGCTTCAAGGTCAAGGAAGCAGACAGCGGAGTCCTCCCTCAGGCAAGGCAGACCGAGTCTGCCCACAGGCAGCAGACAGCAGGGTGGGTCAGCAACAGTCAGTAGCGCTGGGGCTTAGCAAAGCAGGCTCAGATGGGATATCAAACTCAAGCAATGCTAGGCGACAGGATCCACCAGCCTCAAGCTCCAGC
>NW_022103907.1:1190125-1191165 GCF_000313985.2 Echinops telfairi | reverse complement strand
AGGGTGGGACGGGGCTGGGAGGGAAAAACGAGGAGCTGATACCAAGGGCTCAAATAGAAAGTAAATGTCTAGAAAAGAATGATGCCAACCTATGTACAAATATGCTTGATACAATGGATGTATGGGCTGTTATAAGAGCTGTAAGAGCCCTCAATAACATGATTTTTTAATTTAAAAAATCATTGAATAAAGTAAATTTTCATAAAATATTATTGAAAAGAAGAGTAAGTGAGAGAAAAGCCCGAGTGGGACTCAGAGCCATAGAAAGAACCCTTGAGTGGATGGATGAGAAACACTCTCACTGAAATGTTGGAGGGAGAAATCAACAATCGTTGTGTTGCATGGTCACCGCTATCTTGATATAGTTTTGCCTGTCAAATATTACGATGTTTAAAAAACAGAACTGTGTGCATGCGTAGCAATATGACAAAGGTATGTTGGTTAGAATGTAATAACTTATTATTTAATCTCCATGTTGACCCATTTCAGAGTTGGTTCAGTTTTCCAATATTTTCTGCTTGCTTTTCGATTGAGGTTTTTCTCTTTTGTCTGGTCACGATTGTTGGGTTCTGCTCGCCTGTTTGCTTCCTATTTGTGTTTCATCTGATTTTCCGTCTATGAAACCCAGGATGGGTAGATCTATGGAGACAGTCACTGGATGGATCGTTGTCTAGGGGCATGGCAGGGGACGAGGGAGGATGTGAAGAAACTGTGGAGATTGACGGTGGTGCTGCCTGCACCCGTCTTCTTGATGCGATGGAGCCATTCCGTTTAGGACCTGTGAAGCATATGCCAATAAAATCATCTTTTAAAAACCCTCACTCCTTTGCTTCTGTGATATAAGCATTTTCCTTCTGCAGCTGAAACAACGCCCAGGGCTCTTTATCACCTACAGCATGAAGTCCAAAGGCCTCCGGCCACATTGTCTCTGAATTAGTTGGGAGAAGGGTCCCCTGCATGTGTCCAAGAACTCACAGCAACAAGTGGCTCCCATGAGTGTGAATCCTAAAGCCATCCAACGCCGGCTCTCAGGGTCCAGC
>NW_022103907.1:1187218-1188712 GCF_000313985.2 Echinops telfairi | reverse complement strand
TATTCAATAGCACCTAACAACAACAGCAGGAGAAAAAATAACAATACTAGTAATGTAGACAAATAATGTTGTATAGAAAATGTTGTCGTGGTGTGGTAGTTTATATATTGCTGTGATGCTGGAAGTTATGTTACCGGTATTTCAAAAACTGCAGGGTCACCCTTGGTGGATAGCTTTTAGTAGAACTTCCGCACTAAGAATAGTGTGTTAGTCTGGGTAGACTAGAGAAACAAATTCATAGATACTCATATGTGTATAAGAAAGAGCTTTATATATAAGAGCACTTGAATATTGAGAAAACATCCCAGCCCAGTCCAGATTAAGTCCATAAATCCAATATTAGCCCATATGTCTGATACCAATCTATAAAGTGCTTTTCAGACTCACGAAACACATGCAATGACGCCAGATGCAGGAGGATCACAGGCCAGTGGGGGGGGGGGGAGTCTTGTGGATCCAGTGGCATTGGAAGCATCTCAGTGCTGTCAGGGGTCTCCATGTGGCTCCTCCAGCTCCAGAGCTCTAGCGTAGCTCCATGTGTCTCACAGGGCGTAAGCAAGTAAACGGGTGTCCAGCCAACAGCAAGCTATTTATCTCTTTAGTGCGTCCAAATGAGGTCATCAAGCTGCGGCCTGATTGACAGGCTAAACTCCACCCCTTCACTCCCAAGTCTCCAATTGACAACCAGTAGGAAGAAAGACCGGCAGATCTGCTTTGCTGAAAGTAGACATTGAAAATTGTAGGCAGCACGACATTGTCCCATTAGTGCTGCCAGGTGAGCCCCTGGGTTGAAAGGCACTCTACATATGTAACCGTGGACCATAGCAATGATGGTGAAGCTGGCACAGGCTGGACACCGGTTCCCTCTGTTGGACATTGGGCAGCCATGGAATGGAGTTGACTCAATCGTAGCTAAGAACAACCGCATCCGGGAGGACGCAGACAGGAGAAGCAACAGCTTCAGGGATGCTGAGAGACAAATTGAGTCCAATTAGTGATGAGCAAAACTAAGTTGCACACCGTCACACCAAGCCCAGTGTTCTCCCACCTGGAAAGGGGGGGAGGGGGTGGAGAGCTGACTGCTGAATCCCGCTGCCGCCAGTGCATGGAGTGTCGTCGTCCTCTTGCTTTATAGAAGAAGGAAGGCCCACGGGCCTGTTTCAGGAGGCCCCCCGCAAAGACAAGTCACACATGCTTTCCCCAGGTTGGGCACCGTCCTCCCTCTGTATCTGGCCCTCCACCAGCTGGTCCAGAAAGGGGAGGCTCAGAGCCTGACATCTGCAGCTCTGTAGAGACACACGTGGAAGAAAGATGTTGTCGTGGGGCCCCGCCTCACTCGGTATGTTACTAAAAATGCATCTGATGGTTTTGTTTAGTGGTTAATGTTCTGAAAATCCAGGACTATCATAGCCAAGGCTACGTTCAGGGTGAACGGGGTCTTACACTGGACGAGCAAGTAGGACTGTGAATATGGCATTTCCTTCTTGGGTTCAC
>NW_022103907.1:1184477-1186889 GCF_000313985.2 Echinops telfairi | reverse complement strand
CTCCCTGCCATTGAGTCAGTGCTGCCGCACAGCCACCCTACAGGACAGGGTAGAACTGCCCCTGTGGGTTTCTGAGATGTTGACTCTTTGCAGAAGTAGAAAGCCCGTCTTTCTCCCAAGGAGAGACCTGTGGTTTTGAATTGCTAGCCTAATGGATCACAGCCCATCTTATCACCACTACGCCACCAGGGCTCCCTAGGGCACCTGTAGGCAGACTCAAGCTCTAGCTTTTTAGTCAGTAGCAGCCAAGTGCACTAAATGTCTAGACTACCTCGGAAGCTCTGGGGGCATAGTGGATGACACATTCTGGGCTGGGATGTTTTATTGATGCATTAATTACTTCTTGATATAAAGTTCTCTCTTAAACACATAGGAGTGTCTCTGGATTTGTTTTTCTAGTCACCTGGGACTAACACACCCACGATGCCACAAGGACTACCTTGTATTTCGCAGGTGCATGTCAGAGAATGATCTGAGTTTGTCAGCGTCCAGGTGTGGGACACAGAAAGGGGAGTCTTGTAGCATTGGCAGGAAGTAAGAGTAGGGGGGTGGACATCTATAAGCCCATGAGACTTAGAGCTGGGCGAGGCCAGGGCAAAGCCTCATCTCAAAGACCAGTGCAATAGGCAGAGCCTCCAGATCTAGGCAAAGGAGCTACCCCGAAAGTAGGATGGTGACTGGGAGTGGTGGAAAGAAGGTTAGTGGACCAGCAGGTACATGTTGCAAGAGATGTGTGGCTGCAAGAGTAATTCCAGTGCCCACGGCTGGCAGGTGAGAAGCTGCCCACCTGCCCAGGGTTGGCTCAGGTCTGGGCCTGCAGGAGGCAGGACTGTCAATGCCAGAGGTCTAGTTCCACTGCAATGAAACAATGTGGGGCGAATGACCTGTCGGAGAGTTTCCAAGGATGCGATGGATTTTCTGGCCTTTGATTATAAGGCTCCCTGCCACACCTATGGCCCTGCCCCCATGCCCCTGTCATGGAGTTCCTGGAACTTTGCTGGCTTTCTGGATATCTGGTATCAAGGACTATGGGGTATAGATGGAATAACTTTGGAATCCAGCCAAGGAGGATCTGAATTCTGGCTTTGTCAGGTGCATTTCCCTTCACCTGGGAGCCTCAGTTTTCTCATCTATGAAATGGAACTCACTGTAGTTTCTTCACAAATACCATTGCCGTCATGAGGACAAGCACAGTTGATTCCGTCCCCTGTCATGCAGGAAGCACGGGTCTAGGTATGTATTGCTGCTCTCACAAACACCTGCGAGTGGATGACTTTCATTTCTTCTCTCCTAGTTAAAGAGTCTAGAAGTCTGAACCTCGGGTGCACGTTCAAGACTCTCCCTCTCTCTGTCTGCTTGTTCTGGGAGAAGGATCTTGTCTCCTTTCAACATCCGTGGTCTTGGCGTTCCTTGGGGATCTCCATGTGTTTTGGCATCAGTCTCTGCCTAGGTCCGAAGAGGTTCTTCTCACAGGGAGCCTGGAGCCAAAGGACATGCTCTGCTCCCAGCTATTTTTTTCATGGGGGAAGTCGGATCACCAGACCTACATTGCTTCTTGTTCTTTCTCTCTCTTGTGAGATAAAAGGTGGTACCTTTCACACTTCAGGGAAGCTCCCCTGTGTGGGATCAGGGCTGTGGCCTGAGTGGGGGTGCTGTATCCCACCCGGATGGATCTCCTTACAACTGATTGGCTGATCACATCAGATCATATCCTGGGGGGGATGTATGCATGGTTACATAATGTCCTTTCATCTTTCCTCATCGGTATCAGAGAGGTTAGGATTTACAACACACAGGATAACTGCATCGTACCGAGAACCATGACCTCGCCAAGTGGATGCATATTCAGCGGAGGGGCAGGGAGTCGGGGCTGGGCAGGGGGGGCGGTGGAGACACACAATTCAACTCAAAGCAGCCCTGAATCCATGCTGGCTCTCGCGTGGTCTCTCCCTGCTCTCCACGCCCTCCAGCTCACATTCATTACAGAGGCCTGGAGCCCCTCCTGCAGTTTGAAAGTCAAGTGGCTGGGAGTGAAGGCACACCAGCCCGTCCTAGGATGCATGGGGCTTGAGGGGAGAGAGTCATATATCCTTCTCTCGCTGGCCATTTCCCCTGTCCTTTCAGTAAGAGGAGCCTCGACACCAGATATGGTAACCTAGCGATCAAGTTCAGCCCTCCAGGGACAGAGTGTGGGGCACACAATCCCCATCACAATGACAGGGGAGGTTGGGGCCAGGCATCCTCCATAACACTGTCCTGGAAAAGGAGTCTGGCTCCTGTTGCCTGCTGGGCGGAGCCAGCGTGGGCGTGGGCTTGGGCTCTGGGCCTGGCTATCCACTTGGTGCCACCACCCCGTGCTCTAGACCCTGCTGCAGAAATGGATTTCTGAATGTCCCGCCACACAGTCGAATG
>NW_022103907.1:1181525-1183349 GCF_000313985.2 Echinops telfairi | reverse complement strand
CCTTTCCATGAGCTGTGGAGCACTTTAACTGCTGCACCACTGAGGTCCTTACAATCCAATCCAAACCAGACCTGCTGGCCTCGAGCTGATTCCCAATGGTAGTGACCCTCTGGGATTTCTGACACTGTAAATCTACAGGACCAGAGAGCCTCATCTTTGTCCCATGGAGTGAGCAGTGGGTCTGAACTGCTGACTTTGTGGTTGGTCAGCAACCCACCATATCACTGGAGCTTCTTAGCAACACAATAGCTAACCCCAAAAAACCTGACAAAAGGAGGAAGAAATGACTAATGTTATTCCATAGTTTCAGGAACGGGTCTCTGTTATATGCTAAAATTTTAACTTAAGATAGTGCCTTCCTGTCACTGCAAGTCCTCTTCCAGTGTTCTCTATGTAGAGTGGGAGGTCTGGAAACCTACTGCTCAATGTTTTCATTCATTTCCTGAACCCTGCAGCCCAGCCAACGGCCACTTCACTGTGCCTGAGTTCATCACCTTCCCCTCCACCACTGCTATGCCTGCCTGACTGCTCCTCTGACTCAGGCCTTTCCTTCCAAGAGCCTCTTGGGCTAATTCATGGCTCTCTGCCACTTAATTTGTGATTGGTAGCCCAAATAGTAATCCACTATACCACCAGGGCTCATAGATAGAGATAGATAGATGATAGATAGATAGATAGATAGATAGATGATAGATAGAGATAGAGAGAGAGAGAGAGAGAGATACAGACAGACAGACAGACAGACAGACAGACAGACGGCATCAATCCTCTCTTCTTCCTGCTCCTATCCGGAGTCTGTGATGTGGACAGAAAGACTCTATCACAAAGCACTGATAAGAACCGCTTACACTGTTATGGCAAGGTACACTTTCAAAGAGCCCCCAACACTGTATTACATATTGCCCCCTTGAAGGTAGCCAGAGCAGACATTCATCTCACTTGATAGATGGGGAAATTGAGGCTCAAAGAGGTTAAGGGACTTGTCAAGGGCATAGACCTCGATGAGAAGGCCAATTATCCACCCTAAGTCTGGGCCCTGTAAACCACCCTGCAGGCCCTGGATTGGCTGTCTGTCTTGGCCACTCAGCCTCAGTACAGCAGGGATTTCAGAGGGAACACTCCTTCCAAGCCGTGACAGATTGATTGCTAGCAATTTGTCATTGCTGATTTTATTACTAAAAATGGGACACTTTGGTAAAACATCTGCGAGTGAACCAACAAAAGTGCTCAGACAGCTGAGTTGGTATGCGTGTGGGGACAGGACACGGTGCACCCAGGGGAGAGGCAGGACTGCCTCTGGATGGGAAGGACACAGGTACAGGAAATCAGTGAGCAGAGGTCACGTCCAGAGAGGGCTGGTGCAGGGAAACGCCTGCAGAGTGTACGGCCTGGCAGGCAAGGGTCAGGACAGGCAGGGAGGAGGCAGACCAGGTCCACAGTCCAGGATCCATATCCGCCAGTGGACCGAAAAAAAGGAGGGGGTGGGTCTAGTCACCCAAGAATGGGGCTTAATGCTGAGACAGTGTTTAGACTCTTGTCCAAGATGGAACAAGGCTCCAGTGCTTGGGAGTCCACAGGGAAGGGCCAGCAGGTGATTGGTCTCTGGGAGGAAACAAGGAGGGGAGGAGCAAGGAAGTTCTCAGCAGTCACTTCTTACAGAGCTGTCCCCCCACCACTCTTCTGTGAGATGCATCTCTGGCTTCAAGAAGAAAGCACTGTCCCCCATAAAGATGGAAAGTACCGGATCAAATGAAGCAAAACAGATTCCTGTATGACAGGATGTCTCAGTACCTTCTAATCAATATCATTTATTTTATTCTTTGT
>NW_022103907.1:1178891-1180818 GCF_000313985.2 Echinops telfairi | reverse complement strand
TCCCGGAACTGCGCAGTGGAACACAGGCCTGCCTCCCTCAGCTCAGCCCAAACCCAAACCAAACCCAGTTGATTCCAGCTCCCAGTAGCCCCATGTTGACTTGCAAAGAACTCTTCCCTAGGATTTTACTGACTGTAATCCCTATGGTAGCAGATTACTGGAGGTGTGTGTGTGTGTGTGTGTGTGGTGCTGGATGGGTCTGGATGGCCAACTTTCAGTTTGCTAGGGAAGAGAAAACCAGTTGAGCCAAGTCCATACCCTAAAACTTTTTCTGGGCCCTGGTCAGTGTAAGTTTGCTGGTAGCAAGGGGTGGTCAGGCTTCCCAAACTGGAAATACCTTTATGACTTTAAGGTTGGTTGATCCTTTTGTTTTTATGAATATTTCTTAATTTGGGTATGTTTCTTTCCAGTCTGTCCCCCTCTGTCTTTTTTAAAAGCCTGGTTTCGATTGCAATCACAGACAGTTCAATAAAATGGGTTTTGGTGTTTTATATCCAGGGTTGGCAGCTCTTTCTACCCAACATGCCAAATGTATAGTAAAATTTAGAATAAAATCTCAACAAAGCCAGAGATCTCAACATTTTCCTTCCCGCCAGCATACAATCTTGTGCCCACTGTTTCCCACAAATCAGCAGGAGGCATCCAGACGGCCCTGCGGTCTCTTGGGAACAGGCATCGTCTTCTATGGGACCACACCCATCTGGGCTGGGCCTGGCCACACACCCTGATTCCTGTGCTTGCAATCTGTTCCCTTCTTGTTCTCCCCACTTTGGTTTCAACTCACCTGTCTGGGAAAGGTCATCGGTGGACTACAGTAGTTCTCAAACTTGAGCCAGGATCAGAATTACCTGGATGGCTTCTGAAAACATGGATTGCTGGGCCTTGTTCCCATAATGTCTGATTGAATAGGTCTGGGATGGGGGTCTGAGGGTTCGTATTTCTAACAAGTTCTCCCTTGATGCTGATGCGGTTGGTCCAAGGACCATACTTAGAACACGACTGGTCTACTTGTTGCCAGAATTAGCTTGGAACTTGGTGAAAATGTAGATTCCTGAAGCTCACCTCACACCTACTGAATCAGAATTGCCAGGAGTCAATCCCCTCTCGGCTTCTCCAAGACCCAACTCTGCTGGCCCGTGTCCCCCTTCCCAGTGCCGCACGGGGTGCTGGGAGATGGGCCGTTCCTGCAGCAGACTTCCTCAGCTGCCCATCACCAAAGGAGAGCCGTCATCAGATCAAGCGCGAAGTGAAGAGATAACCCGATCGCAGCTCTTCCCCACGGCGAAACACGACCCAGGAATGGAAAATAAACAACTACTGATGCACATGGGCACGACAAAACATGAAAGAAGTCCGATAGAAAAGCGTCTACACTCTGGGGAAAAATGCACACAAACACAAGAGAAAGACATTGATAGCAAATGGACTAGACTCCGGAGGGTGCCAAGGTTTGGGGGTAGGTGGGTGAGGGGGTGGCAAGGGAGGGAAGAGAAAGGCACGGACCAGACCGGGGATGAGTGTTAACTTTGTGGGTAATGGATGATTGTAACCCACGAGCGGGAGAAGAGGAATCAAGGATTGGGTGAAGGGTAAAGTTTTGGGGGGAACTGTTTAGTAATTGAAACAGTTGAATGGAAAGTTGATGAGCCAAGCTGGTAACCCCATCCTAATTTACAATTTTTTAAATTACTAATTAAAAGGATATAAAACGTATATGCACTCTATGATTCCATTTATTTTCAATTCTAGAAAAGGCACAGCAAAATATAGTGATAGTTGTGGAAGATGTGAAGGTACAAAACAGGTTCTATTTTCTATCCTAATTTACAACTGAGAAACTGGGGCTCTGGAAGGTTAAATCCCTGCCCGAGATCACGCAGCCAGTAAGTAGTGACATCTGGGATTGGGAGCTGGCAGCCTGAGTCTG
>NW_022103907.1:1175019-1176083 GCF_000313985.2 Echinops telfairi | reverse complement strand
TCATATATAAGTATATTTGCATATGTATATTCCTGTTGTGTTATTCTGGGTTGACTGAGAAACAAATCCAAGGAGACTTATTTGTGTATAAGAAAAACTTTATATATAAGAGCAATTGAATATTGAGAAAACATCCCAGCCCAGTCCAAATCAAGCCCATAAGTCCAATATTAGCCCATATGTCTGATACCAATCTATAAAGTTCTCTTTAGACTCACGAAACACATGCAATGACGCTGAATGCAGGAAGATCACAGGCCGGTGGGTGAGAAAGTGTTGTAATCTAGTGGCAGTGGAAGCATCTCAGCCCTGGCAGGGTTCTCTACATGGCTCCTTAAGCTCCAGGGTTCTAGCATATAGCTCCATGTGGCTTGTCAGCAGGAATGTCTCACAGGGAGTGAATGTCCCACCTCCAGCGAGCTTAGCACCTCCAAATGAGGTCATCAACCTGAGACCTGATTGGCAGGCTAACCTCCACCCCTTCACTCTTAAGTCTCAAATTGACAACAGACTATGTTACTATACCACACCTGTATCTAGACCTCTATAAATGTCCTTTACCTCCTAGTTCTTTTTACTTTTCTCTTGTGGCACTATCATGTTTGACCTTCGTTTGGCTGTCATTAATTCCTCTTGGCTACATTGCACTTGATCAAGCCCCACCAGGCATCCTATGCCCTCCTCCCCATTGATTTTAGATCACTTGTTGTTCCCTTGTCCCTGGATTTGTTGGCTCGCCCCATTCCTTTCCTCCCCCTCCCCCTCTCCCATGTCCCCCCAGAAACATCAATCCCATTGTTTTTCCCTCTGGATTGTTTATCCAACCCCCAATCTTATCTAGGTAGACACACAAAAACAATAATAAACACAAAAACAAAACAACAACAACAACAAAACAAGCCTATAAATAGTTCCAGGTCTGTTTGTTGACCTTGCTGAGTGTTTTCTGCTCAAGTCTGATGTGGTGCCACCCCCTGCAGCACCCAAAGTCTATTTTTACCTTGGGCACTTCTCAGGGACTTCATTGCTTTGCTCCCCTTGCTGCTCTGTTGCACGCCCTTAGC
>NW_022103907.1:1172674-1174172 GCF_000313985.2 Echinops telfairi | reverse complement strand
ATTCATCACTGCTTTTGAGGGATACGTAGTACTCCATTGTGTATATGTACTACAGTTTTTGAAACTCTCAAAAGCTTTTAAGATGCCAATTGATGCTCTCCAAAATAGGATATACGCTTTGTGGATTATATCAAGCCAATTGAATTTGCTATTTAGCCCCCAAGACTGTGGTCCTGAATTCCTCTGAGGTGCCTGGTTTTGTCCATTATGTTTTCATGACTTTGCCTTTCATATACTCTACTACACCCATGGATATGCTTGTGAATACCCATGCACAAACACCCTTTGTCAAACTTTCTATCATGTATGTATGTATGTATGTATGTATGCATGTATCTATCTATCTATCTATCTATCTATCTATCTATCTATCTATCTATCTATGTATCCATCCATCCATCCATCCATCCATCCATCCATCCATCCATCCATCCATCTTCTATCTGTCTAGGAATACATTCTTAATCTCCTTACCATACCAGCTCCCATACATCTACTTGTATATCATCACTGTTGCAGAAATGGGGATATAACAATATGTAAATCTGTCATCTGAAGCTATAGCTCTCCCTCAGGAGAAAGATGAGGCTTTCGACTCCCATGAAGAGTTACAGTCAGAAACCCATGGGGGCAGTTCTACCCTGACCTAGATGGTCATGGTGGTAGTTACATAATCTTGTGTCAACTTGAAGATACTAAGAGTGAAGGGGTGGAGTCTAGCCTGCCAATCAGGTCACAGCCTGATGTCTCCTTGTGGGTGTGGCCTTCTCACGAGGATTCTAGCAACTTCCTCTCTTCCTCTCTGGAGGCAGGCCACACTTTCTCTCTGCTACATATTCCTGTTGACAAGGCACATGGAGCCACACTGATGGCAGCCGGAGCCCTGGAGATGTGTCCACTGCCATTGGATCCACAGGACTTTCCACCCACCGGCCTGTAATCTTCCTGCATGTGCTGTGTGAGTCTGAAGAGGAATTTATGGACTAGTATTGAACATATGGGCTAATAATCAGACTTATGGACTTGATGCTGATTTGGCTGGGATGTTTTCTCAATATACTCTTTGACATAAAGATCTCTCTTGAGGTCTGAGGGATGGGCCCCAATCCCAATTACGTGGACAGTCCCCCCCTCCCCACAGAAGAATTCACTTCAGAGGACAGCACTGAACTACAGCTCAGGGAGAGGGATATGTCTGAGCAGAGCACACAGGAACAAATGAAGGGAGAACAACTCCTGGCCCACCAAGCCCAGAGGATGATATTCCTGCTCAGAGCAGTCAATGCACAGAGAGGACCACAGCCCCACTATGAAACACAATGTCCCTCACTGACCCATAGCACTAGGGGATAACACTGGAGACTCAGTGTGGGAATTGTGCCCAATCTGACCCCACCACACTGAGGTGAAACACTAAGAGTGTGCAACAGAACAGCAAGGGAAATGGAGCAATGAAGTCCCCAGGGAATACCAAAAATAGACTTTGGGGCCAGGGCAT
>NW_022103907.1:1163311-1170970 GCF_000313985.2 Echinops telfairi | reverse complement strand
TCCATTTGGAATCTCTGTCACTACACTATCTTCTCTTTTTACTTTGCAATTGTCTTCAGTACAAATAGTCTCCAGATGACTGTTTTTAGTCTTGTAGGTCTGTTTTACTTTGGATCTTTCTATATCTGGTTTGACTTCTGGGTGATAGAATTATGTATGCAAAGCTCAGGTTGTTAGCTGCTATTGTTGGTTCAGGGGTCCTCAACCTTCCTAATGCCGCGACCCTTTCATACAGTTCCTCATGTGGTGGTGACCCCCAACTACAAAATTATTTTCGTTGCTACTTCATCACTGTCATTTTGCTACTACTATGAATCGGCCGACCCCTGCGAAAAGGTGTCATGACCCACAGGTTGAGAACCCTTGCCTTAGAGTTTCTCATGATGCTGTTTTCTGCATTTCTGTTTATCTGGTAATGTGTTATTTTCCTGTATATTTTTGAAGGACCATTTTTCTGGGTATATTTTTCTTGGTTAGCTTTTTCTTTTCTTTTTTTATATATGTCATCTCATTGCCTTCTTGCCTGTTCCTGCTGAGAAGCTAGAGCTTAGCTTACTCTTTTCGCTCTGTAGATAACTTTCCATTTTTTCCTGAGCTACTCCCAGGATTCTTTCTTTGTCTCTGGTTTAGGAAAGTTTGATTATTAAATGTCATGGAGGTTTTCTTTTGGAGTGTATCTTGTTTAGGGTGCATTGAACTTGCTGAACACACATCTTCTCATTTTTCATGATATTCGGGAAGTTTTCTTTCCATAACTCTTTGGCATTTTCTCGGTAGTTTTTTGTCTCTTCCTATTCTTGAATTCTGATCACACGTGTTACTCCTCTTGATGGTGGCCCACATAATTCTATGAATTTTTTCATTCTTTTTTTGTGATTGTTCCTCTAGCAGATGCTTTTAAGGGATTTTTCTTCACGCTTACTCTTAAGCTTCATATTGCTTGAATGCTACTCCTTGATCCTTTCAGTGTATTCTTTATTTCTGAAATCTTAGTATGGTATTCATCTTCTAGATTTCTACTTGCTGTTTTTGTGTTATTTCTAAGTTTTCGTGTAATGCTTTCCTAAATTTTTTTCGGTTTTCCTTTCTTTTGTGTGCAGCTTTCTCAATCTTCCTCCTGACCTGTTGAAGGTACGTAAGCATCATTCTTCTGAATTCCTCATCAGGTAGCTTTAATGCCATTCCTTCATCAGAAAGTCAGCTGGCTCTGTCTTAGATCACTTGGTTTAGCCACTCTGGCCTGTTTCACCGTGTGAACTGAAACTGTCTTTTGTCTTTGTGACCCTGTAGTCTTATTGTATTTGTATTTCACTGATGATTGTAAGTAGGTGTGCTCTTAGGCATTTGCCAGCCGTCTCCTGGGGTGTGTAACAGAGAATGTGCATGCACGGTTGTCTGTTTGTTGTTTGGGTTGCACAGTTGAGGATGAGATTGACCCGTGTCTATAGATTGGGTGTTACAGAAGTGGAGAGTGGTCATTGCTCAGTAAGTAGGGGTGTGGGAGGCATGGCTGATGGTGTGAGCACATTTGCTGTCTCCCAGTAAGTGGGACAAGAAAAAAAAAAAAGGATAAGACCCAAAGAAAAAGAAAATATAGAGAAGAAATTTTTTTAAAGATGAGCAAAGAAAAAAAAAGTTAATAACTAAAAAGAGCCAAAACATAAAATAAAAATAAGGGAAGAGAAAAAGCAAAACTAGAGTGGAATTAAAAACAAAAAAGTTAGGAGGGAAGGAGAAAAGAAAAGTGTAATCAAGAAAGAAAAAGGAAACCAGGGAAGGAAGAAATGGGGGTGGGTGGGGTGGGAATAAAAGGGTAAACAAAGGCAGAGCACTCAGTATGGGCTGGTGCACGCTACCAGCCAAGTGGCCTAAGAGTCAGGGTGAATACAACCAGGCTTAGACGGCATTGCTGCTGGCCTATATGTTTGTTGTCTGGGATCAAAGCATCTGACATGGACGTAGCTTGTGCAGGCTCAGATGGTGGCTGAGGTCAAGGTGTTTCTGGTTCCTGGAATAAGCTCTTTAGGACCAGAGGGCAATTGGGTGCAGGGTGACTGATTACGGAAGGAATTCTTGCTTATTTAGGGGTGGCCAAGGACCTAGCACTGAATGTTCTGCGTCGGCTGGGAAGGGTGGGGTTCAAGTACAGGGTTCCAGATCCAGGTTGGTACAATCTGTGCCTGATCCAGGAGGGTGTGGCTCTGACCTCAGGCAGAGCAGGGGCTGCCCAGGAAGAGGGTGTCAGCAGCTGCTGGGTGGGTCAAGGAAGGGGCTGGCTTTGCTTCTGGTCACCAGTCGGGTGTGTCGAAACAAGGGCGGACCCACATTTCCCCTTGCTAGCCACCCGTCTTCCAGACTGTAGCCACATTGAGTGTTACTTGTCAAAGTTCAACACGGCCTTGTCACCTAAGGCTAGCTCATGATTCACCTGCCTGTCTCCTCTCTCACTGCTTTTGTTCACCCACTTCTTCTAGTTGGCATCCAACACACTTCTCTATCCTCCTGCCTGGAGCTCAGGGTCCCAGGAGTATCATCCAAATAGGTTTCCTTTGGTCTCTCATGTCTCTATTGTCGGGAGACTGTGTAGGGTGTCTGATAGTTAGTCTTCTTGCCAGAAGTCTCCTTTGCAAACAACCTAATTACCTCCAAGAGTAGTGTTTTTCTGCCTTTGCTTTCACTTGATTCTCTTTCTTTTCCTACTTCTGCCGTTCTCGCTCCAATACCTGGTATCTTCTGAATCCATGCCCCACTGATTCCTTCTCTTTTTGCTTGCCAACATCCAAACTACACTGTTTGACTATGAGCTTTCTGTCAGGGCGTGATGCTCCCTGTGTGAACATCCATATACATATGGCAAATCTATATATTTGTTCATTCTAAGTTTCCCAGATATATCAAACCAAAAACCAAACTTCTTGTTACTGAGTCCATTCTGACTCACAGTGACACCATAGGAGAGAATTGCCCTTGTGGGTTTCCAAGACTGTAACTCTTTACAGGAGTAGACAGCCAAGTCTTTCTCCTGAGGAGCACCTGGTGGGTTCAAACTGCTGAACTCCTGGTTAGCAGGCCAGCACACATGTTCACTATGCCACCAGAGCTCCTAAGGGTGCCAGATAGCATATAAAAATATACAATGTTTTGTTCATTTTGGATAAGAAAGGGGAAAAATAGTATAAATGTATCCTTAATATTACATGGGGCATGGTTAAGCTAAAAAAAAATCATTGCTTCACTGATATTCAAGTTCAACTGAGCATCCTGCATTTTATCTGACAACTTTAGCCTTTCCTGACATCCCATCGGTTAGGGAAGAAAGAATGGGGTTTGGGTAGAACTCCCAGAAGACGGTCTCCCTGAGAAACAAAATCAGGCTGGCCTTTCAAGCTTCTCCAACCGTGATTTCCTTCTTTAAGCCTCCATCCTAATATTCCTCCTCTTGGCCCTCCTTGGTCTCTGCCCCTCACTCTCCCCCCTGTCCTTCGTTCTGCACTGCTCCTGCGTCTCCCGAGTACCCGGTCAGTTTGGAGCCTTTTGCCATGTTGCTTGGCCAGTTTCTCCAGCTCCATTGTCTCTTCTCATCTCCAGGGTTCCCATCCTACCCCACCTCACCAGGCCCCTGGGCTCCCCCTCGCTGTGCAGAACAGCCTGGGTGTATGCCCAGGCCAGCAACAAAGTCCCGATGCGTAAGACCTCAAAGGAGCCACAGCAGATGTACCAACTCAGTCTTCCCTCCTCCACCCGTCGCGTCCCCGCTGTGTGAGTTACTCAAGCAGATGCACATTCCTTGCCATGGATAAAACTGGGCAGGTATCTGAAAAAGTCACTAGGATTTTTTTCTAGTGGTTGTTGGGCAGAAGGACCTGGAAATCTATCTCGTTAGTGCAACCAAAAGAAAACGTCAGGTCGTGAATGTCACGAAAATTCTGCAGACTGCCCCCGACACAGAACAGAATAAATCTTAGATTCAGGCACCCAGTGAGGTATTTTGAAATTCTTTCTATTCTCTTTGTGTTGTGGGCATAAAATATGTGTACATGATTTGGTCTTTGAAAAGCGAAGTGCAAAGTTGGTGTGGCAGTTACATAATCTCTGTCAACTTGAGCGAAGGGTGGAGTCTAGCCTGTCAACCAGGTCACACCTAATGAGGCCTTCTCCTGAGAATTCTGGGGAACTCTGGGATTTCCTCCTTGGAGGTAGGAATCTCTGTCTCTCTCTCTCTCACTGTCTGTTCACTCTCTGGGAGACATTGCAGCTGTCAGAACCCTGGACCTGGAGAAGTCATGTGGAGACCCCTGCCAGCACTGAGATGCTTATACCGCCCCTGGATCCACAAGACTTTCCACCCACTAGCCTGTGAGCGTCCTGCATCCGGCATCATTGCATGTGTTTCATGAGTCTGAAGAGAACTTTATAGATTGGTATCAGACATAGGGGCTAATATCGGACTTATGGACTTGATCTGGACTGGGGTGGGATGCTTTCTCAATGTTCAATTGCTCTTGTATATAAAGCTCTTTCTTACACATATATGTGGCCATGCGTTTGTTTCTCTAGTCTACCCAGACTGACAGCCCTCCCCTCTCTGGGAGGTATTTAGGAGGAAGCCTCCATTAGCTTGGGTTCCCATTTCAAGTCTCTGTGGGTGAGTGGATGGGTGGTGATGGTGGTGGGTGGATGGTGATGGTGGGGGATGGGTGGGTGCTACAGATAAATGGGGAAAGCCAAAGCCACTGGAGCTGGGCAGAGGGAGAAGAGGAGGAGATGGAGAAACTACAAATTGGACTCAGGAAGGGGATGAGATGGAGCCCCAGGAACACAGTGATGTAAGTACTCGGCTGTGGTTTGACCGACCAGGCCCTCCATGAGAGAAAGCTACGGGCCGTTTGCTTCTTAGAGATTTGCAGCTTTGGAAACTCTAGGGGATCCATCCTATTCTGTCTTATAGGGTCTGTATGAGTGACCATCAAGTCTAGAGCGATGGTTCTTTTGTTTTTGAAGAGAATGAAAGGTGGGTCTCCCCAAACGCCTTTGTTCTAAAACTTCAGTGTGTAGCTGCATCCTTTGAAGTAGGATGAGCCAGTGGGGTGACAGACAAATGCAGGGAAAACAATTCAGCTGCAGAATTTGCTATCCATTACTCTGTCTGCACCCCCAGAAATTCTGACGACGAAGAGCTGGGGTGGGGCCCAGTAACCTGCATTTTCAGCAAGCTCTCCAAGTGGTTGTAATGTCAACGTAATTTGGACTGTGTTTGAGGCCTCTTCAACAATGCTGTGGAAGATCTCTAATCTTGACACACCTCTGCTTAAAACAAACCCCCTCTCTCTATGGCCCATAAGATACTATCCAACTTGTCCCTGATGAAATCTAACTCCTGAGCCTGGTTCCAACACAATTGCCTAGACTCAGGTGCCCAGAAGTGTAATACAGTAGGAGGCGTTGTCTCTCAAGAAAAGCCTTCATGTCCTTTGAAGAAAGAATGATCCCATATCAACGTGAGATTGCACCTCTGACACAAGTTGCAGGGAGCTGTCTGCCTCATGGTGGCTCCATATGGGCCACAGTAGAACTGTGGCCAACAGGGGTTCCTTCCCACATTCTTTCCTACTTCTCCTCTTTAAAAATGCTTTATTCTGTAAAGGTAAGACAACACCTAGCAATTCAATACAATCTAGTGATATCAATTCCATTGATCCTGTAGTGCCAATGTCACCCATAATTGTCGCCAAACTTCGTATCACCATAAACAGACAGGGACTGCTTCTTAAACAATGACTCCGCCCGCCCCTCTCACCTCCTTCCTGCCCCTGGTAACCACCAGTCAACTTGGATCTCGTTACCTGTGTCTGTTCTTGCTAATCCGTGTCAAGGAGATGCTATGGTATTTGTTGTTTTGACTTATTTTACTGAGCATGAACGTTTTCCAGGTTCCCCCATGTTGGAGCATGGGCTTTCCAATGGTTGATTCTGTCACGTTATTTCTTCTGACGAGCCTCTGGGTGGACTTGAACCTCCAACTTCTCAGTTAGCAGCTGCCGTGTTCACCGTTTGCCTCACTCAGGGATTCCCAAGACGGTGTGCACCGGTTCTTTCCATAAATCAGTTTCACCTCCTCTTTCTGCTGATCAGGCCTGAATTTGGGCTTAATGTTACTTGAACTTTCCATCGTTTATCCCAAAGCTCTGCGTGAGGTGGATGCTGTGATTTCCCCAAATGCTCTTTATCCCTCCCACTGAAATTCTACCCTGCTTTCGAATGGCCCATCCGTGAATTGCTCTGCACTTTGCGCACCCCCTTGGTTATGGCCCTGTATAGTATCATTTACAATTCGGTTTATATGTCTGCATCTCCGTCTGGCCCAATAGTTCCAATTGATTTGTGGTGACAACCCAGGGGCGTGGGCACACCCTGACACACTCCCACCACCATACCCAAGGCTCAGCAGGCGTCCAAGGACAGCTTTCACTTGAGCTCATTCTCCGCCACTCAAGAAAGCGGACCGAATGGCACGGGTGTTCGGATGAAGTGTCGTGGTGACTCCAGTGGGACTTGTAAACGTCACACCCTAGGACACGGTTCACAGTGCATTTCTGTTGAGAACTCATCCCCAAACTGGAATATTTAGATGTGGGAGGAAACTACCAACATTTCTATCTACTCAGATGTTTAAAACTCTCAACTACTGAAAAAGTTAACCTTCCTAATGGCTTCCTGGCATTGACACTGGCATTCTCAGGGAGGTCACGTGTCATAGACCATCTGGCTGTTTTCCTGAGGGAGGACAAGCGGGCTCAGCAGAGAGCAGTGAAAGTGGCCTTTCACCAATTCATAGGCTTTTAAATGTTTGGCGACAGCGTACACAGTCGAAGATATCCCGTTTCCACTATGTCTACATGTACGATTTAGTGATGTTGGTAATGCCCTTGACCCTGTGCTGTCATTGTTATCCTTTCCCAAATGATTCTCCCACCAGAATCATTTGCCCCACAAGCTGCCCTTCCAAACTTGCCTGTTGCCGCTGTCTCCCTGCCCCTGTGATTTCTGTTGTTCTTTCCCCTGGAGGGGTTGTGGTTATGTGTTCATCATTGTGATCCGTTCCCCGTCCTCCCCTCACTCCCCCTCCCCTTCCCCTTCTGGTATTGCTATTCCCATTCTGTCACTCTTTTTAAGACTTGTTGAGCAAGGGGCTCCAAATTTTAATTTTTGCACTGGACCTACAAGTTATGTCTGCAGACCTGGTCTCTCCTAGTAACGTCCAAAGTATGTGGGAAGCAGTCTCCCCGTCCTTGCCTCTGAGGAGCATTCTGGCTGCACTTCTCCCGAGAGTTGGTTCTTTCGGCAATCCGTGGTGCTTTCCATCTTCTTCTCCAGCACCATCATCCAATGTGTCAACTCTTCTTCGGCTTTCCTTATTCACTGTCCAACTTTCACATACAAGACTGGGAATACCAGGGGTTGGGTCAGGCCCACCTAGTCCTCAAAGTGGCCATGTTTAGGTGTACACATTCAGTCCATCACAGTGACTTTGCCATGGCACACACTGAACTTCTGTATATGGTTCTTGGGAGCAGCGTTTCCACCTTGCCAATCAAGCGGAGGCTTTTCTGGGCATCGTCCGTGGGCTTTAGGGTGTAAGGGAGCCTGTGTCCTTGGCCA
>NW_022103907.1:1157518-1162380 GCF_000313985.2 Echinops telfairi | reverse complement strand
TGAGGGTCTTCCTCTTCTGTCGCTGCCCTTCTGCTTTACCAAGCATGATGTCCTTTCCAGGTCTCTCCTGAGCACATGTTCAGGACACGAGAGGAAGTCTCCCCATCCTCACGTCCAAGGAGCATCCTGGCTGCACTTCTTCCAAGGTAGATGTGCTTCTTCTCTTGGCCGTCCAGGCTACTTTCAATGTTCTTCATCAGCACCATAATCCCAAAGTATCAATCCTTCATTCTTCCTTATTCAATGGCCAACTTTCACATGCACATGAGACAACTGAAAATACCATGGCTGAGGGCAGCCGGTCCTTAAGTCCTCAAAGTAAAATCCTTGCTTTTCAACACGTTAGACAGGTCTCGTGCAGAATATTTATCTAACCCAATGCAGCCTTTGATCTCTTGACTACTGCTTTCATGAGCCTTGAGTGAGTGCCCAAGTAAGACGAGATGTTTGGCAATTAGTCTTTTCTCTGCTTATCATTATGTTACCCTATTGGTCCACTTCAGAGGATTTTCGTCTTCTTTACACTGAGTTTTAATATATATGAAAGGCTGCAATTCTTGATCTTCATCAGCAAGTATTTTGAGTCCTCCTCACTTTCAGCAAGCAAGGTTGTGTCACCTGCATATGACAGGTTGTTAATAAGCCTTCCACATGGAAGAAGCACACCAGGCTATGTGATCATGAGGTGTCAAAGGGATCAGGTATCAGGCATCAAAGAACAAACAATCATATCATTGTGAATGAGGGGGATTGCAGATTGAGGACGCAGAGCCCATCTGTAGGCAACTGGACATCCCATTACAGAAAGGTCGCAGGGAGGAGATGAGCCAGGTAGCATGCAGTGTAGCAATGATGAAACATACAACTTTCCTCTAGTTCTTAAATGCTCCCCCCCACCCCACATGCTATCATGATCCCAGTTCTACCTTACAAATCCAGCTAGACCGGAGAATGTACACTGGTACAGATAGGAACTGGAAATACAGGGAATCCAGGACAGTTGATCCCTTCAGGACCAGTGGTGAGAGTGGCCATACCAGGAGGGTGGAGGGAAGATGGGGTAGAAAGGGGGAACCAATTACAAGGATCTACAGATAACCTCCTCCCTGGGGGACAGACCACAGAAGAGTGGGTGAGGGGAGAAGTCAGTGTAAGATATGACAAAATAATAGTAATTTATAAATTATCAAGGGTTCATGAGGGAGGGGTGGCAGGGAGAGGGGAAAACGAGGAGCTGATGCAAGGGACTCAAGTAGAAAGCAAATGTTTTGAGAATGATGATGGCAACAAATGTACAAATGTGCTTGACACAATGGATGGTTGGATGGATTGTGATAAGAATTGTACGAGCCCCCAATAAAATGGTTTTTTTTTAAAAAAATAAGCTTTCTTCCAATCTTCACGCTGCATTTTTCTTTATATAGTCCATCTTCTCTAATCATTTTCTCAGCATATAGATTGAATAACTACGGTGATAGGATGCGATCCGGACACACACTTTTCCTGAGTTTAAACCGGTTAGTATTCCCTTGCTTTGTTCCCACAACTCTGTATCCGTGCACGCGTTCTGCAGGAGCACAATGCAGTGTTCTGGAACTCCCCTTCTTCTCAAGTCTTTTCATAGTGTGTTACAATCCAGTGTCCACTGACTTTGCGTGGTCACAGGACAGACACACTATACTTCAAGGCAAGGGTCCTCACACGTTTTAAACAGGGGACAGTTCACTGTCCCTCAGACTGGTGGAGGGCCGGACTATAGTTTTAAAAATAACTATGAACAAATTCCTATGCACACTGCACATCTCTTATTTCGAAGTAAAAAAACAAAAGGGGGAAAAACACCCGGTGCGCCGAATAAATGTCCTTGGTGGGCCACATGTGGCCCGCGGGCCGTAGTTTGAGGACCCCTGCTTTAAGGGGTCCTACCTAGGGTTTATCTTTTTTCTCTCCAACAGTTTGATTGGTAATTAACTTATTATATGGCTCGATAATACAGTCACATCAGGTAGAGTTGTACAGTCCTCACCACCATGAGCTTTAGGACATATTCTTCCCCCTTGTGCTCATCACTATTAGTTCCCCATTTCCCCCAACCCCCTGCGAAACCCACAAGAACCATCAAACCAGTTACTGTCTCTGTAGATGGAGCTACCCTGGAGTTCATATAAAGAAAAACATTAAAAGCACAAACAACAACAACCAAAAAACTAACAAGAATAACAAAGTAAAGCGATAAAACCCCAATAGAATAAGAGAGCAGAAGATAATACGAGAAATTTAAAATAGATTATAAGGAATATCAAATGACAGGGTGCTAAATTCTAACCCAACCGCATCTAGAACAGTCCACGTTCCTGCACATTCCGCATCTCAGCAGGGCTATGTCATAAGAACAAATTGTTCTTAGATTGGAGCTAGAATTAAGTGCAAGCCCCACATCCATTCACACATCTATGGTTTATACATATGTCTGTGGTTCCCTTTAGAGACATCGTTGTCATTTTATGTTAGAGGATATTATCAATCATCCCCGTGGGTCATCACTTCCACTGCCATTAAATCAATGCTGACATATAGTGATCCCATAGGGCAAGGGCTGTAAATATTTATGGGAGCAAAAAGTCTCATCTTTCTCCCAAGTTATGGCTTGTGGATTCGAACAGCTGACCTGTGGTTAAGAGCCCAACTCATAATACACTATGCTACCACAGGCTGTAAAACTGTAACCTTTGGGGTTATCTTTTTTACCAGAGATTAATCAGCCACACTGATCTGATCAAATTGTCAATAGCAAAGTCAATCACAGAAGGATGCTCCTAGATATTGAAACATTCCTTAGATAAGCTTGTGAAAGACATTGAAGAACACATGGAAACGTCCCTGCTTTAGTTCTTAGAATTTTCTTTGGCTACCAATCCTTTGACAAGTTGGTGAAGAGGACCAATAAAAACAGTAGTTCTCGCCCTTTGGGTTGCGACCCCTTTGGAGGTCCAACGACCCTTTCTTTCACAGGGGTTGCCCGATTCATAACAGTAGCAAAATGACAGTGATGAAGTAGCAACGAAAATAATTTTGTGGTTGGGGGTCACCACAGCCTGAGGAACTGTATGAAAGGGTCGCAGCATTAGGAAGTTTTAGAACCACTGGATAAAAACATCTTGAAGTGCTTTGTAAACTGTAAATCACTAAAGTTATTTTAATAGTTGTGAATGGTTTATGAAGCCCCTGGATATGAAGACGATATAGCATCTATCTACTAGTCCTCTATTGGAACAGTACTGTGGGAAAGGTTAAGGCAGCACATATTTATTGAACACCTAGTGTTTTAGCTTTGAGCCTGATCTCGCTTCATCCTCGGCAAAAGACCAAAGAGACCCAGAACTTGCATCAGAGATCTGCAAGACAAGGCTGAAAGTTGCGCAGGCGCCATTCGGCTGCTGAGAGAGTTATCGAGTTAACGTCACCTTCTGCTGAAACCTGGTACCTAGTAAACGGGTCAGGCCAGTTCCCAGGAGTTGGAGGCTAAGTGCTGCTCTGCTAGTTGTACACATTTCTATTCTTCTTACATGGCAGTGAATTTCATCTCATGAAATTCTATTAGCCTCAAATGTCTTTCACAAATCTGCTTTTATTTTTCTAACAGTGTCTTGTTAGCATCTCCCTTAAATAATGGGGCGGACGCAGTAGTCGTTAATTTGCTACACACGTTTTATGGTCTTTTTTCAGTATTACGGTTATATAATAAATTGCAGGTCTCATTCTGCCATTTGCTGTTATCTGCTGATGGGTTCTTCATTTTTGGGTGTGTCCAAATGAAAAGATCCACTGACTGCTGTAACTCCACACAGTCATAGCACAGTAAGCCTTGGTCCCAAAGTGAGCTCTTGGAAGGATGGCTTGTTCACGACAGATGGCTGCGTCAGGATGGCTGGAAACAGAGGAGCTGCCGTCCCTGCCTCCTGAAGGTCAGAGTGCCCTTTGCTGGATGTTTATGGTATACCACATTCATTTGCAATTTGACCAATGCACTACTGGTATCTTCTGGTGTGTGTGTGGGTGTGTGCTTGTTTTTATTTCTTTTGGGGAGTGAGAGGTTGTTATCCACACAGCCTGAGCACTAGTATTCATTTGGATAAATGTTTCACTAAATTATCAGAGTAAAACTTGGGGTCAGTTGCCGATTCTTGGCATCTGTTACTCTTTCTCTAAGAAGAGGGATAACAATAAGGGTGTGTGGCATTTAATGACTGTGCACCACAGTGCTTGTCACAGAGCAAGCACACCATAATTGTCAGCTTTTATTAGGACCATTTTTTCTTTGCCCTGGTATTTGTCATAGCATTTGAATTTCTGGGTAAAATGTGGCCCGATATTTCCACCACCAGGAGAGAACAATCACTCCCAACCCCTGCCCTTGCCACGGTGACGGTCAGCGCGTGCGCGGCCGCCCCTCAGGCTTTCTTGCTGGTCGTGTGCACAGCGAGGTCACCCCTCTCTCCACTCCAGTCCTTGCAGCTTTCCCCGTCCCTGCCACCCGTTCCTTTCGGCTGCTAACCAAACTTGTCTTCCACGGCTCGCTCATTCATAGTTCCACGTCCTTTAGGCGGATTCTCTGACCAAGTTCTGTCCACACGAATCTCTTTGTCAAGTCCAAGTGCCTGTGTGGGGAGGAGCACAAGGGGTGGCATTCTTGGGCTGTGGTGGTCACTCACAGGGGCTGGTCTGGAACTTGGTCCTCAGCAGAGCGCACGAACATTCCTGGAGGTCAAGGCCACAGCCCAGGCCCAGTGTCTGTAGATGACAGCACTAGGCTCGAGCATCTGCGGCGCGTGGATTGTTAAACGTCAGCTCTCGGGCATACG
>NW_022103907.1:1155805-1157418 GCF_000313985.2 Echinops telfairi | reverse complement strand
CCGTGTGCACAGCGAGGTCACCCTCTCTCCACTCCAGTCCTTGCAGCTTTCCCCATCCCTGCCACCCGTTCCTTTCGGCTGCTAACCAAACTTGTCTTCCACGGCTCGCTCATTCCTAGTTCCACGTCCTTTAGGCGGATTCTCTGACCAAGTTCTATCCACACGAATCTCTCTTCATCTCCTCAGCAGAGCGCACGAACATTCCTGGAGGTCAAGGCCACAGCCCAGGCCCAGTGTCTGTAGATGACAGCACTAGGCTCGAGCATCTGCGGCGCGTGGATTGTTAAACGTCAGCTCTCGGGCATACGTCTGGTAGGAATTTGGAGCCTGGTTTGTGGTTGTGTCCCCGTGCAGAACACTTTTATTGGTTTCTGTCAAGTGTCCCTTGGTTCCAGCCAGGGACCGTGTCTGATAATTTCTCAGCCAGGCATTCCAGGATGAGTCAGGTGGTGTCAACTGGAACCCCCAGTCTGAGTGAGGGTGACCAATTGTTGAGGGTGACCCCTTGTGACCCCATGCGAGTCTGATGAGAACTGGGGTCATAGGGTCTTCAGTGGCCAGTGTTTCAAAAGTTAGCCATGGTCTTTGTTGAAGGACTCAAACCTCTGACCTCTTGGTTGGTAGCTGAGTGTTGGCCATTGGACTTGTGGCGATGAACTTACCAGAGGAATGGAAGCTCGAAGGATCAAAAAAGAATTCAAAGATTGGACTCTTGGAATTGGTGGGCTTTGTCCGTAGTCCTAGGATCCTAAGCCAGGGGGACCAGCTGGGGGTGGGTGTGGGTGTGGGTTCTTCGGTGTATCTGTGAGTCAACCAGCACCTTCTTCTATTCAAAGGAAGACATATCACCATGGGTCTGTCACTTTGTCACACTGGAGTGGTGTGTGTGGAGGCGTGATGCTAGGAGCGATGTCACTGGCGTTTCGCACACCAGCAGGGTCATCCCAAATGAAGAGGTTTCAACAGCGCTTCCAGACTAGGAGCAGATGATGAAGCATAAATATGATGTCCACTTCAGCGGAATTAGCCACTGAAAATGTTATGACTGACTGCAGAACACTGTCACAGATAGTGCCAGAAGATCAGCCCTCAGAAGGCCCTACAACTATGACGGGGAAAAGCTGCTCTCTCAAAGGAGAGTCGACCGTAATGCTTTGCATGGAGCAAAGCCGTCAGGAGTAAAGTCTCCTGGACCTTAATTTGCTACCGGGACACAACTCAAAATGAGAAGGAACAGCGACCAACATCAAGCAATAATTGGAGCTTGCAAAGTCAAAGTGTGGATCTGGGAACACCAGAAGTTGTCGAAAATGAAACAGAACATATAAAGACTGATATTGCAGGTGTTAGCGAGCTATAGTGGACTGGTATTGGCCATTGTGAAGCAAGCAGTCATATGGTTTACTCTGCAGGGAATGACAGGTTGAAGAGGAATGGCGTTGCAATCGTTGGCAAAAAGGACATTTCAAAGTCTACCTTGCAGTCAAATGCTGTCCGTGAATATCTATCCCAACACAAGGAAATCAAGTCAATACAACTATTCAAATGCATGCACCAACTACTAAAGCGAGTCACGGAGAAAACGAGGAATTGTTTTCGTTGCTGGTTTGAAA
>NW_022103907.1:1153594-1155705 GCF_000313985.2 Echinops telfairi | reverse complement strand
TTTAGGTTTGAGGGATAAGGAGTCTGGAGAGATTTTTTTTCCCCTTTTGGTTTTTAAAGAAACACAGCTTATATACTCAACATACTCTCCCTCCCCTCTCCTTGTTCCTTCCCCCATCCCTGGCCGCCTCATAGTCACCAGTCTTGCCTTTTGGTGTATAAACCATTTTCTTTTTCTTTGTGTTTCCTTGTAATAATGGTGCTTTTAAATATTTATCACCGTAAGATTGGATTATTGGTATTTTTTTCCCTGTTAAGACGATGCTTTCTGTGGATTTTATAAATTAGCCTTTTATTTGATATATTATGACTGAGTATTTTTTTCCCTAATCTGTGGGTTCTCTGTTGACTCTTCTGATGCAGTCTTTTGCTGTGCATAGACATCATATTTTCAGTAGGGCCCCCTTCTTACTTTGTCTCCTATATTGAGGATATTTTTTCATTATGTTCGATAGTGTTATGCTTTGCATTAGGGTCGTTAAATGTGTCCCCATCTTGTCCTTAATGGCCTTTATAATAGCATGGTTTATATTAAAGGTCCTTGATCCATCTTAACTTTGTTCTCATTCATGGTGTGAGGTATGGGTCCTGGTTATTTTTTTTTATAGGTCAAGATCCATTTCTCCAGCACCATTTGTTCAAAGGCTGTGTCTTCCCCATTTAAGTCCCTTATGAAAGATTAAATGTCTACAGGTACATTAGCGGAATTTTTGGGTTCTCAATTCCAGTCCATTGGTCTTCATATCTATCATTGTACCAGTATCAGGCTGTTTGATTACTAAGAAATTGAAGAAGGCTATCAACTTCTTCAGTTTAAAATTGATAACATTGGAATTTTGAAAAGATCTCAAGAACAGATTTGATGCACAGGGCAATTCATGGTCTGCTCCACAGTCAACTCCTAGCCTCATTTTAACTGCTGATATAGAGCTTCTCCATCATTTCTTCCCGCAGATGTAGTCAATTAGACTTCTCTGTATTCCACCGGGAGAGGTTTACATGTGCAGTACCATTTGTGTTTTTGAAGAAATGTATGTACATTGAAAAAGTTGTTGGTCTTGCAAAATTATATCATATGATCCAGTTTCATTTCTATTGCCAAGACCTTATTTGACAACTGTAGTCCCTTCCTCTTTTTTCCCCAACTTTTTCATTGCAATTGCCAATAGTGATCTATGCATATTGATTGCATATGTGATCAATTTTAAATGGAAGAAGTTGATAAAAATTCTTCAATTTCTTAGTAATCACCTGGTGACCAGAGTATTTCCTCCCTTTACAAGAGTGGCCTTGTAACTGAGCACAGCTCCTCATGGAACTGACATGGGCCCAGGGGGTGCTGTCCCTGCTCCGAGTGGCCGAGTGGCTGAGCCAGGACACCAAAGGCATCCAGCACCCACACCTGAGTCACACAACAGATGGAAAGCAAGCGCTTCAAGGAAGCTAGTTCAAGAATAGAATGCCTGTTAGCCTTTATTTAAATTTGCCAATTTCAGAAATACAGTACCCAACTCCCAGGGAGTTATGTGTGTCCCCTTTGACGTCCCATAACTACTATCTATTGAAGAAGCGATTCCATGGTGGCCAAGGGTGGCTGAGGTAGCTGGGGAGTTTAAGGTGAGAACCTGCATGCCTAGAAGCCCACAGTGTTCACGCTCAGTGGAATCAACCTCTAAAAAATTTCCAAACTATAATCACACTCACTACAATTAGTAGGCTAAGTCCTACTACCACTGGCAAGACCCACTTCAGCACTTCAGAGGGGTTTGCTCTAGTCACACGGTTTGAAGGTTTTTTAGGATAGTCAGGTGGCTCTTGTATATTCCTCTCGACAAAGAAGTAAGGATACATCTGTGGAGGAGGAAACGAAGAGTCAGAGGTTAAGAATCCTGATACCCATACATTGCACACCTCACTTGTTTCGTCCCCACCTGAGAACACATCTTCATGACTCTTTCCACCTGCAAGGCTCCCTCAAGTACACTGCGAGGATGGGTCTCCCAAGGAGGCAGCCTCCTTCTTGTGTTTCCTTGCCAGCATCTCCCTTTCTAAGCGTCTCAGTTTGAAAGGTTGGGCTCCAGACTGGGGGACTGATAATCAACCCATGGAAGA
>NW_022103907.1:1144301-1153494 GCF_000313985.2 Echinops telfairi | reverse complement strand
GGTCTTGGAAACCCACAGGGGCACTTCCACTCTCAACTCAGTTACAGTGAGAGTTTCTTGAGTTCCTGCATGTAAGGCTCCCTCAAGGGAGGATGGGTCTCCCAAGGAGGCAGCCTCCTTCTTGTGTTTCCTTGCCAGCATCTCCCTTTCTAAGTGTACGAGTTTGAAAGGTTGGGCTACAGACTGGGGGACTGATAAGCAACCCATGGAAGAGAAGGCTGGGCAGGCAGATAGAGCCCCCCTCCACCCCCCACAACCTGGGCTTTCCTCTCAGCTACTCTTGGAAAACTACTGTCATCCCAGGAGTGCTCAGGAAATCAGGCAAGGTAGACACGGGTGGACAGCTGTTTCTGGAGTCGATTAAAGGACACCAATGTGAGAAGGGCTGGGGGAGGAGGCACATGGACCTTCCTCCCTGGATTCTATTCTTCCTCCCGCCTCTGTGTTTTCCTTACTCTGAAGGGACAGTCATCAAGTGCCTGCTCTGCTGAGCCTGGTGCTCGCAGCAGTGATCGGTATCTGAGGTCTAAGGTGGGTCACCTTCTCTCATTGTCCAGTAGGCATATAAGACAGGTACCGAAACCATCACACCAGCGAGGAGAATGAGTCAGGGTCTCATGAGAAGCACCAACAGAAAGGAGCGCACAACGCAGGTGAGTGTCTGGGGGTGGGGGAAGTAATAGATGACAAAGTAGATCTCAGAGAGGAAAACATCTGAGGCTGGGAGAACATGAGCACAGGTGGAGTTGGGGGGTGACCCGCTAAGAGGAGAAACTGACAGTTGTCAGAGCACAGAGAGAGGCAATTGTGGGGGGGCTTGTCTGGAATGTTGGTCCCTTTGCCAGGAGCACAGAGTGTCAAAGGCAATAGGGGGAGGTGAGCCTTCCCTCTGGCCTCTACTCAATAGGGAGTAAGGGCCTGAGGAAGGACTCTCAACAGCTGGGACAAGACTGGGGTCACTTTTTAGCAGCAAGTGAGGGGTGAATGGAGAAGGGAGGGAGGTGGGAAAGTTGGGAAGACAAGTCAGGGACCATGTCAGTGATCCAGGTAAGGGTTGTCCATGCCCTGACAAGGGGTGAGCAATAGGATTATGAGCTCTGAGAATATACATGCTGTCTTATTTATCTTTGCCTTCTCATTCTTAGCTCCTAGTAGTGCCTGGCCTATGAAATAGCTGCCCTACACCTTTCTCAAGACAGAATCTGACAGCTCCTTAAGAAGTGATGGTGATTTGGTTAAAGAGTTTACGCCTGGCCCATTAGGGATTTCTAGGACTTTGCATCTAATCATTTGGACTGGTGGGCATGTCACCTTAAAAGCCACATAATTTAAATCCTCTTTACTCAAAGCCCAACACCAGCATGCGAGAAATCTGAAACCATTACCTCTGGTACTTCCCACATCCTCCTTCTTCCTGCCACTCTTGGAGGCGGATGACCCACAAGTCTGGATCCAAGACAGGTGGAAAAGGCAGCAGAAAGGGAGTTTGGTTCATGGGAATAAGTGCCCATCTTCTCGGGAACCCCATAGACACATGGGGGAGCTGCAAGTCTATTCTATGGCCGCTGCTCAAAAGAGGGGAGCAATGAATGGTGACGCTGGACCCAAAATGGAAACTTGGCCTCCTAGATTAAAGCAGGTCCCTCTGCTTTTATTGGTGCTAAGGCCTTACTGAGCCTTATTTAATCCTTTTGTGACTTTTGGGACATATATTGTTCGCCAATATTGTCTGCTTTTCAGGATTTTTTGGGAAGTTATTATCCCAGTTTTAGTAAATGCAATGCCTGGCAGGGACCTATAATTAAGAAAATCTGTAGAAACAACTCTCACCCCATTGATTCTACCACCAGAGTCCATGTGAGGCATCTGTGCCACACAATTGTATCAAAATCCACATTATTTCCAAATTTCCCCCAGGAGTAAGGGCATTTCCAATTAACTAGAAATTAAAGACATTTGTAAAAACAAGGCTTAACTTAAATAAGTAGTAAAAGGAGTACTTTGGACAGAGACCAACAGCAGCTTTAAACCTGCGGTTCACATAGAAGACAACACCACCCAGAAATAAAACCACTTAAAATAAAAGCAGTATTCAAAATGAAATAAACTTACAATACTGAAAATAGGGAACCACGTGTATCATCCACAATAAAGGCAACTACAAGGGGACTAGCAGGGAAGGTACAGCTACAAAACATTCAAATGGAGAGGAAGTCAAGTAGTTCTCAGGCGAGAAGAGACTATATTAAACTTGGAATACAAATAACAAAATAACCTCAAAGAGAATGGAAAAGTTCATCAAAATAAAAAAGACCACAAGAAAGTGGTTAGTAGAACAACAACAACAACAACAACAAAAGTAATAAAGCCCAGAGACAAAAGGGACTCGCTCAGCAGATAGTTTTATGAGGAACATAGTGAACAATAACACCTCAAAAAAAGACACAGTAAAAGGACAGAAATAAATTCATCTATATTGACAAAGGTATGGAAATGGATTAAATGTAACAGTCAAGAGACAGAGTAGAATGGATAAAAAAACAGAACCCATTAATATGGGGCTTAATCACTCCTTAAACACAATGACCAATGTAGACTAAAAGTTGAAGGGTGGAAAACAATCGAGCTAATGACAACAAGAAAAAAGGGGGAGAGGCAATATTAATCTCTGATAAAATGGACTTCAAGGCAAAGTTCTTCACGAGAGACAGAGACATTGCATAATGACTGACATGACAACTGATAAGACAAAACCATAAGAAACAAAGACTCTGGAAGGACATTAACCAAAGTGCTGTGGATTAGAAGAGAGAAATAGACAGCACTACACGAATTGTAAGAAATTACAATATATTACTTTCCAGGAAGGACAAAACAACAGGAAATCAGCCCAATAAAAACACAGGACTAAATAACCCAATTAAACAACTGGACCTCCTAGACATACACAGAAAACCTCACCCAACAGCGGCAATATACATTCTTTTCCAGTACACATGGAACAGTCTCTGGACTAGCTTCGGATACAAAACAAGTCTGAACACATTTAAAAATCTCAAGATGCTTTTACAAAAGGCTTTCTCAGACCACAATACTGTTGTTGTTCGGTGGCAGTGAGTCTATTCCGCCCCATAGTGTGTCTATGCACAATAAAACAGACACCGTCTGACCCTGCACCCATCCTCCCAATTATTCCTATTCTTTAGCCTCATGTTTCAGCAACAGGGTCAAGACATCTCTTTGAGAGCCTTCCTCTCCTTTGCTGCCCCTCTACCCTACCTAACATGTTCTTTGTCAGGGATCATTCTCTCCTGACAACATATGCAAAGTATATAAAGATGATGTCTCACCATCCTTGCTTCTAAGGGGCACTTTGGTGCATTTCTATAAGGCAGATCAGTTTGTGCTTTTAGCTGTCCATGGTATTTTCATTATTTTTCATCAGTACCACATCAAATGTATCTATTCTCCTTTGGTCTTCTTTATTCAGTGCCCAACCATCACATGCACAATCAAGATGCCATGACTCTGGGCAGGCACATCTTACTCCTCAAAGTAACATCCTTACTTTTCAATACTCTAAAGAAGTCCTGTGCAGCTGATTTACCCAATGCAACTCATATTTTGATTTCTTGACTGCTGCTCCCATGACTGTGGGTCTAAGCAAGATAAAAGGTTGACAACTTCAATCTTGTATCCCTTTATAGTTACCAATGGGTAAGTAAAGGCCCAATTGAGAGGATTTTGATCTTCCTTATACTGAGTTGTAATCCATACTGAAGGCTGTAATCCTGGCTCTTCATCAGGAAGTGTTTCAAGTCCTCCTCACTTTCAGCAAGCAAGATTGTGTCCTCTGCATATTGCAGGTTGTTAATAAGCCTTCCTCCAACCGTGATGACACATGATTCTTCATATAATCCAACTTTCCTGATTATTTGCTTCGCATACAGATAGAGTAAATATGATGAGAGTAGACACCCGTGACACACACCTTTTCTGATTTTAAACTGTGACTGGGGAATGCACGCTAAAGATGTGAGAGCCATAGAACAAACAGAGAGATGCACTCCCATGTCCAATGCAGGGCTGTTCACAGTAGCATAAAAATGTAAACAAACTAAATGTCCACCAGGGGAATGGTAGATCAACAAGCTTGTACAAACACGCACAATGGAATGCTATGCGTTGCCAGAGAATAATCATGAAGCCATGAAGAACCTCAAGGCATGGATGGATTTGGAGAACATTATGATTAGTCAAATAAAACCATCACAAGAGGAAAACTATCGTATGAGACCACTGTTAGAAAATGAAAAATCAACACAAAGGTTTTTATACTAAAAGAAATAGACTTTTCTGGTTACTAGGGATGGAGAGGAAGGGACTGAAGGAGAAGACAGAGGTGAGTGGATAGACCATGGTTAAGCTGGATGGTGGGAGGACAATATTATATAGGACGGAGAAGGGGGAAAAGCGAGATGGGTACAGCCAGGTATATGGAGATCTGATAAAGCAGTTTTAGTTGTTGAATGCCAAAGTGGTGCTCTGAAATGTACACGCCCAACTAATCCACACACATTTTTAAAATTTCCATTTGATTTCCATATTTCATTACTGAAAACACATGGTATATAGAATATTTCAAACTATGAGATAATTCCATCATGAAGAGGTTAAAGAGTCATAGCTATGGCCTATAAAACTCACTGCCATCCAGTCAATGCCAACTTATACTGAACCTAGAGAACAAGGCAGAACTGGCCCTGTATGTTTCTGAGACTGTAACTCTTTAAGGGAGTAGAAAGCCTTATTTTTCTTCCGAGCAGTGGATGGTGGTTTAGAACTGCTGACCTTGTGGTTAGCAGCCCAATCCATAACCACTGTACCACCAAGCTCCTCATGGCCTAGTAAAGGAGGCTCCAACTCCTCTGAAAGTTCCCTTGATTCCAAAACACTCAGCAGTTCCACAGGGACAAGGCCTGGCCCTTACAGAGACGAAACCACTGCCATCAGATGGATTGCCACTCGCAGTGGCCCGGTGGTCCAAGAAGACAGAGGAGAACTGCCCACAGGGTTTAGGGGCTGGACGTCTCAATCAGGGCAGAGTGTCACATAGGTCCCCTGAGGGGCAGCTGGTGGGCTTAAACTGCCAACCTCCCAGCTGCAGCCAAGAACTTTGTCCACTCAGCTACCAGCACTCCGAAAGGAAGTTCAAGGCGATGAGAACATGAACCTGCCCCCACCCCTGGGCTTGAAGTGAAGCTTAACAATCACTCACATATTCTTCCTTAAAAGGAGCCCCTGAGCGGAGTCCTCACCAAGGTTCCACCAGCAGCCCCCCTGCCTCCTCCTCCTCCTCCTCCTCACAGCTCTGGGCTCTCCATTTGCCCCTCCCATCACAGACCCTCTCTCTACGGGAGCATCCCTAAGCCTGCTCTGAGGTCTCTGACCACCACTCTCTCACCCCCTCCCCCCTCAGCTGCTTCTCCCTGTGCCCTCCTGCCTCCCTGGAACCCTTCTCCCACAGCTCCATGGCTGACACTGGGTGCCAGGCGCGTGGGGGAAGGTGGCAGTGCGGAGCCCTGGTGGTGGGTGCAGGGAAGAGGGGGAGCCACGTTCTGGGTTCTGGAGAGGGACAACAGCAGGTGCTTCTGGATTACCTTGGTGGGGCAGGAAACGGGGATCACCGCTGCCAGCTTCAGGGTGTTCGACTTCATTCCGAGTGGCTGAAGCTGGTGGGAAGGAAAAGAGAGGTGGGTGTGGTCATTTTGTTCTGACCAAGTGACCAAATCCTCACTGCCTAGTGCAGTGGGTGGAACTCGGACCTTGATGTCAGCGAGCCTGGCTGCTCCTGGCTCTGCCAGTGGTCGCTCTGTGACCTGGGTGGGTGGGTGGGTCTCTTAGCGTCTCCCTTACAAACTCTGAATACTTAATCTTAAATACGGAGGCTTAAACTGCCTGGCACAGTGTTGGCACATGGGACACACTGAGCAAGTGTGAAGTGTCTGCCTCCCAGGCACCGGCTGAGAGCCCCTGGAGAGTCCACAGGAGAGGGCGAGGCCGGGCCGGGCACAATCACACGGGCGTCCTATTTGAAGAGAGTCTCCGCAGTCAGCGCGTCTCTCATCGCGGGCCCCTTGCAAAGGGAGGCCCAGGACAAGGTGCCACGCTGCAGGGGTGGGACAGTGGCCTGAGACGAGCCCCCAGGGAACCGGCGCACCAGCTGCCTCCTCTTACCATGTTGGCCCAAAGGGCCCTGGAGAGCTGGGAGTGGAATTTCTGATTTGGGTGGATGCAGTCTGGGGCGAAGAAGGAGGTGTCCGGGCGTCCATCCTGCGGGGAGAAGCACAGTCCTCAAGAGGCCATTGGCTCGGGTGGGCCTGGCCCTGCCCTGCCTGCTAGTCCCTCCTCCCCCAGGGGTGGGTGGAGACTGGTCCTCCCCAGGCCTGCTAGCTCCGGATGGAGCAGAGAGATCCGGAGCAGGTAGCCTCAGGGCCCACACCAGCCCCTTACTGCTGCCACAGTGCCCCTCACTGCACCCAAGAGCCCCCTGTGTACATGTACGCGCTGTCACAGGACGCCTTCAAGATCCACAGAAACAAACCCGCCGCCACTGAGCTGATTGCCACTCATGGGGACACCACGGTCACCTCGTCACACAGCCCGTAGGGTTGTCCTGACTCTAATCCTTCCGTCAGCTCAGCTTCAGGCCAGTCGTCACATGTCAGTCATTTGCACCCCTGGGAACCTGCTACCCGAGCTTATGCCACAGGTGCTGGACCAGGCTCCTTGTCTCTGAGGAACCCTGGCCGGCCACCTGGGAAAACCTCTCCGCAGTGTTTGTCCAGCTGGCCCTTGGGGTCTTGGGGCGGGGGGCAGGGGTGAGTGTGTGAGAATCTAGGCCGACCCCCGGCCGTGTGCCCCCTGACTCCTGTCTCCATGACTCGGGGGCACAGGCCTGTCTCCTTGCAACTCTGACCCAGTGAGGAGGGTCTTGGGACAGAGGCTCCGGTGAGCAGAAGCCAGCCCTCCCCCGGCCCTTTCTCTGATCTCTTCTGTTCAGAGTGGACGCATCAGGAAAAGAACACGGCCAGGTGGCACACAGCGAACCCAGAAACCCTTCTTGCTAACTGAAGACTCAGAGAGTGTTGGGGGGCTGCTGGGGGCACGGCAGGAGGCTGGTCACCATGTAAGGACTTGTGGTTGTTTTGGTTCTGCCCCTTCAGGACAGACACCGCCGGCCCTGGGCCCTCCTCGTGATCGGCGGTCTGTTTGCGTCCACTTCTCCGGCTACTGTGTCAGTCCTCATGAGGGGCTCCCTCGTGTCCACTGACCCCTCCTTGATCACCCACAAGACCTCTCACTCCCCACGGGGCTTCAGCAAAGCCACTTCCCAGCTCCGGGCCTGTGATGGGTGGTGGACAAGGTCTAGTGTCTGAATAGCACCGTGCCGGGGGGGATACCAAACCTCCAACCAAACCCACTCTCACTGAGTGCGTCCATTCTGATGTGCAGCAAACTTCTACAGGGGACCCAAGGCTGTTTTTCCTCATGGGAGCAGACAACCTCATCTCTGCAGAGGAACAGCTAGTGGGTTTGAACTGCTGACCCTGAGGTTAGCAGGACATAGTAGGTGTGCCATAGAACAGATGCTGTCTTCAGCCCTAATGGAGCTCGCCACACCAGCTGTCCTGGAGGCCACGGCCCAAACATTCCCTCGGGCCGCACCCCCCAGAGCACAGTGTGGGGAGCAGCTTTCCCCTGCCTGGTCTTTACCATGTTGTGGGCACCCCGCCCCCCAATACACACACTCTTATGGGAGCACTTGGGATTCTCCCAAGCTTCTTTCCCAAATGGAGCATGGCCGGCTCCCCCCAGGAGCCCCGTGGGTGTGGGCAGGTAGTGCACCTGTAGGCTTGGGACCCGGACGTTTTGGAAGAAGGGCTGCAGAACCACGGCGAAGTCTCCTCGGGTGTCGTAGCGGCCTGAATCCACCAGCTGACGCATTCTGTCCTGCGGAACACACAGCCAGTTCAGCATATGCAATGGCTGTGCTGTGGTGCTAGGGTCAGGGCCAAAGGTAGTGGACAGCATGTGTGACACCCTTGCCCCCATTTCCCAGCCAAGGGCTGTGTTCAGCCTGTTATTTCCTTAAGATCACAAACACATTTTGCTGTAACTTTCCTTCCAGACAATTGGAAGTAAGTGAATGGTGGAGAGAGGTCTCCTTCATGGACTTACTTGGTAGACCTGGGTGATGATGTCTAACTGTTCAGATTTCCCTTTCTGGTCCAGAACACAGTTACAGAGAAGCCTGCACAAAGGGAGGCAGGAGAAGCCAGAGCTGAAGCCCAGACCATGCAGAGGCCGGGCCTCAGGGTGGGTATGGCTTTGGTTACAGGGAGGGTGACTTCTGGGAGCCCTGGCCCAGTGTGGTTAGCTAGCACGTGTGCTGTGGGGTTGGACGCAATGCCTGGGGCAGGTTGTCAGCCCAGTAGGGGCACAGGATCCAGTCCCTCAGGAACGTGGAGCGTGAGCAAGCACGCACTCACATAACAGAGGACCAGTGCCGGGTGCAGGCACTAGGCTTCCCACCCTTTACATGAAGCAGATGAACCAGGCAGAGCCAATCCAACTTGGCATGGAAATAAAAATGCATCGGAGCTGGTCTTCGGCGGTCATGACCCTCATGCCCGCAGACACCACCTTGGACCACACTGTCTTCCTTCCTCGTTACCACCTGTCTACCACCTTGCTTCTACTATGAGGCATTTCCTGCCTATAGAAGAGCCGTCACATATTACAGAGCTAAGGCGGCGTTAAGCATGGTGCCCAGGAGGCCGGCTGCAGAAGCGTCCTTCAATGAACATCCTCTGTAAGTTATAAAGGAGAACGGAACACGCACTCATGGACCCCCACCTGGCTGAAGAAACAGCACGCTCCCAGGTGTAAGTTCCCTGTGGGCCCCCTCCTGCCCCAATTCCCTTCTTCCCTCTAAAGGCCAAGGCTGTTCTGAAGCTGAAGCTTGTGCTTCCTCTCCTGGTGTGTTGTCCTCCGTCTGCTGCATTGAGCACACGTGCAACCCGCCCTGCGCTGGCCCCTTCCCAGGCCTGGCCTTCACCCTCTCAGACACCAGCCTTTGTCCCAGCCTGCCCCCAGGACCACAGAGACTCCTGCCTGGCACCTGGAGGTT
>NW_022103907.1:1135404-1144170 GCF_000313985.2 Echinops telfairi | reverse complement strand
AACAGGGTCATGGCTCTGAGCTCTAGGAAGGGGTGTCCTGGTGCAAGTGCCCCTCTAGAGACTTGGATACATGGAGAGACAAGACAGGAAGGCTCTGAGGAGTCCCTGGCACCTGTGAGTGAGACCAGGGTGAACACATGTCTCCCAGGTGCCAGCACCTGCCTACCTGGCCTGCTGCACTGGGCACTTGTCCTGGTTCTTCAGGAACACCTGGCGAATGACACTTGGGCTCATGAAGTCCACGAGGTTGACCAGGGCTCTGGGCACCTACGAGCAAGACCAGAGATGAGGGAGGAGGCCTGGGGCTGCTTCCTCCAGCTGCCTTGGTGAGCTGAGAAGTGGGAACGGGTTGGGGGGCTTTAGAACTCCAACTCAGTGGCCCAGAGGGTAGTTATGGGGAGGGCTCTGCAGGCTGTGCACCACACAACTGTACGAGGGCCACCCACGTGGGACAGCTGGGTGACACGAGTCTAAACCCTGGGAGTTCCGCGCAGCTCAGCCATCATTTAGTGAGGCCCCATCCCTTACCCCCAGCATGCTGAATTTAAATTGGGAGACTGGAAACCTGCCCATCCCCTTCCAGGGCATCTGGCCAAACTCCTTTGAGCACTCCTGGGGACTCAACCACCGCAGAGGCACCTGGCAGGTAGTGTGCCCTCCTGGGTGGCTGAAGCAGGGGGCCCTTGTCACGGGACAAGGAGAGGGCAGGCTGCTGGGGATCAGTCTAGTGAGGGCCTTGCTTAAGACCAGGGGTGGGGAACCTCGTTTCTGCAAGGACCATGTGGGTATTTATCTTCTCATTAGTGGGCCATACAAAATTATCCACTCAAAAGTCAGTCGGTCATTTGGTCAATCATGTAATTCATTGACCACTAATGCGATGGCTAGAAATGCCTGTCTTGAGTGACTCTGTGACTTTAGCTGGTGTCGATCATTTGGGGCCAGATGCTCCCCACTCATGCCCTAGACCGTAGGTTTCCAAACTCATCTGGTGTGTTGCCCCCTTTTCAGGAAAACAGGAAGAAAAGTACTCAGCCCCCACCTGTTGGCAGTTGAAACCTTTGTACCACAGCCCATATCCAGGATAAAGTCCACCTGCCTGGTTTTGCAGCCCCCCTGCATCTTTGCAGGGCCCCCACTGGGCAGCATCACCGCTTTGGGAAGCACCGCGCTAGGCCCTCTCCAAGGCTTGGACACAGGTCCCAGCCTGGGGCCAACTGAGAGGCACCCCAAGCAGCTCCCACCACCAGGACTGTCCTGACGTGAGTGGGGTGCCCATTAGAGCACACACAGCCTTCCTTCTTCCAGCTGAGGTCCCTCTGGACTCTATTCCTCAGGGTGGCCCCAACCTCTGGAGAGGGGTGGAGAGCAGGCCCTTGCCCTCTCCTTCCAGGGAGGAGCTACTTCCACCTGGTTCCCCCACACAGCTGGCAGGCTTGAGCTATGCCAGGTTGTGGGAGCCTCCCACCCACCTCTCTGTGCAAGACGTCCAAGGCTTTGCGGAGATGTGCAGTAAAGTTGGCTGCGGAATACGTCTTCTGGAAGAGACAGGGGGTGGGGGCACAAAGGGAGGAGCTGGTTAGGGTAGATGGGCAGCGGAACAGTGCACACAGGTTTCTCTTCTGACTCTAGCTCTGAGCACTGCGCTCCCCTGGCCGCCAGCTGAGACCCCCTGAGATAAACCTTTGACAATTCCAAGTTGTTCAAACTGGGCCAGCCAGAAGATTAGACCTTCCAGCCAGAGCTTTAGCTCAGGAGCAGAAAGGAGAGGGTCCTGCTTCTTCTCGTTCTGGATTCCTGGGGGTCTGGGGGCACCGCGTACATGCTTCCTCATGGCACCAGAGACCCAAAGAGGGACCCCCAAACCCCAGGATTGTGGCATAAGGTGTGTTTATGCGCTCGCTCTCGCTCTCGCTCTCTCTCCTAGGCGCAGTTGAACGATCCCAGGATTGTTGCAGGCACTGTTCTGAGCGCGGATCGTTCCTGTGTTAAATCAGGCGCAAGGAGTAGGCACGCCCCTCCCCGCTCACCGAGTCCGTGCAGTAGTCACAGAGATCGGCGCTTCCAATCAGCACGGTGATGACCTTCCAGTGGCGCTGGAAATCCACTCTCTACACAGCGGGGAGAGGAGACCTGTGACTCCAGGCGACACACAGCGAAGCCTCCGGCTCTCATCCACTCAAACCCCCACCACACGCCCGTGCCCCCTTGGAAGGCCAGACGTGGAACCTCAGAGGGGAAGGCATTTGAGAGACGTCATTGTGCACCACCGAATCTCGGCATTTCACTTGGGGACCAACCCAGGGGGCTAGACTGAGTTTTCATCGACACGAGTAACGCTGACTCACCGTGTCCGCTTTCATCCTCTGCACTAGAGCGTGGGCTTGGTCCACGAGGTCCCTGAGAAGAGAAGAAAGCAGTGCCGTTGGGGCTGAGCCACCGAACCCAGAGTGGTCCTCCCAGGGACGTGAGCAGGGGGCCGCATCACCGGCTGCAGGAGCCTGCGGCAGAGCCTCTGGCGAGGCTGGCCTCTCTGCAGCATCACTGTGACAAATAAGCTCGGGGAGGCCCATCTGTGCTTGCTCTAACGGGTGCTGCACACACGTCTGCTGCCCCTAGTCTCGCTGCTGGGACTCCACACACTATTGCCTTAGGGTCCCAGGCCAGGAACCCCGCGTCTCTTCTGAGGGCTTGCATAAATAGCCTCAGCCCAGACCTCTGAAAGCACACTTCTAATTTCGTTTTGCTTCCCTGAGATTCTGAAGCTCACACACTCACTTAAAAAAACTCCATCAAGTGTTTTCCGATTCAGAGAAACGGACTAGTAACTAAAACTGCTGATGTAAACAGAGTGCCCCCAGCCCGCCCCCCTCCAATGGACCTTCACTACATTCATTGTTAGTTCCATTCATGGGTGAAGGATGGGACATGCCGCCGCGAGTGCTCTAGGGTTTAGGGCCCCTTCATCTTTTGAGCTATCCCTAGGCTTTCCGTTTGCCGTACTGTGGTGGCTTGTGTATTGCTGTGATACTGGAAGCTACATCACCAGTATTTCAAGTAGCAGTAGGGTCATTCAAGGTGAACAGGTTTACTCAGACCTTCCGGATTCAGAACAGGCTACGACGAAGGAGGAATAAATAGCCTGCCCACTTCTGATTATCCACGGGAAGCCTTATGCATCGCAGTGGAATGTTGTCCTATGTACAGGCTGGAAGGCACTCAAAATACAACTGAGGAAGTGTTGCTCCCTCGGAGTAGAGTTGAGTGTAATGATAAAAGGCTTTGGGATCTTCATTTGCTGATGGGGCATGACTCAGAGTAAGAAGAAACAGCTACAGCTATCTCAATTGGAACATGGAATTTACTGAGTATGAATCTGGGAAAAGTGGGAGTCATCAAGAATTCAGGGACACACATAAAGGTCAATATTCTATGCATTAGTGAGCTGAAATGGACATATTAAATCAGAAAATCAGACCGCTTGCTATGGCAGGAATGACAAAATCAAGAGGAACAGCACACAATTCATCATCCAAAAGGACACTTCAAAATGTATCTTGAAGTGCTGTCTGTGAGAGGACAATACTTTTATTCGTAATAAGAAATCCAGTTAATACAAATATTATTCAACCACTAAAGTCAGCGATAATGAAATTGAAGCCTATCAACTTCTCCAGTATGAAATTGATCAAACAAGCACTCAAAATGTATTCCTAATTATTGGTGATTGGACTGGGAAAATTGTAAAGGAAGAAGAAGGCAGAATAGTTGGAAAATATGACCTTGGTAATATGGATTAACCTGGAGATCACATGATAGAATTTTTAGATGCAAATACCTTTTCTTCAACAACATGAACGGTAACTACACACTTGGGTCAGGCCAGATGGAATACACAGGGATCAAATAGCCTACATCTGGGGACGAGACTACGGAGATGCTCAATATCAGTCAAAACAGGGCCAGGACCTGACTGTGGAACAGAGTGTCCATTGCTCCTATGTAAAATTGAGGCTGAAGTTGAAGAAAATTAAAATAAGTCCATGAGAGTGAAAATACTACCTTGAGTCTATACCACCTGAATTTTGAGAAGATCTAAGAATGTATTTGAATCAGTAAACACTAATGACTGGAGATCAGATGAGCTGTATAATGACATTAGGAACATCACACATGAAGAGAGCAAACATTATTTAAAAGACAGGAGAGATCAAAGTGGATGTCAAAGAGACCTTGAAACATACCCTTCAGGGTAGAGTAGCTAAAACAAAGGGAAGAACTGATGAAATTAAAAGAACTGAACAGAAAGTTTCAAGGGCAGCCCCAGAAGACAGAGTAAAGTAGTATAGCACAGTGTGCGAAGGCCTGGACTTGGGAAAAGAAGAACATGCACAACCTATCTTAAGCTGCAAGAACTGAAGGGGAAAAAAATCAAGCCTTGGGGTCTACTATTGAAAGATTCTTTGGACACAATATTGAATCATGCAGTTGGCATCAAAATAAAATGGAACTAATACACAGAATCACTGTGCTAAAAAGAATGTGTGGTCATTCAACCATTTCCAGAGTTAGCATATGATTAAAAATCAATGGTACTGAAAGAAAGCCAAGGTGTGATACAGGCATTGGTGAAAAACAAGGCTACAGGAATTGATGAGATACCAATTGAAATGTTTTGTCACACCTATGAAGGATTGGAAGCACTTATTTACCTATGCCAAGAAATCTGGAAGACAGCTACTTGCCCAATTGATTGGAAGAGGTCCTTATTTATACTCATTCGAAGAAGTGACCCCACAGAACATATAAGCCATTGAACAATGTCATTGATATCACCTGCAAGTAGAGGTTAGCTGAAGATCATCCAACAGCTGTTGCAGCGTTATATAGACAGGAAACTGCCAGAAATTCAAGATGGATTCAGAAGAGAAATGGAAGAAAAGATATCATTGCTGATGTCAAACGTATCTTGTCCGAGAGCACGGAATACCAGAAAGATGTTTGCTTGTGTTTTATTGACTACAAAACGGCATTTGACTGTGTGGATCATAGCTAACTATCGATCGCATTGAGAATAATGGGAATCACTGAACACTACATTGCACGTGCAGCACCTGTGCACAGAGCAAAAGGCAATCTTTCAAGCAGAGCATGGGACTACTGAGGGCTTTACTATCAGGAAAGGTGTGAATCAGTGTTGTATCTTCCCACCAGTCTATTCAATCTGTATGCTGGGAAAACAATCGGAGAAGCAGGAGTGTAGGAGGAAAACCCTGCCTCGGGATCTAAGGAAGTTTTAGAAACAAGCGCTGATATATAGATGGCACAACCTTGCTTGCTTCAATTGCTGATGGCGATCCAAGATTGCAGCCTTCAATACTGATTACAATTCAATGTAAAGAAAACGGATGTTCTTACACTAACATCACCATACACTGAGAAAAGATTGAGGTTGTTGAGAATTGTTATCTTGCTTGGACCCACCATCAATGCTAATCGAGGCAGCAGTCAAGAAATCAAACCACATATTGCAGTAGGCAACTCTGCTGTACAAGGCCCCCTGAAAGTGTTGAAAAGCAAGGATGTCACTTTGAGGACTCAGGTGCGACGGACCCCGGCCACAGTATTTTCAGTCACCTCATCTGCATGTTCAGGTTGGACATGGAACAAGTTGGCCCAAGGAAGAGTCGATACATTTGAATGATGCTGCCGGTGAAGAATACCGAAAGTACCATGGGCTGCCAGAAGAACAAACAATTTGGGAAGAAATAGAGCCAAAATGCTTCTGGAAGTGAGGATGGCGAGACTTCATCACACGTACTTTGGATGTCTTATCCGGAGAGACCAGCCCATGGAGAAGGGCATCCTGCTTGGTAAAGTGAAGGGGCAGGGAAGGGGAGGGGCCTCTCAACAAGGGACTGCGACATAAGAACAACTGTGAGGGTGGCAAAGGGCCAGGCAGTGTGCCTTCTGTTGTCAGTCAGAATGGACTTGACAGGCACATCACAACAACAACAACAACAACAAAAACCCCAGCATCATTTGTAGCCCTTGCCACTTGCAAGACTGAGGGAGTGCCTCTCTCTAGCACTGTGCTCTCATGGCAATCTTCCAAAACCTAGATAAGACTGGCTGGTGAGCCTAATGACTAGAGCATGCTGCCCATGAAGTAAGACCTGGAGTGCAGCCTCGGGGGGCCTTGCTCTAGCCCCGGCTGCTGTGTCTCTTGTTGCCCTCCCGGTCACAGGAACGGCGAGGCGAGAGAACTGCTGAGATTCCCCCAAGTCATTCCTGCTGATGGATGAACATCCCCTTGGGAGAAGCACACCCAAGTCAGCTTAAGGGTCCCAAAGGGGGCTGTGTGCCTCCCTCTCCCCTTCCAAAAGCCCCTTCCCCAGATGCCATACCTAGTCTTTGCTCCAGGAACAGCCTGATTGAGGAATGCATTTGTTTCATTAGCATCACCGGTGCCCACGGCGTAGCCTGTGAGACTTGGATTAAACTCCCGGAGGATATCTGGAAGAGAAGCGGGTGAACAGGCCACAGAGAGCTCGGGCTAGAGGGCCAGGGTGTCTTTTCTGCTCCTGTGGGGTCCTGAGGAGTGTCTGGGCAGCAGAGGCAGCACGGGGAGTTGGGACCCTCCCCAAGTAAAGAATAGGTCACCCAAGGGTGGCTTGGGCCACTGCAGCACGAGTTCCACCCCACCCCTTGCCTTCCACATCCCGGACCCCCAATTTACAATTCATAGTCCAGCGAATTTTTTGTCTCTAAAATTCCTTGGGTCAGCCGCGACAGCCTTTTACAGTTGAGGCCATCTGAGGCTCCGAACCCGAAGTTATTTGTCCTAATTATCTGGTAAGCAGGTAGGAAGGCCAGAACTTAAACCTGGGTCTTCTGATCTGAATTGCAATACCCTTTCCACCATCACAAACCTTACCCCCACCCCTGGGATGTCCATGGATCCCTCTCCTGACTTCAGTCTTCAATGGCAGCTCACGGGAGAGATGCATTTGGTCATTTTAGCTGTGAGGGGCGCTCTGGGAGCTTAGGACTCGGACGGAATTGTGGACAGATTCAAGCCCCTGTGGTTACTTACTAGGTAATGTGGTCACATTTTTCAGGGAGTCATCACCGCCTGAACTGTAGGGAGGGAAAGAGGGAGGAAGGCATGGAGGGGGAGGGAGAGGAAGAGAATCAATACATCCACTTTACAAATAGCAGCCCCATCTTTCCTAGGGTAGATCCATAAAACGATGAGGTATCCGCTGCATGTCGGACTTCTGCAGATTCCTGAGAAAATGTAAATTCCCCACGGATTGGGTCTCCTCTCCAAATCCGGGATTTGAAAGCAAAAGAGAATCATTTCCTTTTCTGCTAAGTCAGGAAGAAGAGTCCCTCGCTCAGTATGTGCTAGGTGCTCAGCCCCATGGCCACCTCATGTCTCCCAACGTAGGACTCTCTCTAATCTACAAAGGAGGACATTCTCTTGCAAAAGAGCCTTAGAAACCACCCTTGCTCGAGCTGGAAACATTTAGAAAGTGGGAAAGTTCTCTGCCCAGTGGTCAGGTAAAATTCCACTGACAGGTTCAGTAAAAGATCCCTCCTTGTCCAGTCTAATTCCAAATTCTAATTAGTTTAATGATCCTCAACCGAACCCGAAGAGACAATCTAAGATTTCACTTCCTTTCATGACTTGAAATTGTGTGCCATGCAGGCTGTAGGGAAAGAACGGTTTCTATGTTAACAAATTCCAATATTGAAGACAGACTGTATTTATTCATGTCTTCCTCTTTTGCCTCCCTCCTTGATCCAAGCCTACTCTTCTAGCCCCTAGATATCGAGAACAGCCACGACGCCCAGCCCACCAGCGGAGGTTTCTCCAAGGACAGGCCATCAACCAGAGGCAGGGTGTTCTCCATTCACGGGATGCTTGGAATGAAGTTACGTGTATTTCATACCAAGTGGCCCAAGGCTTAGTCACAGACTCAGCAAGCCGCCCCGTGTGGTGGAGCGGACGGAGCTCCAGTTCCTGCCACCCTTCTATTTCACTGGTGACCTCCAACTCCCATCAAATGCCTGATTAGCATGCGGCCAGTGACGGGTTGTTTACATGAGTTTCCAGTTCTTCCCCAACTTCGCATGAAGCTGCAGCTGCTGCCTGATCCACTCCTGGATTCTTCTTCCTCTGGACTAAAGGCACTTAATCGGAACACCGTGCTTAAGTGGTGTTGGTGTTGTTAGATGCCATCTAGGCAGTTCTGATCCATAGCGACTCCATGCACAACAGAATGCAATAGTGTCCGGCCCTGTGCTACCCTCACAATTGTTCCTGTGCCTTACTGGTCCAGTTTGAGGATCTGGGTCTTTTTTTTTCACATTAAAAATAAAGTCCTTTTATTGGGGGCTCATACAACTCTTATCACTATCCATACATGCATCCATTATGTCAAGCACATCTGTACATCTGTTGCCATCATCATTCTCAAAATATTTGCTTTCTACTTGAGCCCTTGGGATCAGCTCATTTTCCCCCCCTTCATCCCCACTCCCTCCTCCCTCATGAACCCTTGATAATTTATAAATTATTATCTTGTCATAGTTTATACTGTCCGACATCTCCCTTAACCCACTTTTTTGTTGTCCATCCCCCAGGGAGAAGGTTATATGTAGATCTTTGTAATCAGTTCTCCCTTTCTAACCCACCTTCCCTGCACCCTCCCGGTATGGTCACTCTCACCACTGGTCCTGAAGGGATCATCTGTCCTG
>NW_022103907.1:1123537-1133769 GCF_000313985.2 Echinops telfairi | reverse complement strand
TGTGTTATTTGCATACTGCAGATTCCTAATAAACCTTCCTCTAACCCTGATGCCACATTGTTCTTCATATAAGCCAGCTTCTCTTATTATTTGCTCAGCATACAGATTGAATAAGGATGATGAGAGGATACAACTCTGATATCAGCAATGATATCCCTTGGTCCACATCCTCTTCTGAATCCAACCTGAACTTCTGGCAGTTCCCTGTCAATGCAATTATTTTTGGATGATCTTCAGCAAAATTTTACTTGTGGATGATATAATTCTGTAGTTTGAACATTCTGTTGGGTCACCTTCCTTTGGAAAAGGTACAAAATAAAAATATCTTCCCGTCAATTGGCCTGGTAGCCATCTTCCAAGTTTTCTGGGATAGACAAGTGAGTGCTTCCATGGGTACATCAGCTTGTTAAAGCATTGCAATGGGTATTCCATAAATTCCTGGAGCCTTGTTTTTGGCTCATGCTTGCAGTGCAGCTTGAACTTCTTTCAGCACCATTGGTTCTTGCTCATATGCTACCTCCTGAAACAACTTAAGTCGAAAATTGGTCAAATAAGTAAACAAGATGCATTGATAGTTATTGGGAATTTGAATGCAAAGTTGGAAACAAAAAGGAAGGAACCATCATTGGAAAATATTGTCTTGGTGATAGAAATGGAGCTGGAGTTTGCAGGATAGAACTTAGCAACACCAACAAATTGCTCATAGCAAATACCTTTATTCAACAACAAAAACGGCAACTATCCCCCTGGACTTCTCCAGATGAAAACATGGAAATCAAATGGACTCCATCTGTGAGAAGTCACGATGGAGAACCTCAATATTAGCAACTAAAACCAGGCCAGGGGACGACTGTGGAACAGACTATCAATTGCTCATATGTAAGTTCAGAATAAAGCTGGGGGGGAAACCCACAAACAAGTCCAGGAGAGGCAAACTATGACCTTGAGTATACCTGACCTGAATTTTGAGGACATCTCAAGAACAGATTTGATGTATTGACTCTGTAATGACAGAGGCCTGATGAGCTGTGGGGGGACATCAAAACCATCATTCGTGAAGAAAGCAAAAGACCATTAAAAAGAGAGGGAAGAAAGAAAAGATCAAAGTGGATATCAGAAGAGACTCTGAAACTTCCCTCTTTAACTTGCTACAGCAAACGGAAGAAAGGATAAACTCAAAGAGCTGAATAGAAATTTTCACAGGGCAGCCTGAGAAGACAAGGTCAAATATTATGATGAAATGTGCAAAGACCTAGAATTGGAAAACCCAAAGGGAAGAACATGCTCAGCATATCTTAAACTGAAAGAACTCTAGAAAAACTCCAAGCCTTGAGTTGCAATCTTGGAAGATTCTAAGGGGAAAATATTGAATGATGCAGGAAGCATCAAGAGAAGATGGAAGGAACACACAGAGTCCCTGTACCAAAAAGAACTAGTCAACACTCCACCATTTCAGGAGGTAGCTTCTGAGCAAGAACCAACGTTGCTGAAGGAAGAAGTTCAAGCTGCCCTGAAAGCATGAGCCACAAGCAAGGCTCCAGGAATTGATAGAATATTAATTGAAATGCTTCAGCTAGCTGATGAAGTCATGGAAGCACTCACTTGTTTATGACAGTAAATTTAGAAGAGAGTTACTTAGCCAATGACTGAAAGAGATCCATATTTGTACCCATTCCAAAGAAAGGTGATCCAACAGAATGCTCAAACTACAGGTTAATATCATTGATATCGTACACAAGTGTTAGTCTGGGCTGACTAGAGAAACAAATCCAGAGACACTCATATGTGTATAAGAGAGAGTTTTAAATCCAAGAGTAATTGTATATTAAGAAAATATCCTGGTCCAGTCCACATCAAGTCCTTAAGTTCAATATTAGCCCGTAAGTTCAATATTAGCCTATAGGTCCAATACTAGTCCAGAAATTCTTGCAGGAAGATCACAGGCCAGTGGGTGAAAAGTCTTGTGGAAGCATCTCAGTGCTGGTGTGGCTCTCCATGTGCTCCTCCAGCTCCAGGGCTCTGTCTGCCATCAGTATAGCTCCATGTGGCTTGTCAACTGAATGTGAAGCAGAGTGTGTGTGTCCTACCTTCAGGGAAGAAGACAGAAATTCCCAGAATCCTCAGGAAAAGGCCGTGCCCACACAGAGGCCTCATTGGCTATGACTGATTGACAGACCAGACTCCACCCTTTCATTCACGTTGACAAGAGATTATAGAACTGCCACAACAAGTAACATTTTCTTCTGGAGATTATCCAACAGCCATTGCAGCAGTCCATTGAAAAGAAACTACCAGAAGCTCAGGCCTGATTCAGAAGAAGATGTGGACCAAGGGATATCGTTGCTGATGTCAAATGGATCTTGGCCCAAAGCAGAGAATACCAGAAAGATGTTGACTTGTACTGTATTGAGTCTGTCAAGGCATTCAACTGTGCAGGTCATAATAAACTGTGGCTAACCGTGAGATGAATGGAATTCCAGAGCACTTCATGGTGCTCATGCGGAACTTGTACATGCGTCAAGAGGCAGTTGTGCGAGCAGAACAAGGGGATGGATATTGCCTGGTTTAACATCAGGAAAGATGTGCGGCAGAGCTGTATCCTCTCGTCATCCTTGCTCACTCTGTACATTGAGCAAATAATCTGAGCAAGATGTGTACCCGAGAAAAGAACATTTCATATGTCATTAAAACTTCTAGATTAAGAATACCAGACACTGAATGGCTCCACGTGAATGAAGGCTATTATTGTTCTCGTTAAGAGTCGTTGAGTGAGTTGCAACATTAAGCAAAACGGAATGAAGTCTAGTACGGCACAGTCTTTGCAACTGTTCCTAAGCCCATCGTTGCAGCCAGTCCATCTCCTTGAGGGTCTTCCTCTCGTTGGCTGCTCCCTTTTCCCGCACTTTCCCAAGCATGCTGTCCTGCTCCAAGGCCATGCCCTGACAACATGTCCAAAACAGGTACGAGGAAGTCGGTCAGCCTGGCTCTAAGGAGCACTCCTGATTCAAGGCACTGAAATAGATTTCTTCATCTCGGGCCTTCTCAGAGACTGCGTCTTGCTAATCTGCGTTGTGAAGTCCTCAGAAAGACGGTACCATTGTTTCCGTTTCCTATTTCCCCTCTCAGGACCTCCGTCTGGGCTAGTGTTCTGTGGAGAACCCGCTTCAGGAAGTATTAACTTACACAGTCTGCCAAGTGTCAAAGTACCCCTGACCCGGACCTATAGCTCTTGGGGCAGGTATTTTTCACTGAGAACAAAGTATCGAACAGGCTGGCAGTTGTCGAATAGTAGGCCTTGGCGTGCCGGAAGACGCAAACATTAGGCCTTATTAGACCTTATTTGTAGAAAGAAACAGAATAATTGGATTTTGTACTTGTTGCAAACACCCTTTTAGCAGAAGGGTGTTTGTCCCCGGATCCCAGGTGCTCATTGAGCTGCTGGATGCCCCCCTGGGCAGACCTCTCTTCCCCAGAGGGCTCCCCCATGCGTGGCTTCCATTGTGTGGCTGGTCCACGTTTTGTTTTCCCACACGGTGATGTGAGGTCACGGCTTCTGTGAGCTAAGGCGGAGCAGAGGAGGGGGGACTAGGGGGGTAGTGGTAGAAGGGGTAGCTGCGGGCAGCATCATGCTTTTGAAAGTTTCCGTTTCTTTCGCTCTCTCTTGACTTTTCGTGTCTCATTGCAGCCTTAGCAGTCTTGGGGCAGAGTGGTTAGGAGGGAGGCTCTGTTTGTTCCAGGGCAGCTGGTTAGAGACCACGCAGCTGGCTGGGCCTGCCCAGCTCTGAACAGGGGAGTGACCTCCTGCCAAGCACCCTGGAGTCTGACTGCTACAGGCTGAGTGATGTCACTTTTTTCTCCTGGGAACCTTCCTCTAAGCGACTCTCTTTGGGTTTGTCCAGGGAAATGACCACAGTGCAGATCAGCCCCCAGGGGACTCCTTCCCACTTGCTGGGGGATGTTTGGGGTGAGTGCAGTTTTGAAGAACAGGGGGAGACAAGCTCCCAACCTCTGCTCAGCATGGTGCCCTCTTGTGGTTGGCTTTCTCCCAGCTGTCTGCCCAGGTAACAAATGGATTCAGAGCCAGCCGCCAGCTGCTTCCAGGCATACTGAAGGAGGAACTTGACCAGGGAGGAAGAGACTCAACCCCTTCACCCTAACCCCTTCGCTCACCCATTCTGAGACTTTCTCCCTCTCGACCTCGAGTTCTTTCTGCCTACCTACCTGTTTGTCTTTCAGGACTCGACCTTCCCTGGAAGCCCCCATCTCTGCTGCCAGGGTTGGCTACTCTTCTGCAGTCCTGTAGCAATACTTGCCAACTGAGCACCAGGAGTTACCTCTGCTTTCCATACAGTTCCCTGCCCTATCTCTCTTCAGATGTACACCCCTGCCCCGCCCCTGGGTGACAGGTAGAGAGGGCTCAGCAGTGTCTGTTGATGTGAAGCTATTCCTTCTGCAGTGGGTGGTGGGTTTCAGGGCTTCTCGAAGCAGGGGTGTGTGTGTGTGTGTGTGTGTGTGTGTGTGTGTGTGTGTGTGTGTGCAGTGAGTGAAGTCCGACATGAACAGAGGTCTGGAGACAGTAAATGGAGCAGGGAGGACATGGAGCCCTGTATAGACACAGGCACATGGAGGGCTGGAGGCTCAGAGATTTGGTACTTTTTCTGGTACATTTTGTGTTGGGTTTGTAAGCCCAGGAGTTTGATAAGAATCTTGGTTTACTTTCTCTGCTTAATTAAGAAAAAAAAAACAATCTACCAACAATAAAATACCCCCCCCACACACACACATACACCACACGAACAATAACTAAATTCCACGTATTTCAGAAAGATGTAGGTTTTCCTTCGGCAGGCCCCTTCCAGACCTCGCCCTTGCTCTCTAGTATCCATGCATGCACAGGGACAAGCACTCTCTGTGGCGAACATGGGGTCGTGGGCGCAGAAGAAAGTCCAAGGTAAACATTACCTGAATGACAGTCCCCGATACTGTTTGGTGGCATTAAAAGGTTCGCCTGGTTTGGTGGCAATTCCAGTGCCAGCCTTTAAAAGCATACCAAAAGCCAAATTAAAATTAGCAGGCCATAGAAGAGGGAAGTTGTTAATAGACAGGGCTTCTAAAGAGGTGGACACCGATGTTCTTCCCCTGGTGTCTGGAGACCCGGGAGCTGGGCCTGCATCTAGGACTAACCCCTGCCCCCACCCCACCTGCTGCCCCACCCCCGCCCCCCACCAGGAACCTACAAGCCCGGCCCTTCACTTGGCTGAATTTCAGCCACCTCCTTAAGGACGGGAGGATGGTCCCCTGCCTGGGGGGAAGGCATGACTGATCCTGCCTAACCGTCAGCCTTCATCTGTAACATGGAACTGGTGGAATCCACTTTACTGTGCCTTCTGAGGAGGCTAAAAAGCACTGCGGTTGAGCCAATTCCAACTCATAGTGACCTTGCAGAACAGAGTAGATTTTCCAAGGCCACAATTCTTTATGAAGCCGACTGCCTCATTGCTCTCCCAAGGAGCAGCTGGTGAGTTCGAACAGCTGACCTGTGACTTAGCAGCCCAAGACTTAACGCACTATGAGCAGGGCTCCTTTGGAGGAGAATAGGAGAGGCAATGCACAGGCGTGGCTCAGCACCTAGCAAACAGGGCTCCCTCAGCAAGAAGTCAACTCTTAATTTTGAAAAATCACTCCGTACTGTACGTTTTTAAAATTGCTGCCCAGATGGCACCCTTAGGCAAGTCCCTCTTAAGAATTGCTCAACACGGCAAAAGACTAAACGTGGAGGGGGTTAGTGGGGGAGGGAGTTGCTGAACTTTATTTTCTCCCCATGTTATATGTCTGACCCAAGGGTTATGCCTTTAAAGAACCGTTTGGCTTCAAAACATGGAGCACGGAGGTGGCAGGAGGCAGTCTGGAAGACCTGCCTGTGATTTACTTATTTTTGCCTGTAATTTCTTAGGGGAGGTGGCCAAGGCCTTAGAAGCCATGCAGACGAGGCTGTTTGCCGCCCCACCACCCCAGCATCTTGCACACACACCCCTCCCCCCCACCCCCAGAATAGGTGGACGGTGCCTCTGCTGTCCACGGCAGGCCACAGGACCTGGTCCAGCCGCCACCACCCACACCAGAGCCCAAGAGTCCTTACAGTGAGAGAATCGCCGAGAGCAGCCACCACTTTAATGTCTGCAGGTCTCAGGGCATTCACTGGAAAGACAAAAGGACACACGTGGTGCTTCCGGTTGGAGCAAGAACAGAAATGAGACCCGAGGGTGCGTTTGGGCCTTGCAGGGATGAGACCAGGGCGCAGGGGGGCAGTGTTGTGTGGAGATAGATGGGGGCATCAGAGAGTCAACTGATTCCAGGCCTGTGTAGTGGGGACGAGGGCTAAGCAAAGTGGGCTAGGGGAAGGAGAGAGGAGGTGGAGAGAGGAGGAGAACTGGGGAGACAGGAACTGGGGAGTTCCTCTAGAACTCAGTACTGGAGGAAAAAGAAGGGCGCCATGGAAGGGTCTTCCTCAGTCCAGGGAACACTAGGGCCCCACCCCTTTGGCCCCTCATGTGGGCCAGCTGTGGTGGAGTGCAGATGGGCATTGGACCATGGGGGTTGGAGCCAATCAGAGCAAGAATCTGGGGAGTCCTCATATCAGGCCTTCCCTGTCCCCAAGCCTCCCCTGAAGGGCCCAGGGGATTTTCCAGGCGCCCCTGCTGACCAGGGCTCCGGGACTGAGACCACAGACCCTGGGCCACAAAAGCAGCTCGGTGGGAGGTGGGCCCTGCACTGTGGGGCTCCCTCCAACAGGCAGAGGCAGGGGGGCTGCATGTAGCTCCTGGGCTGGACCACTGGGGCCTGATGGGCCTGCTAAGGCTGCAGGGTAGAGAGGGACTTGTACCAGGAGACCGCCCCAGGTAGGAAACCAGCACAGGGACTAAATATATCCTATAATTTGCATATCGAAGAACTCCTGGTCTGTCATAAGGGGCTTACCTGAGGTGGGAGGAGAGGGCGAGGGCGCTCTGTCCATACACGGTACCAAGGTTCCATGAGACTATGGGTATAGAACAACCCCCCAAATCTCAGGGTTAAAGGGGACAGAGAGGGTAGCTGGACACCAGGCTTATCCAGGGAGCTTAAAATCACACAGTGCCTGATTCCCACCCCTAAAAACAGTATTTTCAAAAAATTCTCTAGGTGTTTTTTTTTTTAATATTCTAAACCTAAAAATCAAAACAAAAGAGCCAAAAAAAAACCCCAACCCATGGCCATTAAGTTGATTCCAACTTAGTAGCCCTCTAAGCAGAACTGCCCCCCGCCCCTCCCCAGCCCCCGCCCCCGTAAAGTCTCTAAGACAGTAAATCTTTATGGAAGCAGACTGCTTCCACTGCCTGCTGCAGAGCCACCTGGTGGGCCTAAACCACCAACCCTTTGGTTGACAGCCCAGTATCATAACCACTGGGCAAGCAGGTCTCTCCTGAGTATCAGTCAGGTTGAAGTTGAATCTAGTTTGGACCCCTCGGTCACCCAAGGAAATCACGGCCCCGTTCCCTTGATCCTTAACCAACACGCTCAGTTTTGTAAAGTACATCGTTAGCTGCATGTCCTCATGTGTCTGCTCTGAAGCTTTGATTCGACTGACCCCAATCCCGGACGCCAACAGTGGGGTTTGCTCTCTACCCTGTCCCTAGTAGCTCAAGTCTAATGGATGGCCTTTATAATAAAAGAGTGGGGTTGGGGGGGAGCCCTCCTTGGGAGAGCCCCTCAGGAACTCTCCCTCTCTTTCCCTCAGGCCCTGCTGGGACCTTCCCACCCAGAACTGGCCACCGCATTCCCCAGTGCGCCCAGAGGGAGCCACATGCCATACCCGCAGGTTCTTGTAGGTGCTCAGAAATGGCCAGGCCTGTGAGAAGGGGGTGGGGGTGGGGGTGGGGTGAGACACGTGGAAATCCAGCACATTCCCCACATGGTTCCCCTGCTCGCCAGCCTTCCACACGCACTGACCGGGTCCTAGGACAGCCTCGGCCTCCCTTGCCCCACACCCCCAAGCTCAGACCCTCCAGGACACACTGGTGCGTTCTCAGCAGCCAGAGCCCAGCAGGGCTCCCCAGGAACACACAGGCTGATTATGCCCATTGGGAACCCCCGTCACCTCCGGTTCTCCCCTGGGCCTGTCCTAGCAGTGCACCCACTCTCTGCTGATGAAGCTCAGGGCTCCACTGCTGTCTGGTCTCTGCTCCCCCCTCTCTTTCCCCACCCCCAGGTTGTGTGGGCTCCTTCTCGTCCAGAGGAGAGGGCTCAGCTCCACACAAGCCCGGCAGAGTGGTTCCCAGTGTCAGGCTCGGGCCCTCTGGGGACACAGAGGACTTCACAGAGTGGAGGGTGGCAGCTGCACGGCCCCCAGAACCTGACAAGTGTGGTCACGTTCTACCCCCACTTCCAGGTTTGGGTCTTAGAAATGCCCTGACTCCGACCCCTCCTCTGCTCCCTGGCTCTCCTCCCCACTCAGTGGGATCTCCTTCTGGGGCCCCACTCTGGATGCGCCCATGCTGCCAGGGAGGCAGGGCTATGGGAACCCAGGGCCTTCTCCCGTCTCAGGAAGCCTTCAGTGTGGAGCTGGAGGCTGCGGCCTCGTTGCCTCCCTGCCCTGAAAGAGCGACGTCCAGCCCGGGGCTCCCTGTCACGCAGAGGCTGAGGGGAGTCACGGGGCCTCCTCCCTCTCAGGGCGGAGAGGGACGGGGTCAGAGCCTGGGGTGGAGTGAGCCCAGCAGACTTGCAGAGAGCAGAGCCCTGGGAGAGATGCTCTAGGTGGTCTGCCACAGGGAGGCTTCACGCTACCTGATCTGGACACGTGAGGTTGACCTTGATTTCAAACTCTTGCCATGAGGTCTTCTGGTTGATGGGCTCCAGCTAAACCAAGAAGCAGGGGGAAGGGCGTGAGACCGTGGAGGCAGGAGCTGAAAGTCAGGTGCAGGTCGCTGGGGGCCAGGGAGGGAGGGACAGAGGGGGTGGGATTGATTTGTATTGTTCTCACCATGTTGTTCCACAGGCCTCTGGCAGCGCGGGCGTGCGCCTTGGCACTGAAGTGGAAGCAGTCAGGGGCGAAGAAAGAAGTGTCCGGCGACCCCGCCTGGTCACAGGGCAGAAAAGGGGGGCAGTGTCACCAAGGTGTGGGACGGCACACGTGGTCTTGTGGCACCGCTGTGGGCTCTGGGCTACTGCCAGGCTTTTCTTTCTTTACCGTGGTCTTGGGCATGGCCACGTTTTCCAGGAAGGGCTGCACCACTACCGTGAAATCGTCCCTGGTGTCGTACCGCCCACTCTCCACCAGCAGGTGGCTCTCCTCCTGAGGGAGGCAAAGGGACAGGGTCAGGGCGCAGGTGCAGGGACAAGGACACAGAGGAGGGGACAGAGGGGAGGCCTGCAGCTGTGGGGCTCCAAGGATCGGACAAGTGGCTGAGTGGAAACGGGGCTCTTGTTCTGCTTCGCCTTGGTGGGCTTTCTACCCGCTCCTTCCTGGGCTCTTTCTCAGGCACAAGACAGAGTCTGGTCTTTGATGGCATGACTCTTCAGCCAAACTTCAAATGATTAGGATCCAGATGGTTGATACATACACATATTCATGTATATAACAAACATATAATTATACATATTCATATATATATATATATATAATCTCCACCTTTATCTGCACACCTGCCCTGGATCCTTGCTTCAACTGTATGCATATAATGGGCCTGTGTCAACAGGAAGGTAAGGTAAAGCCTAAAGCTACCAGTTTGCCCTTTTTTAAAGCTCCTGTGATTACATCGGTGAGGGGGAATTATGTGATTAAATGACATTCTGGATAACTATCACACATTAAATTATGTCTCCTCCCTACCTCTCTTCTCACCAAAAATATAACCAGAATCCAAACTCATGGCCATGGAGTCAGTGGTGACTCACAGTGACCCCCTGTGGGTTTCTGAGAGTGCACCTGCTTACAGGAGTAGAAAGCTCGGTCTTCCTCCCGCAGAGCTGCTGGTGGTTTTGAACTGTGGATCAAGGGGACCGCAGCCCAACATGTCACCACTAAACCACCAGCACTCCCCGCTCAAAATATAGGGTATACATTCAACACACTCTCTGCCTGAGGTTCTAATAATTCCATTTGGGAGTGGGCTGTCTTCGTTATGCTAATGAGGTCATGGTACTGTAGGGTGTGTCTTAAATCAATCTCTTCTCAGGACAAAACCAAACCAAAC
>NW_022103907.1:1114360-1123352 GCF_000313985.2 Echinops telfairi | reverse complement strand
GGGGGGGCAATGCAGCACCAAGACCACTATGATTGCTAAGCAAGATTGGAGAGAGACGAGAGCCTTCCCCCAGGACCCTGAGAAAGCCTCCCCCTAGAGTCCGTCCCCTGAATTTGGACTTCTAGCCTCCTAACTGGTGAGACAATAAATTTCTGTCCACTAAAACCACCCGCATGTAGGGTTTCCATTATGAACACACTGGATATCTCAGACAGTCACCTGCATTCACATTTGGGGCCACGGATGGCCTTCCCAAAGGTGAGCCACCACATGGAAGGCACCCGCTGCCTGAGTGTGGTTGGTGTGAGTGCACACCAGGCTCACACACGTGCATATGGACGGGCCTCTCTGGGTCAGCCAATAAATTGACCCACTTACATTAGCTGGAAACTGCTTACGTAAGTCCTGAGTGCTTGTACCCACGAACTCCAAGTGGCATAGGTGCCATTAACCTCAGCTACCTTGTCTCTTGGTGCAGGTGCAGAGAGCCTCATGGAAATGCAGGCACTTGCTCACAGAAGAGGGAAATGCAGGGGGGGCGGGGGGCAGCCAGCATCAGAGAATGATATCCAGAGGTTCATGGCTCGGAGCCCCACGCACCAGCAGGTATGGCTGCCACCGACAGAGGCCCCGGGAAGCGTTTCTACTCCAAAGAATCCGTGAATTGGGGGATGGGTCCAATGTTTGCAGACCACTCTGGAACCGCTGGAAAACCTGACGTCAAGGGTGACAGATCATTTGGAAGCAAAAACAAAGCCGTCCAGGGAGTCAGCGCCTCTGGTAAACGCTTTGATGGGGGAAAGACAAAAAGGTGCTGCCTTTCTCCTGCCCCGAGCACTTCATTCCAACCGGACTGGAGAGGAGGGGTCAGGAGAGGGAGGGCTTCCTCTGTGTGCCTGGTGCTTCCCAGGGCTGCTAACGACAAGGTCAGCCGTTCAAAACCACCACTGCTCAGTAAGAGAAAGCTGAGGCTTTGTGCCCCTGTAAAGACTGACTGGTGGCAGAATCATCCAGAAAAGGACCTCAGTAATGGTTGTGCAACAGGAAGAGAGTGATCGCTGGCCCTGAATTGTACCTGTAGGAGGTGTGGAGCTGGAGAATGCGCCGTAGTGTACCTTTTTGCTACAATTATAAAAAAAAATAACTACGTGAATAACAATGGGCGCCCGGAAGAAGAAAATGTTCTGGAATGTGCTGTAGATGGTACAACTCTTCTTGATATGACTGAATTATGGACTTGTACGACATCTGGGGAAGTGCCTATGCAGCGGTTAACATGAATACATAAGTAAAAGACTCCAGCCTCGGAAACAAGCCCACAGGGTGGCTCCGCTCTGTCCTGCAAGGACGCTGGGAGTCCATCGACTCCTTTTCCCGGCACCTCCTTCGGGAGGCGGGGATTCTGCTTCTGCGTCTCATCCAGGAGCCTGAGGCTCACGGTGTGGTGTCCACGCCATCTCAGCCATCTCAGCACCGCTGGGCGCAGTCAGGGTTTGGGGCGAGTCAGAGCCACTCTGAAACTCCCTCTCAGGACAATTTGCACATTTCTCCATGGGCACTTGGAAAATGCGTTTCCCTGGGGAGGCCAGGGCACAAGCCTACAAGTCACTTGTCTCTCTAGCTTGAAGGGCATTTTTGGCCCCTGCTGCCCCATGAATGGAGAGGTCAGTGTCATGGTCAAAGTTATCTGAGCATTTACTCATTCTCTAAACAGAGCGATCAAACCGCAGTGCAGTTCCTGTGCACGTCTCAGCTTACCTGATACTTTCTGTTCACGTCAATGAGGGTTGTCAGTTCTTGTGAGTTAATATTAGTCTTCATGACACAGGGACACAGCATGCTGCAGAGCAAGCCAGAGATAGCCCCCTAAAACCACTGATCTGAATGCGTGCTACAGAAACATTGAACGGGATAGTTTTTAACTCGGGGGAGGCAGGCCCTAAGCTACCAGGCTGGGAGTTTGGGAAGGGTCTCACTGGCAGGCTAATCTGTTGACTGTATCGGGGAAGCTGAAGAAAGTGCCCAGATCTGGATTCACTCTCGCAAACAAAGCAGTTCTTCTTTCTCCTGACGTCTGCAGGAGTAAGTTTTGGGGAGCCCACATTCCTTGCGGCTGTTGAGGGTCACACCATGGAGAGGAGCCTTGTGCCTTTGAAACACCAGTGGCAAACACGGGTCACGGTTCCCGTGCACGGAGTCTCTGTGCCCAGAGCTCGGTAGCACTAGCCGGCTCACCCCACAGCCATCCTCCCCCGTCTCTGGATGAGAACGCACTGGGGCTCCGAGCAGGTCGGAGCTTTCTCAAGGCCACAAGAAGGCTGAGTGTAGAAGCCGGGACTTGAACTCCAGTTGGCCTTGCTCTGCGCCGGGTTGCTGCGGGCTGCTGTGTAGTGGATTCTGACCCTCGCAGGCCTGGGCTGAGACGGCCCTGGGCCCCCTTGAGCTCCTGAGAAGCAGGTGGACGGGCTTGGATTCCCAGACCCTGCGGGTGGGTTTCCACCACCAACCGTTCTTTCTGCTCACAGCCGAGCACAAACCTCCCGGCGCTCGTGCCCTCTGCGGCAGACTTCTCACAGGGACCACCCTGACTGCGGGCGCACTTACAGTCTAGGCTTTGGGTGCTGGGGCATGGCTGGTCATGGAGTCAGCCCTGCCGAGGGAAGAACAACCACCTGAGGGCCTGTATGTGTGTGCCTGTATGTATATATGTGTGTGTGTTTGTCCGTGTATGTGTGTGCATGTGTGTATGTATGTGTTTGTCCATGTGTGTGTGCATGTGTGTATGTGGGTGTGCCTGTATGTGTGTGTGTGTCCGTGTACGTGAGTGTGCATATGTATTTGCATATGTATGCATGCGTGTGTATGTATGCGTGCATGTATGTGTCTATGCATGATATGTGTGTCTGTGTGTATGCATATGTATCTCTGTGTGTTTGTGTGTATGCATGTGTGCGTGCACATGTGTGTGCATGACCTATGTGTGTGCACACGTGTTTATGGGTGTGTGCATGTGTGTGTATGCACGTGCGCACCCTCACACAGCACAGGCAGAGGGGGAGGGCAGGCAAGGTGACCTGAGCCGGCCTCACCCTGACACTTAGGGTGTGGGGCTGTTTCGGTTCTGAGAACAGACCTGGCAAAGGCCTCCTCAGGACCTTGAGCCTCGATGGTCTACAGGGTCCCATCCTGCTCACTGGTGACAGCCTTCCTCAGCCGGCGGCTCTGCACCCCAGGGGCACAGGGGCTGGAGGAAGTGGGAGCGAGGGATGAGTCAGCAGCTGAGAACAGCTCGGCCAGAAGCCAGCTGTTGCATTGGCCCTCGTCCTCCGGGCTGTGTCTCCGATCCTGCTCTGCCCCGGAAGCCTTCCCCAGGGCCCTGGGCAGCCTGGCCCCCAGGGGAGCTTTGGCATGGGTCTTCAGGGGAGCAGGCGAGAACACACCTGGCCCTTTGTGAATCGCTCATTCAGTCATTCAACAAACAGCTGCGGGGCCCTCCACTGTGCTGCTGGCAGGGGCTGACTTCGAGGGCCCAGGTTGTGGGGAGAGAGGCTCGGAGCAGTGGCTGTGACATGTGCTCAGGGTTGGGGAGGGGAGAGGGGGGAGGAGGCAGGACACCACCAACAGGGGCACGGGGCTGGGTTTGAGCAGGACCTGCAGAAAGGCCTGCTGGGGGCATCAAAAGCAGTCTTATACTTGAGAGTGAGAGACCTGTGTATGCTGAGGGGAAGCCATCTCTATGTGGCTCTGACAGCTGAGGGATGACAGAGGCCTCTCAGAGGTTCTCCCAGGACCGGGCCTCTCTCTTCTCTGGGGAAGACACTGTCCCCTGGGCCCTGCTCCTGTAGATTGGACCTCCACTCACCTGACAAGGGACTGCAATGCTCCTTTGTCAGTGCCCAGCCCAGGACACCCACAGCCCTCAGGGTCCCTCGCCAGGCCATGCTGCCCAGAGAGGGCGCTGAGGCTCCAGGCACACTCTAAAGCAGGTCCTGGCAGAAGCCTGGCACGGCCCACATCACACCCACGCTACTGGACTCCATTCCTTTCTCTGCAGAGGCAAAGGTGCCATGGGGCCCCCGGGACTCAGAAGCAAGGTTGGGGTTTGCAGACGCACACCTTTAGAGGACAGGTAGCTGAGGTACCTCTTGGGGACACAAAACCCATGGGGTGTCCTCTGTCTTTGCAGGTAAGAAACTGGGGTGGTCTCAGGATTTCTCACACTCTACCCTATGGCTTTCTAACTCCTCGGGGTCACTCTTTAGGAAGCCACCCTCACCCCCACCCCCCGCCCTAACCTTTGGGAGTCGGGGAAGGAGATGTCCATCTTACCTGATGATCAGCTTTGGACATTTGCTAATAGTCTGGTACAGCTCCCTCAGGCCAATGATCTCCAATATCACCACCAGGTTCACAAATGCCCTGGGAACCTGAGGAAAGGCAGCGTCAGGCCCGAGAGGACGGTCCCTGGAGGAGCCAGCTGCAGGCTCTCATCTGGTCTGGGGCGTGCTCCTCTTACTGGTGTGTCAGGTCTATGGCCTCAGTCAGGTCCCATCCATTTCCCCCCCTTCTCAGTGGCTTTGATTCTAAGGCTGACAGTGAGGTCTGTGCTGGTCCCCAGGGAAGGGCCCCTGCAAGGGCGCCGCAGGAAGTCAGAGCCAACTGCAGGTCAGGGGGAGGCGGCTGTGCAGCCGGGCTATCTGTGCACCTCGGCGTGGAGGATGTCCAGCGCGTTCCCAATGTTCCTTGAGAAGTTCTGCGGAGAATAGCGATCCTGTAGGAGAGGAAGGGGCTCTTTAGCACATTATCACTGGCTCGCCCTTCAGATCAGACCAGGGCCTTGGGCTTTCCTGGCTCCCCTGCCCCCCGTGTTTCAGCGAGCGCGTGCAGCGGTGAGACCAGGGTTTGTCGTTGGGGCCCAGCCTCCGTAGCCGCCTGGCCGCCCTGGAGCTTGTCCTGGCGGCCTCAGCACCAGGCCTTCTCCGGGGGCTGGAGAGTTCTGGATCCACTTTGTGGCAACAGGCCGGAGGGTCTTGGTTCAGTCACATCACTTCTCCGGGTCCCTATGCAATGGCGTGGGGGACACGTGGCCTCTAAGATCCCCTGCCGCCTGAGCAGTCTCTGACCCCAGGCACGGCCTGCTCTCGTTTTCTCAGGACCTCAACTCTCTGGGGGTTCACCCTCTGACACCCAAGTCACCTAAGGAGACGAGGGGAAGGGAGGTGGGGCCTGTGATGCCCCCCAGCACCCCCTCGCAAGGAGCATATGCACATTTTAACTGTTATTTCTTCCGATCTCTGCGCTTGGAGATCCACATTCTGGAATTTTATTGTGTTCATGTGGAATTTATACATGATTCCAGGGGCAGGTGGGCAAACAGGACAAGGGATTAGTGCATGGTTTAAAAAATGGGAAAGGTGTGTGACAGGGTTGTAGCCTCTCTAAATATGTAGTCAATCTGTCTGCTGAGCAGCTTCAGAGAAGCTGGGTCATATGAAGAAGAGTGTGCCATCAGGATGGGAGGAAGGCGTTTAACAACCTGCAACATGCAGAGGACACAACCTTGCTTGCTGCCAGTGAGGAAGACTTGAAACACTTGCTTATAAATAAAGATCGAGGATCGCAGCCTTCAGTATGGATTAAGACTCGATGTAAAGCAGACCACAATCCTCTTACTGGATCAATAGATAACAATGTGATACGTGGAGAAAAGGAGGAACTTGTCAAGGATTTCATCTTGCTTGGATCCACAATCAATGCCCATGGAAGCAGCCGTCAAGAAATCAGCAGACACATTGCATTAGGTGAATCTGGTGCAATGGATTCAGGGCTTTCACTGTCATCCGTAGCCTTCTACAAACTGGGTGCTCAGAATTTAAAGTTTATATACTTCCCTCCTTTGGATTTGGATTTTATAATTTACATTCCTTGGTTCACACAGACTGATGTGCTTCTTCCATGTGGACTTAGCCCCTCACTTAGATGACTGCTTATCTTTTCTGTTTGCTTTGGTTTTTAATAGTTTTATTGGCTTGTACTTCACATATCTTACAATTTAATTGTTCAGACATATTAAGATGCATGCCATTTTCACCACAAACAATTTTGGAAAAAATTTCTTTTCAGACTCATTATGATTAGCTCCCACTTACCCCTGTCCTGCCTTGCCAAGCCCCTATGCAGTTACTCACTCCAGAGATCTACCTAGTCTGTATTCCACATACAGAAAATCATACGAAAGCAAGCCACATGGTACAAAATCATAGAAAGCAAATAAAAAAACCACAGTAACAACAACGACTAGACAAAACAGAAAGATCTCAAAGAGAAATTATTAAAACAGAAACAACTTTAAAACAGGTCAAAAGGGACATCAAATGACAGGGTATGACGGGTACATTCCAATAGAACTACATTGGCGTAATTGCCTTCACAATGCTCTCTCTCAGATAGCAGGCATATTCACACCCTTCCACTTTGGTCAGATGGGAGTCACCAGAGGTTTAATCCCCGAGGGGACCCTGCAAATGGATTGTGAACTTCCGCGGTCACTCATAGCCTTCTTCTCATCCAGTTTTCACAATTTAAGCGTGTGTGTTAGTCTGGGTACTCTAAAGAAACAAATCCACAGAAACTCATATGCATAAGAGACTTTTATATAAAGGGTAAGTGCACATCAAGAAAACATCCCAACCCAGTGCTGTCCAAGCCCACAAGTCCAACATCAACCCATTAACCATATGTCCGACACCAATCCACGAAGTCTTCCTCCATCTCACAAAACTCACACTATGATGCCAACTGAAGGGGAAAGCTGAATCAGTGAATGTGTAAGCATCTCAGCGCTGGCAGGGGTCCCCACATGGCTGCTCCAGCACCCAGGGCTGCAGCAGGGTAGGTCCATGGGGCTTTTCCTCAGGGATGTCTTGCAGGAAGTGAGCCTTGCTAGCTGAAGCAGGGAACTTGCTAAGGCAGCTGCACCCTGGTGTGACTATCACAAAGCAAGAGACCCGAGAACTCACCCAGCCATTTATCCCTCTGCCCTTCAATTAACCCCACAGGTCTTTATTGGCCAGGTTAGCACAATAAACTAACTCAGCTTGGATACTATTCCCTCCTTTGGATTTTGATTTTATTATTTACAATCCTTGGATCACACAGGCTGTGGACTTAGTTGATGTCTCACTTTGATAGCCATTTGTGTTAGGACAAGCTTTTAAGACCCCAGATGCTATTCTTTCTGATAGCTGGTGTGCATATGTTGTTGCCAAAAATATATCTTGGTTATTGAAATACATACTAAGGAAACAATTACGGATGTGCACAAACTGGCTGTTAATCACAGTGCTATTTAAAATAGGCAAAATAGAATTACTAAGTATCCAATAATAGGAACTATTAAGTAAATTATGGCTTATCTGTATCACAAACTACCAAAGAGTCTTTAAGGAGGCCACATGGTGCCTTCAGGTCAGCAACGGACTATTCACCACAAGGTCAGCAGTTTGAACTCATCAACCCCTCTGTAGGGAAAAGATGAAGTTGCTTACTCCTGTTAAGATTTCGTGACTCAGAAACCCTCTATAGGATTGCTATCAGTTGAGATCTACTTGATGGTAGTGAGGTTTTTTTTTAATACAGCCTAAAAATTATTTTATAGAAATATATATATATAGCTTATGGGGCATTATGTATTCCAAATATACTGATTGAAAAGAAAAGGTGCAAGTTACTAAATAATAGCTGCAGAATGATACTCTTCATAAAAAATACAGCAATTTTGTCTACATCCAAAGGAAATGTAACACAAATATTTGCCAGAAGGTTAACAAGGGCTATTATAGGTTATTTTTTTTTCTCTGTACTTGGATGTGTTCCTTATATGGATTCATATAGAGTACAAGATCTTTTTATTAAAAATGATAATAAGACTAGTATTTCGTTTGCTTAAAGCACCCCAAAGCTATTCTTTCTGAAGCGAACTGAACTGAAGGCCAAAGAAGTCGGGGTGGCCTGGCGCAGGTGGCAAAGGTGGAGTTGCAGGCAGCTCTGGGCTCCACACAGAGACCCCTCAGAGAGCAAAGTAAACTGTGCCCCTCCCTGAGGACAGCGCAGCCCCTGGAGTCTGTGTGAGCGAGGCCTCACTGGGTGGGGGTGGATCGAGGGGCCTCTGGGTGTCTTCCAGTTCTGAGATTCTGGGGTTCCAGGAAGAAGCACCACCCACACAGCAGCAGCCTCAGGCCCGCCTGGCCTACAGCAGAACCTTGGCGCCTGCCTACAAGTACCTGCAGGTGCGGGCTCCAAGGGGGAGATGGAGAGGCCGGGCAATCCCGGAGAAGGGGGCTGACTTGGCCTTGTCATTATCTGCGAAGACAGGCGAGACTTTGCTATATCACCGAGTGCTATCCTGGTTTCTAGAATAACAGTTTCCCTTGCCAGGATCCATCACAAACCCACTCCTGTTTGTCCTGCTGAAATCTCCCCCTGGAAGTGAATGTCTTTTAGGTCTCAGGCCAGTCCGGGCCATACCATGGACGTGAGTGCCAGCCAGCTGCCCTGCACCGTGAGCCAGCCCCCTGGGCTGGGGGAGCTCCTTCCCCAGGAGGGAGTCAAGTTCAGGACCTGGGAGACTTACCGAGTTGTTGCAGAAGACACAGAGGTCGTTGCCTCCTATAAACAAAGTTATTATCTTCCAATCTTCCTGAAAATTGATATCCTGAGAGGAATAGGAAGCAGACAAGTAAGCACTTTGTCCCAGGGTCAAGTAAGTCAGACACAAAGCTCTGAGCACTAGGAGAGATGGGTCCCTACCTGCGGACATTCATACTGTTTCTCTTTGCCTTTAGGGTCCCTAGGGCTTAGGGATTTGGAAAGTGACAAATGGTCCGTTTCTTTTGCTTTTGCAGAATCCCTTGCCTGTATGTGCGCCAGTAGTATGTGTGCCAGTCCTCTGGGGAGAGGGTACTGCTGGGCACTGACTGAGCTTCCTCCCTTC
>NW_022103907.1:1106250-1113974 GCF_000313985.2 Echinops telfairi | reverse complement strand
CATGAGGACAAAGATGGGGGAAATCCAGAAATGTCTGGCATGAAGGGCAAAAAGAGGCCATCAAATTGCACACAAAATAACGAGTCCCAATGCTTGCCCTCTGCCCACCCCTTTAATGGTCTGGCCCACTTTGCAGCTGAGAGAAAAGTCCAAAGTGAGATGCTGCTGTCATTTGAGGAGCATAGTCATCTTTTGGATCCCAGTCCATCCCGCCGGCCTGCCTTCACAAGCGGAGGGGACTGTCCCTTCCTCTGTGCTACCAGTCTACCCTATACCCATGCTCTTCAGAGACAGCGCAGGCCAACTATTGGATAACTTGAGATCTTCTTGTTGGCCTTCCCTGGAGAGTCCCTGGATGCAGGGGCTGCATGCTATTTCTGTGTACCTCCAGAACGGGGCCCAAGGGCCGAGGCATGAGCAGTGTAACTGGCTGACTGGCACATGAGCAGCTGAATAAATAGGTGAGAGTCTCTGTCCAGAGGAGCAGAGCTTTGGATTTCAGACATGTCTGCGAGAAACCTGGTCTGCCTCTCATTATCCCCACCCCCTCTGCTAGTTGACCCTCCCTGCCTCCGTGGGTCTCTTGCCTGCTCCCTGATCCAGGGCCTCCCACCCTGAGGGCTCCCAGGGGCACCGCCCTCACTCACCGTGTCGTTCTTCATCAGGTCCACCAGTCTCCTGGCCTGGGCGGGTAGATCCCTGCAGAAACACGCAGGGAGAGCTCCTGTGAGCGGGGGGACGATGGGCTGGGCAGGGCATCACAGTGAGCAGGAATCTAAACCAAGAGGCTTCCAAAGGCTTATGGGCTGGGGCTTCCAGGCTTAGGGTTCCTCCTACAACTCATAAGGGTAGCAAAGTCGGGAGTCTGAAATGGCTATAAGCACATCTGAGAGTGGGACTCTAACTAGGGACCAGTCCTGCACATGGTGATGATAACTGGCCTACAAACGCATCTTGTCTGTAGACAGGAGATTTTACATAAGGCAAAGGGGTTTGCTCAAACATACAGGGGCCAGCACAGTCACTTGTGACGAGCTCCCTGGGGATAGAACTGGAGGGGTAGAAGCAACGTCCCTGGGAGAATGCTAGACAGCCTTTTACCTCAGACCCCTCCCTCACCAAACCCTACCAGCCCTGCTGCCAGCCCCGAAGTCCAGGCCACTCCACAGCCCACAGGCCCCTGGAGGTCCCAAGCTGTCCACCCCTACACCGCCCTGCTCACTCGGCTTTGGCTCCGGCCACGGCCTGGTTGAAATGGGCTCCTGTACTATTTTCCTTCCCCTTGCCAAGAGAGAAGCCCTTCAAGGCAGGGTTGAATTCCCGGAGGATATCTATAAATATAAGGAAGAGATGTACTTAGTAATGACCCCCAACCCATCTTCCAGGTCCTTTGGTAAGTCCCAGTGGGCACTGAGGGATGAAGCAGAGTCCCCTCCCCACAGTGCTCACTTCAGAAGTGTCCCTGTGAACCAGGGAGTGCAGGGCCGGGTCAGCAGCACACACACTCCTTGTATCTTTGGGCTGGTCTTGGCTCAGAGTGGATTTCATGGCTATGATCTTTGGAAGTGACCTCCTGGCCTTTCTTCCAAAGTACTTCTGTGTAGAATCACATCTTTGGGTTCACAGTATTGAATAACTTGCACCCCCCCAGGGATTCTCCTAGCAGTCCTGGTGGCGTCCTGGGTTACCAGTTGGGCTGCTCACTGCAAAGTCAGCAGTTCAAAACCAGCAGTTGGCCCGTGGGATAAAGATGAGACTTTTCTATGCCCCCAAAGATTTACAGTCTCAGAAACCCATAGGGGCCATCTACTCTAAGCAGTTTGAGTTTGGTGTTTGGGGACATTCAGCAGTCTGCCGCCATGGAGTCCACTCCTGGTGAGCCCACGCTGGCCCACTGGAACCAATCTTGGCTGTCCTCTCTGTGATACAGCTCCGTGGCTGTCTGGGCCAGGAAGGCCCCACGCCCTCTCCGCACCTGCGATTCTAGCGCTTGCAGCCCTAGTGTTCAGAAACCAGCGTCCGCAGCCTTCTGTTTCTCTGAAAACACTGTCCATGGCTGTCGCTAGCGGGCCTGTGTCTGTCTTTGCAGAGACGTGGCCCCAAAGAGACGTTGGTGAGGCCATCGGGCAGGGACTCAGCCTCACTGGCGAGTGTGCCAGATTGCACTTAATCAGGGTGGAGTCGAGGTTCTGTTCTGACCCCATGTCTTTTCGAGCACCTCTCCAGGTAGCTACCGTCCCCTGGTTTCCCCAACCCGTGTGGTCAGAGCTGCCTGCACAGCTCTGCCAAGGAGACGCCCGAGCAGGCGGCCAAGTGCACACACTCCCGGAGGGGCGATGTTCTTCCTCTCCTCTGCTGATCCACCTAGAGGAGCCCTGGTGTTAGAGGGGTTATGTGTGGGGCTCGGATGCACAGAGCCCACAGTTCCAAACCACCGGCAGCTCCTTAGGAGAAAGTTGGCGCTCTCTACTCCTGCAAACACTTAAAGTCTTGGAAACCCACGGGGGGCAGTTCTACCCTGTCCTGTAGACATTGACTCAGTGGCAGCGAGTTTGGTTTGGGTGTTTGGTTGATCCACTTGGTGAAGGACCGTGAGCCAGGTGACTTCTAATCACCTCGTGCTCAGTGAAGGGGAATGGGCACAGCAGCCGGCCCGGGAGCACACCCACAAAGCATCCCAAACCATCTCCCAGCAGTGGAGGTGTGCACAGCCCTGGGCCGCAGACCTAGCCGTCAGGCAGCAGGGAGTCCTCGGGCCAGAATGGCGCCGACTTAAATGGAGCAGGACAGCAACAGCGGCAGCAAGTCCAATGGGGTTGTCAGTGCAAAGTCTGGGAGGTGTTGACGATGTGGAAATGAAGTTTGTGTGGCAGATCGTTAGCGTTGGGCTACCCACCGAAAGGGGGACAGTTTGACAACCCCCTCCGTGGTACCACGGAGCAAAGGCCTGGTGATCTGCTTCTTTAAGGGCACAGCCAGGAAAACCCTGCAGAGGCCTCTAGTGTGTTCACAGGGGGTCCACGACCCTGGGCTTGTGCATCCTCCCAGTCTCTAACTTCTGAAAGAATTTGTTTACTTCTACAGACACCTCACAAAGGGTTTTCCCCAGAAAAGTAGCTGATAACAGGACCAGGTACTGCTGATAACTGATAACAGGACCAGCTAAGCCCCTCTCAGGGACAATTATTATCCAGAAGATTTTAAAGAAAAATAATTCGATTTAAACACTGGTGGCACGTGCACGTGCACTCAAGCGCCGTGCATGAGTTAAGGTAACCGGAATGATGCATAATGAAAAGAGAAAAAAAGTCACTGGAGAAGTCATTTCAGGAAAATGTTCAGCCGGAACATGACAGTGCTGTCACAGGCTGAACAAAGCCCCAAACGGAGTCCTGCTGCCCTAGCAGCGGGTCTTAAGGTGACCCCACAAAGCAGATGATTTTGGACAATGCTGGCCCTGCCCAGCCCTGCCCTGCCCACTGCCTCCTGCTCCAGGCAGGTGCTGGGCTCAGGAGGATGTGCTCTGGACTCCTTTTCTGAGGCTATTAGGCTTGGACTCTCTTTTCCTCCCTTACTCCCTCCCTTCCCAGGGCAGACACATCCCTCCTCACCTCCCTCCCCCTCCCAGCATCAGCCCCAGGGCTGCAGCCCCAGGGAAGCAGCCCCCCCCCTGCCTCCCCCCACCCTACAGGACCCTCCCAGTGTGGCCTCCAGGAGCCACTGAGAAGTGCCAGGTCCACTTGCCCCTCCGCCCGTGCCCGCCGCAGCCTCCCAGGGACTCACTGGGCAGGGTGGTGACAGTGCTGATGTTCTCATCTCCGCCCGCGCTGTTTGGAGGAAGAAGGGAAAACAGTGATGCTTCAAATGTCAGAGGCCCGAGTCCTCCCAGCTCCACGAAGCAGCCGGACTTCTCTCTGCATTAAGCAGAACGCCCCCAACCCATTGCCTTTGAACTTGCCGTCTCTCCACCAGCCAGCAGACCACCGGAAACCCAGCCAGACACAGCCTCCTCCTGAGAACCACTCCCCTGGAGTCCCCGACTTTAAATATACAGACATGTTTGCTGTTTTGCTTTCAGCTGGAGCTCCGGCCTGGGGGCAGGGACCCAAACAGGCCGCTCAGGACCCCTGGCTCTTGGGCTGCAGAGAGCCCAGCTCTCTTCCTGCTGGGCTTGGGAGTCCATTTTCACAAGGTGTCTTCTAGGCTGCAGGGCGTCTAGCAGGACAGCCTCAAATGCAAAGGAGATCAACGTCTGACCGACCGGTTTCCAGGCATGAAAACGTGCAGCCTTCCAGACTTGTTTGGATCCCGGGGTCTGGGATCGTCTAAAAGGCTTTTTAACATGTTTGGAGCTTAGCTTGGTGCGGCAACCCCAAGGAGGATGGCAGAGCTACAGTCCTGGGTGCCAGGCGGGGATGCCCAATTCCAGGTGGAGGAAGTGCTAGGCCTGTGGGCCAGTGCAGGGCACAGGCCAGGGGCACAGAGCACACAGGAAATTCTGGAGTCGGAGCTACGGCCAGTCTGCATGGGGCACGGCTTGACAGAGACAAGTACCAGGCTGTAGGTTGTGATTGTATCATCTGCTGTGTTATCTTGGGCCGGTCTCTTCCCTTCTCTGAGCCTTGCTTTCTCATCTGTAAATCGAGGGCTCTCGAGTAATGAGGCCCGCTCCCCATGCAGGCCTACTCTGAGCCATGCCCTGTGCCAGCCCTTCCATTGCCCCAGTTCTCATTGTCGAGGCCCTGTGCTTGGCTGCTACTGCGAGGGTGGGGTTCAAGTTCACCCCAGGTGCCTCAGAAGAAAGGTCCAGAGAGCGTCTTCTGAAGTCAGCCATTGGAACCCCGGGGGGGACACAGTTCTGCACTGACACACATGGGGCTGCCTCTGGCCTTAGTCGGGTCCACAGCACCGGTATGACCAACCCCACTCCCAGCAGTGCTGTGGTCAGGCAGGGGTCAGATCCCTGTGTCAAAGACGAGCCCAAGGTCACATCACGCTGGGCAGCTGGGGCTCGGACTCCACTCTGCTCCCACCGGCCAGCCTCTGTCCAGCACACAGACCACTGCCTCTCACAGTGCTTCCCCATCACAGAGGGCGGTGGGGAAGTGAGACGCCATTTGGCACCTTGAGGGCTTATGCAATTTCTCCCCCTGGCTCCTCCAGCTCAGCCTCAGCTCTCGTTTTTAGAAAGCAGTGGTCTCAGTGGGGAGAAAGACAGGGATTTCTACTCCCATGAAGCGTTACAGCCTCGGAAACTCACAGGGCCAGTTTGCCCCTCTGTGTTAGTTCCGTCCTGTTGCTCGGAGTAGAAACTAATTTGCTGGCACAGAGTTTCATTTTAGGGTTGTCTCCGGAAGCTATTGATCTTCTTCAAATTCAATATAGGATTATAGAAAATCATACTTCAGTGGCTCATTCCTGCCCTCCCATGTAGGGAGGGCTTCGGGACCTTGCCAAACCCTCACTCACCTCCAGGACAGGCCTCGATACTGAGTCAAGACATCCAACATATCCTTGGGATTGGACCCAGCTCCATTACCTGTCTGGGAGGGAGACACGAGAGTGAGTTCGCCAGGCGTTCCCCTGAGGCCTCTGCCTGCCAGAGGCCTGGATGAGATGGCAGGGCATGCTCTAGAATCGGAGTTCCCAGCGGGGAAGCCTGGCCCCCACTCCCAGCTCTGTCTCATTCTGACACACCGTTTTTTGGAACGAGACCAGGAGCAGCCAGGCTGGCAATTGTGCTCTGAAAATTATACTACGGGGAGTCCTGGTGGTGGCGTGGTTACGTGTTGAACTGCTAACCGCCAGGTCAGCAGTTCGAAACCACCAGGTGCTTCACAAGAGAAAGCTGAGGCTTTCTACTCCCATAAAGAGTTACAGGCTCGGAAATCCACAGGGAAATCCAAACTGTCCAATAGGGTCACTATGCGTCGACATCAACTCCATGGCAGTGAGTGCGGGTTTGTGTTGTTTGGAGTATTTTCAGAAGGGTTATATTGCAGGGTGCGTCTCTCCTCGTGTTTTAAACTTAGGAAACATTTCATGAAAGAGCCACGCCAACCAAACTCACTGCCATCAACTCCAGGGCCCATTCCAACTCAGGAAGCCTGCAGGACAAAACAGAACTGCCCTTTGGTGTTTCTGCGGTTTTACATCTCTACAGGAGCAGCCAGCCTCATCTTTCTCCTGCAGAGTGGCTGATGGACACGAACCTCCGACCTGTGGTTGGCAAGAAACTCGCTGCCTAACCCACTGGGCCACCAGAGTGCCTTCATAACAGAAAGCGCATGCTAATCCCTTGATAGAAACACCTTTCACATAAGTGTGGCTTAAAACATAGTAATAGAGTGGAATCCCCGGTGCCCACCACTCACCTGCCAAAATAAACCAAAGCAAACTTCCTCCTCTCAAGCCCACTGTTACACACACACACACTGTCACACACACTGTCACACACACCGATGGAGGGTTCCTGAGTGTGTAAATCTTAACAGAACCAGACCGATAAGCTCAGCTTTTTCCTGCAGCTAGGCTCCTGGGTTTGAAACAGGGCCCGGAGGCTAGCAGTCCAATGCTTACCCAACAGTGCCACCAAGTCTCCAGAGGCAGAAATAGCATCTTTTAAAAATCTTTCCTCCTCTCTGTCCTCTGATTAGGATTAAAATAGTTTTGTTTTTAAAATTTTTAAGCATTGACATATATGTTGTATACCATACAATTCAACAGTTCAAGCATATTAATAAGATTTATGCTATTATCACCACAACCTATGTAAGAACAGTTTCTTCTCTCTTGCAGTGGTCAGCTCTCCATATCCCCCCACCTCCACCACCACGTCCTCTTAAATCACAGCATGGCCCATGGTAAAGGTTCATGGCCACTGGCCAAGGCCTGTCATTTTTAGCAGACCAATTCCAAAGGTCCTGCTGACCACTGGCCTTCCAGGTGGCCTGGGGGTTGAAGGCTGACCTCCTGAGATAGGCCCCAGGAAGTGATCCCTACGCCACCACCCAGATTCTCTGTCACCTGCCAGGTGTCACACTCAAAGTGCTGTCTCCCCAGGCATCCTGGGCAGATGCGCTGATTCTTGGTGGCCCTTCGTCCCGAGAGCATCTCTAGGGAGACCGGGAATCTGGGGGGTTAGTCATCTGCAACAGCAGGTGGATGGGGGAGCAGGGTGAAAAAGACTCTCCCCAGAAGGCTGGGGCAGAAGAGCCTTGGGGTCAGGAGACACTGATGGGCTCATGAAGGAGGCAGCTGCAGGGCATGGATAGAATCCGGGGCTCGGGTCAGGCTCCCAGTTCGGCGCCTGGGCCCAGCACCATGAGCACATTAGGAAGGGTCCTTCACCTCCATCCGCTTCCCTTCCATTGGTTACATTTAAGCAGAGCCACAGTTCACAGGATTTCGTGGGGAAGCTGGTGGGGAGGTAAGATGTGAATGGGCCACAGGTGTCAGCAGGCTGGGACGCATTGGCTGTAGGTCCTGCCTTCTACTGACCCTGAGAACACCCGGACGCATCTGTAACAGTTGCTACTGAACGGGGAGCTTGTGTCTGGGAGACTGGAACCCGCTATCCAGGGTCCCTGAGAGTCTCAGGTCCCAGTGGGGTGAGGGGGGCTACCTAGGTGGCTTTCTATCATCTGTAGTGCCTCCGCCCCTTCCCCTGGCCCTGCCCTCCCACCATGCCCCTCCCCACCCCCATTAGTACAGGTCCCTTGGTG
>NW_022103907.1:1104607-1105868 GCF_000313985.2 Echinops telfairi | reverse complement strand
AGTGAGCTGTCTCTCCAGGTTCAGGTGTCAATCGGTGTCTTCTCTCCCACCTCCCCTCGACCTTCAGGGTAACTCACTGTGATAGAGTCGCCCAGGGCTCCAATGACCTTGATGTCAGCTGGCTTCAGCCTGTGAACTGGGACACATACAAGCCGGGGTGAGTGGAAGGTCGGACTTCAAGGGAAGCACTGGACCTACTTCTCTAGAAACAAAGTCCTTCCATCGTTAGCAGCGCTTCAGTGTGGACCAGAGAGATTCTAAGTCCATCGCTGCCCATCAGGCCCGGCACTGTCAGTTCTGGCTCCTCCCTCAGGCAACTGAGCGGTGTGCCAGCAGCGCTCTCAGGACATGACCTCATCCTTGGCCCTGTGACTTGGGACTGAGGAAAGACTTGTGGTAAAGATGCAACGGATACTTAATCCATCCCAGATCGGTGTCTGGGGTAGAATCGTCTACCTCTGCAAACGTCATCTGTGTTTCTTTCAGTGTGAAGGGATGGGTGTTGTCGAGCCTCCTCTAGTTTAGCTCCTTGGGGATTAAGCAAGAACTGTGATGTGACTGAAGGCTAGGAATGCCTGTCACACGCTTACTGGACACCAAGCAGTGGTCTGGGGGTCCTGGGAAAACACAGGCATTAGAACTCGCAGACCACGGAGGACGTCAGAAACCGCCCTTGTTGAAACACCAAGTACAGAGCGACGCACAGGGGGGCCAGGGAGTCGGCATCAAGTCGCAGCGACCCTGTGCACACCAGAACGAAGCACCGCCTGGGCCTGTGCCACCCGCACCATTGTTCTGAGCCCCTAGTTGCGGGTGCCAGGCCAGTTCACCTCCTGCAGGGTTCGCAGCATTTCCATGAAGCTCTAACTTCAGCGAGGATGATGTCCTTTTCCAGGGACTGGTCCCTCCTGACAACACGACCAGACCAGCGCCGCTGAGGCCTGAGGGTCCTTCCCCAGAATCCTAGAGCCTTTCCATCCAAACTCCATCTGCTTCCCCATCCACACACGCACATGCGCATACACATCTATGCACACACACACACACACTCCTTACACATGATCACAACTTGTGGGGTCCTGGAGATCTTTATTCAAATAGATAAGCACAGCTTTCTCCTGTAGGGTGGCTGGTGGGTTTGAACTGGTGGCTTTTCACTTTGCAGCCAAGCACTTTAACTACTACACTACCATGGTTCTACAATATGGAAAGGTTAGGGGAAGTTTTTGGGGTTGGTAAAATGTGACCAAGATAGATAGAT
>NW_022103907.1:1087377-1102771 GCF_000313985.2 Echinops telfairi | reverse complement strand
GTCCCTCCCTGAGAAAGAAGACTGATAAACACAGCATGCCCTGGCTCATCAAGATTTCTGAGGAGAGGCTCTCTGATCAGAAGGTCATCCTGACTGTGCAGAGGTCAAGAATAGCAAGGAAGCCCGCATTGGGGTGTCGGGGGAAGGGCCTGTTTTGTGGACAGGCCACTGGGAGGAAGGCTTAGCTGCTGCTTTGTGTCCCCCAGCAACGTAACCACCTGGGGCTGTCCCTGAAAAAGCCAGCCCACGTGTCCTCTGATGTGAGGGATTCCTGTAAAGACTTCCACAATCACAGAGGATGACTAGCACAGGTTGAAACCTTGTTTCTGCCCTTGGAATGCTTTGCTATGAATTCATATAAAGAAAGAGTCGATAAGTTAAATTGATTTGAAAGTGAAATCGGTGGCTCCGTGACAGGAATTGTACCACTATCCCGGCTTTCAAGGATGGTGCCCTCAGGACAGGGAAACACCGGCTCGCCCACTTGTCTTGAGGGCGAGTGTCAACTTCTCAGTAAGCTGGTGGCTCCTAGAGCCCAGCAGGTTGCTATTCCTTGTGGGGCATCGTTCCGTCCTGATCACTGCTTAGGCCAAGTCACAGACCTCAAACAACCAATGGCCACAGAAACAGCCCCGGCCCCGAGCTGGAAGTTACATCAAACCTCCAATGCAGGGGCATCAGCTGGGGCCGTAACTTACACATTTCTCTCATCAGTGCTTGAACACCTCATTCTGGACAAATGGGCCAAAGAGAAGACATCAGAATGCGTCAATGGCTTGCAATCAAGGAAGGCCCCATTGTGGTTTGTATGACTTCTGATGATATCATCCCTCTCCATGTTTTCCAAGGCTACGCATCTTGTCGTTGGCATGAAATGGAAGGGTTGGCTTCAGAAGGGGTGCAGAACCAGTGAGCCACAGCCTCTTGGGCTCCATACTGTCAGTCCTTCAAGCACAAAAATCTCCAGAAAGCTCACTGTCATTGAGTTGATTCCAACTCATAGTGACCCTACAGGACAGAGTAGAACTGCCCCTGTGAGTTGCCGTGACTGTAACTCTTAACGGGAGTAGAAAGCACCCTCCTTGGAGCAACTGATGGTTTCGAACTGCTGACCTTGTGGTTAGCAACCCAATGTGTACCTCACTCTGCCACCAGGGCTCCTCTTCAAGTACAAAAGCTGCCCCTTGTCTCACGCCAAGGCCTGACGTCAGTTCCCTGCTCCAATATCTTTTTCCTCATTGTCCCACTCGCGTTAAGGAAAGGACCATCTAGAGCAGTGGTTCTCAACCTGTGGGTTGCGACCCCTTTGGGCATCCAACGACCCTTTCACAGGAGTCACCCGATTCATAACAGCAGCAAAACTACAGTGATGAAGTAGCAACGACCATAATTTTATGGTTGGGGGGTCACCACAACATGAGAAACTGTTTAAAGGGTTGTGGCATGAGGAAGGTTAAGAATCATTGGTCTAGTGTGATAAAATCAGAACAGTATTTATGAGGTTAAAAAGCACATCATATCAGCAGCGTGTAATCAATCACACATTCAGTCAGGATCCGGCGAGCAGGCACAGGCTGGTACAGCCACAGACGTGTGTGTGTGTGTGTGTGTGTGTGTGTGTGTGTGTGTGTGTGTGTAATACACACATGCCTTCCCTGGGAGGAAGAACATAGAGGCCTTTCTTCTTTGTTTGGTTATCAAATGCCAACTGGTCAAACACGTTGCTCCCATCTGCATAGCCTTGTGCAGCTCATCCCAGAGACCCCACTGATGCGTGATGAGCCGTGTCGGCCAGGGGCTGGAGGGAGCTCCAGGGGAGGGACTGAGGCCGGGTACCTGCAGGTGATATTTTATCATGAACCACCCCCTTTGGTTAGCTCGGTGGATACAATTGAAAGCAGCACTAGACAGAGGGACTTAAACATTGTTGAAAATGACTCTTTATTACTGTCCAGTGGATTGTGGTCATTTTCCTAAAAGTGACTTTTCAGAGGAGGTAGGACTCAGAAGTGCAGGCCAATTAGTCCTCTCTGGGGAGGGCCTCCTCTCCGGGGAGGGCCTCCTCTCCAACCCCACCTCACCCCCACTGCCATGGTGAGAGCCAATGTCCTGGTCTGGGCCCACTTGATTAGATCAGAAGGGCCTACAAACAGCTCACATCACCAGAGCATCTCAGATCTCCGTGTCTTGAGGTTTTGTGCTGTTATATTTTGAAGTGCCGATAAACAGACAATCTCCAGGCCGGGCAATAAAAAAGAATTTCTCATTTTATCTGGCTTTTAAGATGTTGAGATACGCTGTAATGGACTGGTTATCACTGCCAACAAGAATGGCAAAATGCTTTCCAGGTCATCCTATAAGATGAAGAAGTGAACAGATGTCCTTTTATTGCAGAGAGTACGGCTCTTAACACATACTCAGATACGTTTGCTATAACGTTCAGTGGCACAGGATGACTGAGATGTGAAGCTGATAATCTACTGCTGCTGCTAAAGTCCTGCCAGCAAGCAAACCAACAGAATGAGTTGACAATGAGAATGAAAAGAACATATTAATGTTGATATGAGGAAGTTTTAGAAGTTTGTGGACAAGTGGAATGAAAAGATAATGGAATTTTCTATAGACTTTTTGCAGCCCCTTGTAGATAACGATATAGTACATAGAGAGAATATAGAGAACATACATGTGTATCTTATATATATATATAAGTGTACAATATACATATAAGGGCCCTGGTTGCATAGTCTAGTGGCCCGAGTAGCACAGTGGTTATACATTGGGCTGTGATCTGCAAGGTCTGCAGTTTGAAACCAACAGATGCTTTGTTGGGAGAAAGCGAAGACTTTCTACCTGTAAAGACTTACAGTCTCAGAAACCCACAGGAGTAGTTCTCCCCTGTCCTATAGGGTCACTGTGAGTCGGCATTGACTCAATGGCAGTGAGGATTTTTAAGTGTTCATATTAAACCAAACCCACTAAGTCAACTTGAACTCGTAGTGACCCTTTAGAACAGAGGAGAACTACCCCGTAGAGTTTCCAAGAGTGAAAATCTTTATGGAAGCAGATTGCCCCAGCTTAATCCTGCGGAACACCGAGTAGGTTCAATCACTGACTTTTTGGTTAGCAGCCCAGAGCTAACTCACATATTCAGCTAGTGAATAATATAAGCTAGAGAGACAGACGTATGTATCATCGAGTCTGCAACTCAGAACCAGAGGGAGTGAAGCACCAAAGTTTGGGTGAAAAGATTTTACATTTACCTCCCCATCACTTGACTTAATTTGCTCATGTTGAGTCCAGATGGGAAGGCTAGGCCAGGACACTGGTTTGCTCTCCTAATCTTCAGCCCACACAGAAGGAAATGTGGTCTTCAGACAGCCCGACCACAAAGGTCCCGTCCCTGAAAGGTTCCTTCAACTCAGTGTGACATCGCCAGACTTCATGACCTGGGGCCGCAGCAGATCTACTAGACGGTAAGCTTCAGGAAAGCCCACGGGAGGGACTGAACAACTATCTGGTCAACAGATGACCCACCGAGCAAACTTCCAGGATGAACTACGGGAACCTGCAGCAGCCCTGCAGAAAAATGCTACAGGACTGGTGTTCGGGTCATGCGGGTCGCATGTGGTCTTCCCACAAGTTTGCAAAGTCTCGTGCCACTGTTATTACCTTGCAGGCCACTGTAGTTCCCTGTCACGGTCCAGAGTAGATAATTTAGAAGTTAACTCCTAAGAGGCTGTGACTCTGCCTGTTTGCCATAGGGCCTGGTTTCCTGGTCGGTGTGGTGTTTGAGTGCACTCTGCAAATGATGCTGGCAGGGGTGATGTATGGTGAATTGGTTCTTTCTTTCTTTTATTTTTTTTTTGGGGGGGGCAGATCTTTCAGTTTAAAGATACTTTTACTTATTGTGGGACAAATTAGTCTTGCTAAGGATTAAAGGCAAGGACAATGACATCAACTCACACAACTAATATTGGGTTCCTTGTAGAACTTGGTCTGGTACGTAGTTAGCACTCCGTGAATGCTATGATAATAATATTCCTTACCTGTTTTAAAGAATAACACAAACACGGGCAAGAACTAACAAGTATACACACAAAGTACCCCTAGGAAGCCTCTCAGTAGTATTTCAGATTGTGGGAGAAGTCCTTGTCATATGAAAATGGCTCTGACTTTGATGATTTCAAACCTCCAATGAGCTTAAAAACCATGTGACTTGAGCTTGTACCTGAGGTGGGAATTGAGTCGGAGGGGCTCTTGTTAAGGCATCTGACTTCAGCTCCTTCTTTCAACTGCAATGAGATACACACAGAAATACGCATGCATTTCCAGGTGGCACCACGAAGTGGAGTTTTCAATCTATGACTGGGTGAGAAGTGGAAAATATCATCTAAGATATTTTGGAAAATATCATCTAAGATAAGATCATAACCCAATTACCTTTTTCAAATGTTCCTTCTTCTTCAATACTCACATCCAATTGTCTACAACGTTCTTTCTAAATGCTCCCCAAACCAGTCATCCTCCCTGCAGTCCCTTGACCTCAACATTAAGTCTTTGTTCTTTCTTGGAAGGAACAGTGCAGCACTGACCTGCATCTCCACTCCTGGGTACTTCCTCCCCGGCTCTCTGAATCCACCCACCTGGTGTTTTACCAACGTAAATACAACTATGTCTCTCCCCTGTCTGCATTCACAGACAGAGCTGGGAGTTTTGTTTGTTGTATCCCCAGAGCCTAGAACAGTGCCTGGCACGCAGGACAAGGTCAACGAGTAAGGAAGACCACAGGAGAACGGATGCATTTGAACTATGGAGTGGGTGAAGATTATTGAAAGGACTGCACTTCTGGGAAGAAGCGTAGCCTGAACGCCCCTAGAAGTAAGGCTGGGGAGACTCTGTCTTCGGTACTTTGGCTGTGCTATCGGGAGGGGCCTGTCCTTGGGAAAGGACACCATGCTTGGTAAAGTAGAAGGTTAAAGAGAAAGCCCCTCAGTGAGAGGCCTTGACACAGTAGCTGTGACCTTGGAGTCAGGCAGAACAGCCGTTGTGATGATGGTGCCGGACTGGACAGTGTTCTTTCTGTTACTCATTGGGTCTCTGTGAGTCAGACGTGGCTTGAGAGCACATAACAAAAACATGCTGTTGTTAGATGTCATCTTGCCAACTCCAACCCATAGCAACCGTATCCACAACAGCATGAAACCATGCCCAGTCCTGCAACATCCTCACAAGGGTTCCTACGCCTGAGCCCATTGTCAATTCATCCCCTCGAGGCTCTTTGTTTGCTTTGCAGCCCCTCTACCCTACAGAACATAATGACACGATATCCGTCTCCAGGGGCAGGTCTCTCTTGACAACATGTCCAAAGTATGTAAGATGAAGCCTCACTATTCTTGCCTCTAAGGAGCACTCTGGCCATATTCTTTCAAAGATAGATTGGCCTGTCCTTTTAGTAGTTCATGGTACTTCCAATATTCTTCTCCAGTACCAAAACCCATTCTTCTTCGGTCTTCTTGATTCAATGCCTAACTTTCATATACATATAAGGCAATTGGAAGTACCATGGCTTGGGTCAAGTGGACCTTAGTCCTTAAAGTAACACTCTTGCTTTGCAGTACCTTGAGGAGGTCTTGTTTTGATCTTTTGACTGCTGCTTCCACGAACATTGGTTGTGGATTCAAGTCAGATTAAATACTTGACCGTTTCAAACTTTCCTTCACTTATTACCTACTGGTCCAGTTGTGAGGAGTTTGGTCTTCTTTACATTGAGTTGTAATCCATACTGAAGGCTGCATCCTTGATCTTCATCAGCAAGTGCTTCGATTCTTCCTCACTTTCAGCAAGCAAGGTTATGTCATCTGCATATTGCAGGTTGCTATCCAATCCTGATGCCACATTCTTCTTCATATAATCCAGCTTCTCTGATTATTTTCTCAGCACACTGATTATATAAGTATGGTGAGAGGAGACAACCCTGCCATACACCTTTCCTGATTTTAAACCATGTAGCATCCCCGTATTCACAGAACTGCCTTTTAAATCTATGTGCACACTTCGAATGAGCACAATGAAGTGTCCTGGAATTCCCATTCTTATCAAGGTTAGCCATAGTTTGTTATGATCCACACAGCTGAATGTCTTGGCATAGTCAATAAAATAAGTATACATAAGCATCTTTCTGGTATTCTCTGCCTTGAGCCAAGATCCATCTGACATCAGCAATGTCCTTTTCTGAATCCCACCTGGACCTCTGGCAGCTCCCAATCAATGTACTGCTACAACCTTTGTTCGGTGATCTGGTGTATGATATCAGTGATATTGTTCTACAGTTTGAGCATGCTGTTGGGCCACCTTTCTTTGGAATGTGCCCGATATAGATCTCTTCCCATCAGTTGGCCAAGTAGCTATCTTCCAGATTTCTGGGTAAAGACAAGCGAGTGCCTTCCAGTGCTTCCTCAGATTGCTGAGATATTCCAGTTGGTATTCTGTAAATTCCTGGAGCTTTGTTCTCGATCAATGCCTTAAGTGCAGCTTGGATTTCTTCCTTCAGCACCATTGGTGCTTGCTCATATGCTACCTCCTGAAACAGTGACTAGTTCTTTTTGGCACAGTGACTGTGTGTTTTAAGTTCTGATCATGTGCAGATTTTTACAGCTTTTCCTCCTTCCCTTGAGTCATTCCCCATCAACGAATGAATCCACTCCCACAGGCCTGATTCCATTCATATCAGATGTAGTCAATTTGATTTCTGTGGATTCTATCTGGAGAAGTCTATGTGTATAGTCACCTTTTATGTTATTTTAAAAAATGGTACTTTCTATGAACAGTCATTGGTCTTACAAAAGTCTATCATTCAATCTCCAGCTTTGTTTATATCACCAAGACTCTATGTTCCAACTACTGTTCCTTCCTTCTGTTTCCAACTTTTGCATTTTAATCGCCAACAGTGGTCAATGCATCTTGATTGCTGAAACCTGATCACGTTGGGTGGCCCTGCTGGCATTTGAAATACCAGTGACACAGCTTCCAGCATCACAGCAACGCACAAGCCACCCCAGTATGATAATTGACAGACAAATGGTGGAATAGCAATCGATGCTTTTATTATTAAAAATAATAATAGATCAATCTCAAAGAGTTGTTATTAAATTGGAATAAGTTAATAAGTATAAAGTACTGAGACTAGTATCTGGTAACAACCACATACTAAGTACTATTCTCAGTACTTTACACTTATTATTAACTTATTCCAATTTAATAACAACTCTGTGAGGTTGATCTGTTACTATTACTATTTTCCAGAGAGAAAAAAATAAAGCACAGAGGGGCTAAGTGTCTTGCCACTTCGCTTAACTTACTGTGCCATCCTGCTTCTCAGATGGATCTTCATTGCTATGATCTGAGAAGTGTGGGGCAAGTTGATGAATCAAGAATCATTCACTCTGTACCAGCCTTCACGGTGAAGGCTCAGGCCACCTTTTCATCCACCATGTGGAGTTCTCAACCTGTGGGTCGTGACCCCTTTGGGGGTTGAATGACCCTTTCACAGGGGTCACCTGATTCATAACAGTAGCAAAAATTACAGTTATGAAGTAGCAACAAAAATAATTGTATGGTTGGGGGGTCTCCACAACATGAGAACTGTATTAAAGGGTCATGGCATTAGGAAGGTTGAGAACCACTGCTTTACACAATTCAGAGACAAGGATGTCACTAGGAATGGATTTTTCTTGACCCCCATGGGTCTCCGGTTCCCTGAGAATGAAGACATGTGCCTTTGAGCATCCTTGGTTCCTCAGAGGAGTCAAGGTGCTCTATCTAATTCATAGGAAGTATCAGCAAGAGGCTCAAGAGATAAGCAACAAGCAAGCTGCAAGTGTGAGGTGCTCCTACAGGTGTGGACCAACTGCTAGAGCCTTTTGTCCTCCAGTGAATTTGGTTTCAGTTTTCACCACATTCTGCTTCCTTTCTGAACTTTCTATTCAGATTAATGTCTCCCATGAGTCGGAAATCATTCTGCCAAGGTTTGGGAAGGGAGTGATGTCTGACATCACACCAGATGGGAAGCAGGCAATCTGAGTGACCCAACATGCCTGTGAAGTCTGTTATAAGGTGGTTCTAAACACCTTTAAGGTAGACCTGCTTCAAGATAGCAAGGAACAGCCACCCACGAGACCCTCCACACTTTCTCAGCCTGGATTTCAGGTATTTGTCAAAGTCTCCATTACCCCTGCAGCCAAAGCACCGCCAGAGACAGCGGGGACCCAGGACATAAGGAACTGCATGGAAACAGTGCACAGCATCACTGTGCTTTACAGACTATGATTTGCTTGCTTCTCTGTCAATGATAGAAAGTGTTTCCATACCTCAGGAGTCTTAAGGCGTTTCCGTGGGCTGGGCAGGTAGTTGCTGTTCCTGTAGGTGAAGAGATAGGGCTCCTTCTGCAGAAGAAGGTAAGGTATCCCTTTACTGTTCAGCAATGCCATTAGCCAATTTGGAACAATAATACTATCCTTAAAGCAATGAACAAACCATTCTCCAGCTCCTCTCTGTGCTGCCCAGTTAGTCCTCGAGGAGCTCATAAATGCTCTAAAATTTCCCATTTGTATTAATTATCTCTTGCTCTCTACCCTCGTGTTCCATGAACCTGTCTAAACAGATACACTATTTCAATGAACAGAGCACTTAATTTTAAGCTTCTTTGCAGTCAAAGCAAAAAGAAGGAACAGAATGAATCATATAGTTCTTGTCTTGTAGGGAAAAAAACTCACCAATTCATCAAGAAAGCAAAGGTTTCAACTAGCACTGAGTGGTTAAAGGTGTGGTGTTCATTTATGTCCAGGTATTTCTCTTCCATTTATTGAGAAAGATTAATTGTGTACCTACTACAAAAGCAATCATTTAAAACCTGGCATAATGGCCCATCTTCAAGACTGCTTAGATTTGCTGATATCTGCCTTCTTCTCCACTCCAGAGTTAGAGGTCTTGAAAAGGAGGAGGTGGCAGGACGCAGCCCTTGGGGCTTGGTGAGCTGTGGCTTTGTTCCTGCACTGCCCACAGGGGTGAAGGGGGCCTCGGTTCTACTAAAACTGCTCTCAGGGTTCAGAGGTATAACATAGTGAGCAGACCTATGGCCAGAATGGGAGAACAGACCTAAGACATAATGGGTTCAATGACTCAGCCATGAAAGACCCCTCAATTCACAGCAAAGTCCCACTTGGTAACCCCATCTCTTCCCACCTTCCCCCACCCCATTGCCCTTCCTGCCCAGTTCCTGCTTACCCGAGTGGGACATTTTATTGGCCTCATCTCTTCTGCATCGAATGGCTCATCCTTTTCTTCTGTTGACTTCATCTAAAACAGAAGGTGATGAGACATCCTTAGAACAGAAAAGTCTTGCACAGGTAGCAGCATTCCAGAGTACCAGTGAACAAGATTCATTAGAGTTCAACAGTTGCCAATTCTATAACCTTGGGATAGCATTCATCTACTTCTTCTCACACTAGGACATTTCAGCCTTAAGTCCAAGGGCATATATCATTCCCCCAAATCTGCTACCTGTGGGTTTTAGGTAAAGTCCAGTTTGCTTGTTGAGGTGTCCACATAGAATCCTACTGGTACGGCCTATGAAGGATGTTGTGTGCCTCAAAGAGACAGTCTAAAGCAATGGTTCTCAAACTGTGGGTTGTGACCCCTTTGGGGGTCGAATGACCCTTTCACAGGGGTCGCCCGATTCATAACAGTAACAAAATTACAGTTACAAAGTAGCAATGAAAATAATTTTGTGGTTGGGGGTCACCACAACATGAGGAACTGTATTAAAGGGTTGCAGAATTAGGAAGGTTGAGAACCACTGGTAAAGTTCCAGTTGTCTATGGCATACAACCTTTATTTCTCCCTTGTTGTTTGAGGGATAATTTTGCGGGATATAGGATTCTTGGTTGGCAGTGTTTTTCTTTCAAAATTTTATATATGTCATTCCATTGTCTTCTTGCCTGCATAGTTCTGCTGAGAATTCTAAGTTTATCTTATCAGTTTTCCTTTGTAGGTGACTGTTCTTTTTTCTCTATCCTCAGAATTCTCTACTTTCCCTTGAAATTGGAATTTGGCTATGATATGTTGTACGTTTTTTCTTTTGGTGTCCTTTCTATTTGGGGGAACTCTTGGCTTCTTAAATAGTTATTTTCTCCTCCTTTGTGATGTCGGGGGAAATTTCTTCCATGATTTCTCACACTATTTTCTCTGTGGATTTTATTACTTTCTTCTTATAGGTTGTTTCTCTTGATTGTGTCCTACATGATTCTCAGGTTTCTTCAGATCCCTCCCCTTTTATTGTTGTTTCTCTATTGATTGTAGTCAGAGTGATTGTCTTTAAGCTCACTGATTTAAGTTTCCCTTTATTCCATTCTATTCCTCAGATCTTTCACCATCTTGTGTAATTCTATTATTTCATTGTTCATGTGCTGGGATTCCTTTTGTTTAAGGATTTGGTTTTTCAATTTCTTCCATTGTTCTCATAAGTGTATCCCACGTCACTTAGAAGGGCCTCAACACCCCTCTTCTGAATTCTGTTTCTGATAGTACTGAGGCCTCATTTTCAGACGATTCTATTGGGGTTGTGTGATTTTGGGGTGTTTTTTTCTTGATTTTCCATTTTTGCTTTGTCTTACTGAGGTTGGCTGTTGTGTCCTTGGCATGGTGGCACAGCTATTAGTGGTGTGTGAGCTGCTGGATCAAGTAGAAGTAGTTGGCTCTGTTGGGTGTTGTGGGAGAGGTAACAGGAGCTGGAAAACACGTGGCAGTGAAATGGAGGGAAGGGGAGAGAGGTGGGTAGGAGGGGAACATGGGAGGGGGAGAAGAGAGAGAGTAGAATAAAAGTAATGATAGTAATAATAAGCAGCTGTCTGGCTAGGCCAACAGATTTGTAATAGTAATGGGAAAATGTATGTTGAGAGGTCATCAGAGTTAATAAGTTTCATGAAAATATATTTCACAAAATAAATGAGAGTGACCAGAAAGCAGTAATAGCTAGATGTGCAGGGACTAAAAGGGACAAAAGAGACAAAAGACTCAGGTGTGGGTGCTGAAGTTCTGTTGCTATGGCAGCATGAATGTGAGCATGTCTGTGCCCTGAGCAGGGAGTGGGTGGGGGGGGAGCCCTTTTCTTTGCGGGAGGGGGGGTGCTGCACTCTACAGGCCTGATTGTTTTTGCCTAGGGGAAATGCATATTCTCAAGAGGGTGGGGTGGAAGTAGAAAAAGACACCAGAAGAGGAACTGGAAGAGATTTAGAAACAATAATAAAAGCATTATACTAGAACCAAAGCACAAAACTCACAGAAAATAAAACGGCCTTGTGGGTGGGGAATCCTGCTCCTTTAGTGGTGTCATACATGTGTGGTGCGTGGGAGAGGCGGGGCATGTGGTGGGTAGGATATGGAGAAGAAACAGAAAAGGAGGAAGGCAAAAAATGGCAAAAAGTGTAGCATGGGTCGTGAGTTTGTCTGCACCGTGCTGCACATGTGATCTGCTGTCCACCAACAAGGTAAGAGGTTTGCATGGCTGGGCTGCCTCCAGGGCTGGACAACATCAGCTGTACTGCAGAGGCAGAGGAGATTCACAGAAGCCAACAGCCAGGGGTAAAGGGGAGTTTGTCAACAGGTGCTGTTGCTCTCCTGCTTTAAGAAAATTGAGTCTAAGATGTTAAGTTGAATTTCTTGCTACCACAAAACACAGGATATCTCTCCTACTGGGACCTCTCCAGTGGTTGCCAGGGAAGTCATCCTGTGCTTGTTATCTGGTGGCCATCTTCCCTCTGTTTTGTTTTTTTGGTTGTTGTTGTTGTTTGTTTTTAAACACCTTTAATTTCTCCCCATCTGGAAATACTCTTATTTCTAACCTCATATTTGAAGGATAGTTTTGCTGGATATAAGATTCTTGATTGGTACTTTTTATTTCCTTGAGGGTTTTACATATGTCACTCCATTGTCTTCCTGCCTGCATGGTTTCTGCTAAGAAATCTTATTCTTATTGGTTTTCATTTGTAGGGGACTGTTCTTTTGACCCTGATTGCTCTCAGGACTCTCTTGTCCTTGGTATTGGAAAGTTTGAATACAATCTGTTGCAATGGATGTCTTTTTGTCTTTCTTTTTTTTTTTTTAGGGGCTCATACAACTCTTATCACAATCCATACATACATCAGTTGTGTAAAGCACATTTGTACATTCATTGTCCTCATCAGTCTCAAAACATTTGCTCTCCACTTAAGCCCCCGGTATCAGGTTCTCATTTTTTCCCCCTCCCTCCCCGCTCCCTGCTCCCTCATGAACCCCTGATAATTTATAAATTGTTATTTTGTCATATCCTGCCCTGTCCTGTCCGTCGTTTCATCCACTTTTCTGTTGTCCATCCCCCAGGGAGGAGGTCACATGTAGATCCTTGTAATCGAGTAGCTACTTTCTCCTCTTTATGGTGTTAGGGAAGTTTCCTTCCATAATTTCTTGACTATTTTCTCTGTAGATTGTTTTGTTTCTTCCTGCTCCAGAAACCAAAGGAGACTTAGGTTGTTCCTCATGATACTGTCCTACATAATTATGTCTTTGCTTTTTTTTGTTGACTGTTTGTCTCATCAGCTGTAGTCAAAGGAAATGTCTTCAAGCTCAATAATTTGTTGTTGAATTCTATTATCAAATTATTTATCTTCTGGAATTCCACTGGAGTAGGGTTTCTAATTTTCCTATTTTTCCAGTGTTCTCTCAAACAGTTCTTCCATCCTTTGAAAGCATATGCACACGATTCTTCTGACTTCCATTTCTGGTAGTCCCAGGGACCTTTCTTTAGAATATGCCGTCAGATTTGGGTGTTGTTCAATGGGCCTGCTTTTCTTGATTAAAAAGAGATGGACTGCTTTGCCCATGGAATCATGGTGCAGATGTTGCTATTGGGGGGTTGACAGCTTGTGGAAGTAATTAGCTTTGTTTTACTGAGGTGTGGGAATGATAGGAGGCTTCCTTACAGGGGCATGGGGATAGCCCGGGCTTCATTGTCAGAGTTTGGGGATGGTTAGGGCATTCCTTGCTGCATGAAGGGATAACCAGGGGCTTTCTGGCTGGGATATGGGGACATGGGGACAGACAGGGACTTCCTTGCTGTGTCACAGGGAGGTCTAGGGCCTTCTTTGTAAGGCCTTGGGGATGGCTTGGCCTTCCTTCTACATGGTTTTCAGTGGCTTATTTTTTTGAAACAGATTCCTAGGCCTTTCTTCCATGGTACTTGTAGGAGGGCTGGAACTGCCAACCTCTCTGATAGTTGAATACCTGCTTTTACCCTCCATATACGTGGTTAAACCCAACACACCAGAGCATCAAGGAGGGGAAGACTGAGATTCTCTTATGTTCCTGGTGTTTGTGAAGGGATACAAGTGTGTGAAGGAACTGAACCTATCCATTATTTTCACAAGACCTCTGAGGCTGGTTGTGGAACATTAGACACTTCCAGAAGGTAGATGATTTGCAGGCCCAGAAAGATCTAGTACTTTGCCTTAAAAGTCAACCAAAAGCAGGACTGGAAGCAGAAGTCAGGATTTCTGACTTCTTGACCTTTGCATTAGCCCAATGGAATTCTTAATTTCTTGTGGATGTATTCATGCCTGCAGGAACTGAAGGTGTGTTCTCAAAGCTGTTCTTGTGCAATGAAATAGCAAGTATGGAAACAGACACAGTTGTGGAAACCCATACCTCCTTCCCTTCCTCCCTCTCTGCCCCCTCATTGACCTCAGATGCAGGACCCTCAAGGAACTCCTCCGGGGAACTGTAGCCCTGTTGGTTTTTCGGGCAGGCCTGGAGGGAATAAAGGTAAAATCCTCGCCTTTGAAAGTCTCTTCCTGTTCTAAACCTGTAACAATTACCAAGCTCTAATCCTTTGTTCATGTGAGACCTGTATTCTTCTGTACAACTGCTCATCTTTCCTCCAACTAAATTATCAGACTCACTGCAAGCTGTGTGCACAGGGGACAGCACCCTAGAGGCTCTATAGCTGGTGATTATCATCACTGCCGTCATCTCCACCAGTGGCAGTAAGTAACATGATAAAAGGAGGAGAGGAGAGAACCTAGCCCTCCCACCTGGATCTATTCTCTCCTTGTCTCCCTGTCTGGTATTCAGGTGTTACATTCCTTCTCTATACTTCATTGTCTTCACGTTTCCTCTGTGTCAGACTAATTCCTTACTTCTCATTGCTTATGGATCTGATGCATCCTTTTTCCAGTCCCTGTGCTCATAGCAGCCCTTTTGCCTAGATTGCCTTCCTTAATCCCTCTGACATATCTTACACAGCCTCTCATGCCCCACCGTGATGGGCTCTCCTGACTACATTTTTCATATCATCCTGCTGCAGCCCAGCACCCCATTGCTGCCCGAGTTCTGTGGACACTGTTCCTTGGGTTTCTCATCCTGCCCAGCTACTTCTCAATCTCATTGAGGGCACACGCCCATGTTTAGCTATCTCTTGTATTTTGCTTGATGCTCAGCATAGGTTGGGATAAAGGAGGAAGGAGGTTTGGCTGAACTGATGCAGTAGAATTTTTCTAAACCAAGGGGTGGTGGGGCTGAGTGGTCCCCACCGGGCTCTTCTAGTTTCCTCTATTTGCCATGCACAAGAGATCAGCCGCAAAGTTGGGCAGTACCCTGCTTGAGGGTCAAGGACACTAACTAGGGTTCAATCTCAAATAAATCAACTGCTCTCAAGGACAGCATGCTTCCATTGGTGTGGCTGGCTGGGCATCTCCCTGCCTCCCCTTCCCTGCTCTCTTCTTGCACTAGATCAGGGGTGTCAAACTGGCAACCCCAAAGCCACATGCAGCCCCCGAGGTAATCGTGGCCCACGATGCTCTGAAATAAAATGAAAATTAGAAAAAATTGTTATGAAGAAAATAATGCTTAGGGGAGATCGAGGGAATACGGTATACACGATTCCCTCGTTAACCCTTTAACTACTGAAGACAAGTATACATGTGACCCAGTGCCTTTCCTGGGGGCCTGTGGATGTATATAAATAGGCTGACTCAATTCTGGTGACATTTGGAAGCAATATGTCTGTCACTCTCAGTGTCACATAATGTAAACAGATCCCAATAGTGAAAAGGTTAAAAAAAAGCACTCTGGGTTGTGCTGTTATGAATCATACCTAGCGGCAGCGCTAGTTAACATTTTTAGAGGGAAGCCATTACGATTGTGCATCACATTTATCAGCTGTCCAACATTTTGTGTTTTTTATTAGTTACTTTGTTATATTTTCTGGTCACAACATAAGAGGTAAGTGCAAACTAGTAGGAGGAAAGCACTGGCAAGTTTGGGGTAAAAAAAATAATTTTAGTTTTATAAATACATTAAATAAAAT
>NW_022103907.1:1083643-1087277 GCF_000313985.2 Echinops telfairi | reverse complement strand
CTATCCATATTCCTGAATCCTCACTTCAAAATATAAATTTAACAAAATTTGTAAATGTGATGTGGCCCGTGTGAATCTTGCCTGTTGCACCAAATGGCCCGCATTTTCATTGAGTTTGACACCCCTGCTCCAGATAAGGCAACTGAAACGCAGTGTTCATGATACCCGCGGGACACATGAGTTGGGGAGATGAAGAGAAACCTTCCTAATCCAAAGAAAAAGGAGAACAAGATCCCATCACTGGACTTCTAGCAATAGGACAACCTGTATGGGGAAAAATTAAGTGGCAAAATCACGCCTCTATCTGGTGTCTGGGAAAAGCTAACATCATGACAGCCCTGGACAACACATTTGGGTTGCTGACTCATTCCACATGGCCCCGATGGACCTTGGGGACCAAGGCAAGGAGGGAGAAATCTGCTAGGACTGGGCAAGGGCTGGTAAAAATGGCAGCCCACACTGACTCCTCACTATGGACCATGAGCATGCTACACATTTGATACATGTCACGTCAAGGGTTAAGATCTAGGTGTTGAGGAAAGGGGTGGAGGCCCTGAACTCACAAAGTCTACGAGGCGAAGACTGAAAGTGAGGCCTTCATGACGCTAACCCTAGGCCCAGACAATATGTTGGACCTTTAAACCCATTGATCCCATACTGATGTAAAATGAGGAAAAGCTGGACAGGAATTGAGATTTGAGCCTGGTCCTTAGTCCTCCATCCAAGTGGAGTCTCTCCATTGACTCTGAGGAAAATTCCTTGCCCATGGGAAGAGCAGGACTGGTGAGAGCCTCTACTCACCATGCTGTGGCCCAGCTTCTGGGAGAGGAAGACAAAACTCTCAGTGGTCAGATCTGGCTATCCGTCAGGTGTAAGAAGTTTCCTTTCTGACCTAGACACAGAATCCTGAGGACCTGTGGGGGTCCTGCAGCCCCTCCACTGGAGTATAGAATGGGCCCAGTGGGAGCGTGGAGGAGACCCGACCCCTCATTCTGAAGCCCATATCCCTGGTCTACTCACCATGCTGTTCCAGAGAAACAAAGCAAGCGAGGTGGGATCCTGGAGCGGTGGATTCTCCTGAAAGAGAACCAGGTAAAAAAGGGATGTCTCTATGACTCCCCCACCCCACCCTAAAGGGGCCTACAGGAGCAAGTCATACCTGATTGCTCAGTGCTCTTGGGGTTTTGCATAAGGGAACAGAACAGAAGGAGCCAATGTCAGGGAACTGGTTTGCGTGTGGGCTGAGAATGAGGAGGATGGAGGGGATGGGAAGCTCACATTCTTCCTCCTCCTGTTAAACAGCTTTCCCTGGAGGATGTGGTATGACTTCAACAGGCAGGACCCAGACTCCTGGAGACCCCAAGCCTTCCTGTGTAGACCCACCCACAGAGCTGCATGGTCAAAATGACCACACAGGAGGGATCTGTATAGTGACCCAGGATGTCATTCGAACATGCCATCTTTTGTAATGATGCCTGTAGCAGAGAATGAGGCAGCAGATAGGGGTGGGGGTGTGATTTGTGCCCCTGGAAATCCTGTCCTGAGTGATCACATTAACTGAGAGGCATGCATGCTTCCCAAGTGCCAGAGTTGACTCCTACTTCACTGTTACTTTATGTAACCCTTACAAGCACTCTAGAGGTAGAGGGTGTTAATAGCAATCCTGCTTTTACAAATGAGGAACCAAGCACAAAGTTCAAACAACTTGACCCAGGAGACTCAACTGACCCATTCCAAGGCTAGGATTAGAAGTCATGGATCTGAAGAGTTGATGCTCTTGAGCTCTGGGCTGCCCTGCCTTTAAGAACTAGGCAATGGGGGCCATCCAACCCCATAGGGAAGGATACAAGAAAGTATAAGCCTATTGCAGCATTTCTTGCTGATTCCGTCATGCTGAGTGCATTGGGCCTTCTGCAATCATGAGGGGTGACAAAGGCGAGGCAGGAAGCATATGTGCAGCCCAGGCTCCCTCCCCAATCTGCACCTGTGTGCCTCACCTGTAGCCCTCACTCACCAAGACAGGCAATGGGGATGACTCAAAGAAGATAGGCTGGAAAACAACCGCGAAGGACTCCTGCTCATTGTACTTGCTGATGGCCAGGAGCTTCTTCCAGGTTTCCTGAAGGAGGGGCAGAGAAGCAAGCAGACGTCTGAAAAAGGTAGGGTCTGCCCCACCTTCTGACCCTTGGAAATGACCAGCATTCCTGGTTCCGAAGCCAATGCAATTTTGAAACTCCCTCTTGTCTCCTACTCCCTGGATCTTTGAGGAACTAAGTTAGGGTGTTATTCTCCTCTGAAACCCCAGCAGACAGGAAATACCAGAGGTTGATCTGAAATATAGCCTCTGGAAGTTCAAGACATAGAAACCTGTTCACCATCTGACTAGGAACCCCATGGTGTCAAGGGCTAAGTTCTGTAGAGGGATGTGCCAATAACCATGCCCCCCCAAAGGCAGTCATTTCCAGAGGGAGAAGTCCCTTAGACTTCTGATGCCATTGTCTTAAACAAAACCGTCATGTTAAACATGACAGTGGGAACTCAGAGCATTGAGCTGTTTTCCACAATGGTTTCATGAGTCATCACACTCTCCTGGGATCTCCCTGTAAGTAAGAAGCCTACCTTTCAGAGGTCTGACTCTCCCCTTGGGCTGTGACCTGAGAACACGAACAGTGTGAGGAAATCTATCTCATGGGCCACACATTCAATGCCCTAAATGGCGATGATTACCAAGAATCTTTCTGAACGGATTTGCAAAGTTCTTCCTGAGATGTGTCCCCACCACTCTGGCCTGTCCCATGCTAGGAACACGGAATGGTCAACAGGGAGTGCACTGAGAGTAGCTCTCTTTGGTTCCTAAATTCCAGCTCTGATAACAATTCTACACGAGCCAATTTAACATAGGTTTTGCTGTCCCTTAATCCTTCTCACCTTCTCTGCAATAATTCATGGTCGCCCTGGCCCCTGTGAACCAGCAACCTAGTTTCCACTGTTTTATGGTACAAAGAAGACCTCAACTCTCAAATATCATTTAAGGAGAACATTAAGTCTTAAACAAGTCAAAGACAAGACAAATACAAAGACACATCATCTAAATGAAGGAGACCATCAGTGTGAGTTCATAATGACAGCCATGGGTTTACAGAGAACCAAGACTTAATTTAATTGAGGCATGGGAGGGTAAAGAAACTTGGCATAAAAGCACGAGTGGTAGCAAATCAATACATCACACCCACAGGTGTGATTGTAGAAGTGGGAAATGGACCATGATTGGACAGAAGAATTCACAAGATTGGTCCTTCTGACCAAGGTAGTCTAGGTGTGAATCATGATGATTCGAACCCCAGTGTGCTGATCTCCATGAAGGGCACACCCAGGTAAACCTGTAATGGAGACTGCCTCTCCTTGAGCTGACTAGTGGTGGATGGAGGTCATCTTCTTTTAAATGTACTCTGCCTGAGGGCAAGACTGTACACATTCCTGGTTAAGAACAATTCAGTGGATGCTTTATCTGTGTGAGGACTCTACAAGTGGATTTGGGGTTTTCACTGTTCCACAGCTATCTGCAAGGGGGGGTGCTCAGAATGTAAGCTCTTTTTAAAAAATCATTTTATTGGAGCTCGTACAATTCTTATCA
>NW_022103907.1:1080513-1083543 GCF_000313985.2 Echinops telfairi | reverse complement strand
TTGTTGCCATCATCATTCTCAAAACATTTGCCTTCTACTTGAGCCCTTAATATTGGCTCCTCACTTTTCCCCCTCCCTCCCCAGTCCTCCTCCCTCATGAACCCTTCATAATTCATAAATTATTATTATTTTGTCATATGTTACACTGTCCGACGTCTCCCCTCGCCCTCTTCTCTGCTGTCCATCCCCCAGGGAGGAGGCTATACGTTAACTTTCCTCTAGTTCTTAAGTGCTTCTTCCCCTCCACTATCGTGATCCCAATTCTACCTTGCAAATCTGACTAGACCCGAGGATGTACATTGGTACAAATAGCAACTAGAAACACAGGGAATCCAGGACAGATGACCCCTCCAGGACCAGTGGTGAGAGTGGCAATTCCTGGAGAGTGGAGGGAATGTGGGTGGAAAGGGGAATGTAAGCTCTTAAGCACCACTTAGGGAAACTGAGCTTACCTGGTAGGACCACCGCATCACAACCCTGTAAAGCATTGATGTGTCCATTGTGCAATTACAGATTTCTTCTTGGAGGCTATAGGTGCAACAAAAGGAAACCAGGAGAGTTCTAGTTAATGATTGTCACCTGATCACATGGAGAGAAGAGATCTTTACAACGGTGGTAGTTAGATAAATTTCTGTCAACTTGAAGATGTATGTAAATGTAGGAATAGAGTCAACCTGTCCATCAAGTCTCAGCCTGATAACTCCTTGATTGTATAAGAATGCGAGACACTGGGAACTGCTCTCTCTCCCTTTCTTCCCTCACCTTCCTGCTTACGGGCCATCCCGAGAGTGGCTGGAGCCCTGCCATGTTTCCACTGACCTTGGATCCACACAACTCTGCATCCACTGGCCCGTGACCCTCCCGAATCCTCCTTCAGTGCATGTGGCTGTGTGAGTCTGAAGAGGGACTTATGGACTAGTATGGGACTTATGCACTTGAGTTGGACTGGGCCGGGACACTTTACTTCTTGATATAAAGGTCTTTCTTATACATATATGAGTGTCACTGGATTTGTTTCTCTAGTCAACATGACCTAACTCAACAACTATCAGTAAAAATATATCAGAAAGAAAAAACATCGCAGCAAGGAAGGCCCTGGACATCTCTGGATCCCATCAAGGTATACTCTGGCCATCCCTGCCTCCCAGCAAGGAAGGCCCTGGGTATTCCCTTGACCCAGCAAAGAAGGCCCTGCTTGCCCCCTGTCAAGGATTAGAAAACAAGACCCATTAATATGTAGACTACAAGAGACACACTTTAGACACAAAGAAAAAAAGACTATAAATCACAGGATGGAGCAAACATTTCTAAGCTAAATGCAACCCCCCCGACCCCGTCTCCAAAAATTAAAACAACAACAACCAGGAGTGGTAATGTTAATTTCTGATAAAATAATGATCAAAGGAAGAGTAGAACGAGAATACATAACCATGTTAAACATTTAGACTTCAGATGAAAGACCCTTAAAAATACATTCACAAACTTATAAGAGTAGAAAAGAGAAATAGGCAGATGGGCAATAATTATAGGAGAGATCAATGCACCACTCTAATGGAAAGCAAGATCATCAGGAAAAACCATCAATAACGATGCAGAAGAACTAAACAACATAACCAGCCTTTTCAACCTCCTAGACACAGAGAACATCCCATGATAGCACAGTATATGTTGTTTTACCACATACATGGAATATTCTGCAGACTAGACCATGCTATGCCACAGAGCAAGCCTTAATAAGTCTTACAACATTGAGATATTCTGATCCATTTTCTCAGATGACAATACTATAAAACTAGAAATCAACAATAGAAAGAACAAGGACAAAAATCCAATTGCATGGAAACTGAACAACATACTACTTTAAAATGACCAGGTAATAGATCAAAGAAGGAACAAAAAATTTTAATTCCTTGAAATAATTCCTTGAAAAATTTAATTCCTTGAAATAATTTTAATTCCTTGAAATAATTTGGTAGGACACATCATACCAAAACCTTTGGGACACAGCAAAAGCAATCATCAGAGGACAATTTATAGCAGTCAACACATATTTGAAAAAAATAAGAAATCAAGGACTTAACAACTAGAACAAGAGCAACAAAGTAAAACCTCAATCAATAGGAGAAAATAAGTCAAAAGATTAAAACAGAAATAAATGGACTGGAAAATTGGAGACTAATGGGGGGGAAATCAACAAGACAAGATGTTGATTCTTTGGAAAGACGAACAACATGATAAACCACTGGCAACTGTAACAAAAGAAAAGAAAGAAGATACCAATATCAAGAATTAGAGATGAACCCTACTACCACTACCACTATGAAACCAACACTACTATCAAACACACTACTGTAACTTCAAGTTTGAAATCTAGATAAAAATCTATTCATTTCTAGAAAAACACCATCTACCCAAATTAATTCAAACTGACACAGAAAACCACAACAGACATGGAACAAAAGAAGAAAACGAGCAGATCATTAAAAAAACTTCCAACCAAAAGAAGTCCAGGGTCAAATGGCTTCATAGAGCAATTCTACCAAGTATGTAAAGAAAAGTTATCACCAAGTCTAAAGAGGCTATTCCAGAGTATAGAAAATGACAGCAAACCCCTGAAATCATTTTGGGAAATAAGTATAACCCTGATAGCCAAGCCAGACAAAGAGACCACAAAGACAGACAACTACAGACCAACTATGATGAACTATGTTCATCCTTTATGAACATAGACGCAAAAATGATCATCAATAGCCTGGTCAAGAGAATCATAAAATAATACACCATGATCAAGTGGGATTCATACCAGGTACAAAAGGAGGGTTCAATATTAGAAAAACCATCAACGTAATCCATCATATAAACAAAACAAAAAATAAGAATCATATTATCATATCAATCTATGCAGAAAAGTCATTTGACAATATCCAAGACCCAATCCCCATAAGAACGCTCAACAAAATAGCATTAGAAGGAATATTACCAACACAAGAAAGGCCATATATGAAAAATTAACAGCAGTATCTTACTCAA
>NW_022103907.1:1077325-1079159 GCF_000313985.2 Echinops telfairi | reverse complement strand
AGACTCTGGGGTTATGGTAGGGGGTTGAGGATAATAGGAAGCTCAAGAATGAAAAAAGAAAAAAAGGTCAAAAATCAATTGTGGTGATGACTGCTCAACTCTTTTTAATATATTTAAACAATTTAATTGTAAGGTACATGAATTATATATCAATAAAACTATTTTTTTAATTGAAAGGATATGAGAGAGCTGGGTGCCATCAGTCTGTTCCTTGGGGTAGAGGGTAGGACCTAGAAATTGCTTAGGGAGTGGGGAAGAGGGACTTGGATGTCTTAGAGGGGGCACAAGAAACAAGGAGGCAAATGCAGGGGAGAATGAGCTACAAGGTAGAAGGCTCACTGTGGGACGCTTGTTCTCCACCCTCTTCCCCTGAGTGTGGGGTAGGATGTGGACATGGGCTCTTGTCTCATTTGCTCCTCAGAGCTGAAACTCACACCCTCTCCTTTCTTCCCCTCCTCTGATCTGTACGAGTCCTTTGCTTCTGTTGTTGGAGGGCTGACAGTGTTGCCTCTGTTCTAGGTGTTGGATCTTCCCCTACGCTGCGTTCCACTCCCTTCCTTCCTGCTCAAAGCCTCCTCTTCTCCTGGGAGCACTGTTGCCACCTTCTCTAGTTGCTCTGCCCTGGCTCCTACCATGTGAACTTTTCTGTGTGCAAAAACAGAGAGTGCAGGGTGTGGACCCAAAGAGCTTAAATTCTATGCAAGATTTCAGAAATCTATGGGAATCACGCTCTGTGGTGATGAAATGCATTTAGGCTACATTGCGCCTTCCAATATCCAGAAAGAACAATTCTTGGTTTAGAGGTGATTTTGAAAACCTATTGTTTAACTCTAATCATTCTGGCAGGGGCAGGCCATTTGGGCCCACATCAGCTAGACCAGTTTCATCTTTCAAACTCAGTTTCTAAAACATACTCAGCAGGGAGGTCGCCCTCCTTCCGTCCTGGCTCTGCCACTGACCAGCTGTGCCATCTTCAACACGTCATCCTCAACCTCTCTCGGCTACCACTTGTCTACACCCCCACCCAGGATCAGGGCACAAGAGTGCCTTGCCCAGTGCCTGTCACATGGTAGCCCCTCGATGAATGTTGCTTGAATTCCATTCCCTGTTTACCTGAGCGCTGGGCCCAGAATCTCAGAAACATCCACTAGGTTCACAAATGCCTTGGGGACCTAGGAGGATACAGAAAGAAGTGCACATTAGCAGAGATGCCCCGATTGCCCAGAAGCCTCTCTCAAACCCCTGGTTGGAGGCCAGTCTGAGCTCGCTCAAGGTGACAGGCTTCTGCAAAGGTGATCCCAGCTGTGGGAAGTGTTCAGCTGGGCTCCATCCGGAGTTCCCAGGCAGGCCATCCCAGCAAGGCTCCGTTCACCCTCCCTCGTGGACAAGGCCCCTCCTTGCTGTCCGGCACTATGGTGCCAACTGGGAGAAGCCCACGGTGGAGAGATGGACAGCTCCTCTCCCACAGAAGAGCGGATCTGGGGAGCAGATGGGAAGGAGGGAGCCATTGGGCTCTCCAGAACATTCGGTGTTCTTCACGCTCACTCCAGAAAGGGCGGCCTCAAGGCTCGCAGGCCCCTCCCGTCTGCCCTCGCCTGCCCGGGATTGAGTCAGAGAGGGACCTCAGGGAGGAGCAGGGCCCCTGAGCCCTCCAAGAGGGACTCTCTCTCTCTCAGAAATCTCTCTCCCATGATGCAAGGTCTATACTTCACTCCTGCTTCCATTGACTTTGCTGGGGCTTTCCCGTCCCCTGTGGATTGATCTCCCCCAAAGAAGCTACGTTCCCTCAGCCCGAAGGGCGGCCATTTGAGAACAAAGGCCCCTGCAAGGAAGC
>NW_022103907.1:1067413-1076557 GCF_000313985.2 Echinops telfairi | reverse complement strand
AGCTGCTAAGCTGCCTGCACACATTGGCTGTCCCCTGGGGCGACTTGGCTCAGACAGTAGACAAGGCAGGCCAAGTTGCTGTTTCCTGGGGGGACACAGGCAGGGGCTCTGAAGACAGCTGCCAATCACCTGCCCCCTGAAGCCCACCAGCCACCCATGGGGCTGGAGAAAACGAAGCAAGGTCCCCTTTCTCTCATCTCTCCTCCCTGGAGGCTGTCCTTTGGGAGGGGGGTCCGGCTTGATTAAGTTTCTTCTGTGTGAGCATGGCATTCGGCCACCACACGGTCCCTCCTGCGGAGCCCTGAAAGCTCCGTCTAGAACATCTCACTGTCCCGCAGGCCGGGCACTCGGTTCCCCCAGGGCCCACGGTCAGCGTGCCTGGCTGCTGCGAGGTTGGACTCTTCAATCTCCCAGAAGCACCTCGCAGGCCTGCCATCTGCTGACCAAGCAGCCCTGAGCCCCCTGTGGAGCACAGTGCTCCTGGGACACCCCCCGGTAGTCGGGAGTCAGCCCCTTGGACTAGAGCCACCGTTGCCTGGGGGAGCCCGTGTGTACCCTGCTCTGGAGCCTCCGAAGAGAAGGTGTTGGCTCCAGCTGCTGAGCGATCCGGGCCACCCTGCCCTTTCAGGCCCTGAAGGGTTGTGCCCAGGGGCACACACTGTCCTTGTTCTGTAGTGGAAGACATGGCACTCAGAGAGGATGTCTCCCCCTGGAGCCCAACGTCAGGAAAATAACTATTTCTCATTTTTTTTGTCCCCTGCTCCCAAAGAACGCTCTAGCGTCAAACATGTGCAGGACAAAGAGACTTAGTGTGTTTCAGGAAGTTGGTTTCTTGGGATCTTTCCAGGGAGTTAGGGCTCGTCGGTGAGAAGTGTGAACACGTTAAGTCCTTGACTCACACTGCCTGCTCATGCGTCCTCCCAGACCTCACATCCGTCTCTAATGCAGCACAGTGGCTGCACATGTGTCCTCCCAGACCTCACATCCGTCTCTAATGCAGCGCAGTAGCTGCATGTGTGTCCTCCCAGACTTCACATCCGCCTCTAACGCAGCACAGTGGCTGCACGTGTGTCCTCCCAGACGCTCACATCGTCTCTAATGCAGCGCAGTGGCTGCACGCCAATGCTTTCTTGCCGTAGCGGCAACCCCGCGTGTGCAGAGTGGAATTGTACTGCAGGCTCTCGATGGCAGTGGCCTCTTGGAAGCAGATCACCAGGCCTTTCTGCTAAGGTGCCTTGGTGGGGTGGGAGGTGGAGGGTTCTAATTGCCTGCCCTTTGGCCCCTAGCTGAGTGTTGAGCTACTTGTGCCACCCAGAGACCCAAGGTCCCAAGTCGACGCCAGCTCAAAGTGACAGTTGGAGCTCAAGCCCTCGTGGGGCCCTGGGCTGCAGATCTTCACAGGAGCAGAACGTCTGCTCTGTCCCCACACGGTGCTGCTGGTGACCTCCCTGTCGACCTTCTAGTGAGTCGCTGAATGCTTAACCACTGGGCCACCAAGGGTCCGTCCAAGCCCTCCATGAAACAAAGCAAAAGGAAACCACTCCATTGAATCGGAAGCAGCCCTGGTGGCGCAGTGGTCAGGCACTCGGCTGCTAACCACAAGGTCAGGGAGACACACCTACCAGCAGCTCCATGGAACAAGGAGGGGCCCCTCTGCTTCCCTCAAGAGCAGCCCGGGAAACCCTGCAAGCCGGGGGCTCTGCTCTCCTGCTGGGAGACTATGACTCCAATGGGGAGGCTGATGGATTTGAACTGAGAGACTTGCAGGCACCTGCCAAGTGTTTAAACACCGTGTCACTAGGAACTCTCTCACACCTTCTTATAGCAGGTGAATTTCAAGTCTCAAGACAGGCAAGAACAGTAGTTGAACATTTTCTTTAACAGTAAACACCTTTTACCCCTCAGATGAATTATTTGGAGATATTCTTGACTTGGACCGAGTACACAAAGCTGCTCCATGAAGCTGGGTAGAAGCCGGGCACTTACCTCTCAGATGAACCTCTCACATACATACCCTCAGTGGTTAGGTGCAATTGGGCCGGTTCCGTCTCAGCGATTCTGCACTATTTTTACCATTGTTCTTATGTTCTAGCCCATTGTGGCCACCACTGTGTCAATCCATCTTATTAAGAGATTACCTCTTTTTTTGCTGGCCCCTCTCCTCTATGGGATCCCTTATCCAGGGACTGGTCTCTCCTGACAACATGTCCAAAGTACATGATAAAATCCTAGCATTCTTGCCTCTAAGGAACATTCTGGCTATACTTCTTAGATTTGTTTCTTCTTTTGGTATGGTAGTCCATGGTACTTCCAATAAGCTTCTCCAGCACCACAATTCAAACACATGAATTCTTCAGTCTTCCTTATTCTATGTCCAACTTTCACATGCATGTGAGGCGATTGAAAATATCATGGTTAGAGTCAGGCACACGTTGGTCCTTAAAGTAATGTCCTTGCTTCAATACTTTAAAGAGGCTTTATGCAGATTTACCGAACGCAATGCATCATTTGATCTCTTCCATGAGCATTGACTGTGGATCCAAGCAAGACGAAACCCTTGACAACTTCAATCTTTTCTCCGTTTAACATGATGTTAACCTATTGGTCCAATTGTGAGGATTTAGATCTTCTTTACATTGAGTTGCAATCCATACTGAAGGCTGCAATCTTTGATCTTCATCAGCCAGTGTCTCAAGTTCTCCTTACTTTCAGCAAGCAAGGTTGTGTCATCTGTGTGTGGTAAGTTGTTAATAAGCCTTCCTTCAATCCTGATGCCACATCTTCTTCATATAATCCAGCTTCTCTGACTACATGCTCAGCATGCAGATTGAATAAATATGGGATGATAATACAACCCTGACACACACCTTACCTAATTTTAAACAATGCAGTATTTTCTTGTTCTGTTAGTACAACTGCCTTTGGATCCATGCACAGGTTCTGAATGAGCACACTGAAGCATTCTGAACTTCCCGTTCTTCTCAAACTATCCAGTGTGTTATGATCCACAAAGTGGAATGCCTTTCCACAGTCAATGTGATAGTTACACAATTTCATGCCAACTTGATAATAGATTGAAGGGACGGAGTGTAGCTTGTCACTCAGGTCACAGCCTGATGATCCCTCCTTGGGGGCGTGGGCCTTCTCATGAGGATTTTGGGAATTTCTTCTCTTCCTCCCTGCAGGCTCTCTCTCTTTCTCTCCTACACGTTCTCGTTGACAAGCCACATGGAGCCATGCTGATGGCAGCCAGAGCCCTAGAGATGCTCCCACAGCCATTGGATCCAAAGAACTTCTACCCATGGGCCTGTGGCCTCCCTGCATTTGGCATCATTGCAGGTGCTGTGTGAGTCTGAAGAGGAATTTATGGACTAGTATAGGACATATTGGCTAATATCAGACTTATGGACTTGATCTGGACTGGGCTAGGTTGTTTTATTAATGCATAATTATATCTTGATATAAAGTTCTCTCTTACACATATATGAGTGTCTGGATTTTGTTTCTCTAGTCAACTGGACTAACACAGTGAATGAAGCACAAGTATTTTCTGCTTTCAGTCAAGATCAGTAATGATATCCAGGTCTTCTTCTGAAGTCAGCCTGAACCTCTGGCAGCTTCCTGTCAATGTACTGATGCAGCCCTTGTTGAATAATCTTCAGTAAAATTTTACTTGAATGTGCTATTAAGGATACTGTTCTATAGTTTGAGCATTCTGTTGGGTCACTTTTATTTGGAATGGGCACAAATATGGATCTCTTCCATTCAGTTTGTTTGGTGGCTGTCTTCCAAATTTCCTGCCATGGACAACTGCTTCCAGTGCCTCATCAGCTTGTTGAAACATTTCATCTGGTATTTCATCAATTCATGGAGTCTTGTTTCTGGTTAATGCTTTCAGTACAGCTTGAATTTCTTCCTTCAGTACCATTGGTGCTTGCTCATGTGTTACCTCCTGAAATGGTTAAATGTTGACTGGTTCTTTTTGGTAGAGTGACTCTGTGTATTCTTTCCATCTTCTTTCGATGCTTCTTGCATCATTCAATACTTTGCCCATGGGATCTTTCAATATTGCAAATCGAGGCTTGGATTCTGAGTCTTTTCCACTTAATATACGCTGAGCATGTTTTTCCTGCTTGTTTTTCTAATTCTAAGTCTCTGCATGTTCCATTATAATATTGGACTTTGTCTTCTCAAGCTGCCCTTTGAAATTTTCTGTGCAGCTTCTTGATTCATGTTTCTTCCATTTGTCTTATTTACACTACAAGCAAGTTTCAGAATCTCATTAGATATCCACACGCATCTTCCTTGCTTTCCTGCCTTTTTATTGATCTTTTGCTTTCTTCGTGAACCTTGTTCTTGATGTCCTCTCACAGCTCTTCCGGTCACCTGTCCCTTAGTGTTCAGTGCATCACATCTCTTCCTGAGACGTTCTCAAACTCAGGTGAGATACACTCAGGGTTGGATTTGTGCTCTCTTGGGCTTCTTTTAATTTTCTTTCCAGCTTCAACCTGGACTTGTGTCTGAGCAATTGGTGGTGTGCTCCACAGTCAGCCTCTGGACTGACTTTAGCTGCTGATATTAGGCTTCTCTATCTTCTCTTCCCACAGACGTAATCATTTTGATTTCGGTGTATTCCATTTTGAGAAGTCCATGTGTGTAGTTTCTGTTTGTTTTGTTGGGGGAAAAAAGTATTTTCTCTGAACAAGTTGCTGGTCTTGCAAAATTCTGTCATGTAATTTGCAGCTTCATTTCTTCAGCATGACTATATTTTCCAACTACTGTTCCTACCTCTTAGTTTCCAACTTTTGCATTCCATCCCCATGACTGACCAATTTCAGACTGAAGTTGTTGGTTGAATTCTTCAATTTCCTACATCAATAGTTTTAGTGGTTGGTGCATAAATGTGAATAAGAGTTGTATTGATTGGATTTTCTTCAATGTGGATAGATATTACCCTATCACTTGACAGCATTGTACTACAAGATAGATCTTGAAATGTCTTTTTTGTTGATGAACGCGAAGCGATTCTCTTGATGGTGTCATTTGAAGCCCAGTAAACCAGATGATTCTCTGATTCAAAATAGCCAGTCCATTTCAGCTCACTAACACCTAGGAGATCCATCTTTATTCATTCCATTTCATGTTTGATGACTTCCAATTTTCCTAGATTCATATTTAGTGCATTCCAAGTTCCAATTAGTAGTCGATATTTTAGGTGTTTCTTCTCATTTTGAGTCATACTCAATCAGCAAATGAAGAGCCCAAAGGCGTTACTCCTATAAGCTTTATTCCATTCATGTCATCATGGTGGACTCTACTTTGAGAAGGCAGCTATCATATTTTTTGTGCCTACTGACCCGAGGGACTCATTTTCTGGCATCTCATCTTTGACAATGTTCTGCTTCTAGTCATTAGGCCTTCAGTATCTGACTATGTTTCTCAGAAACCCACAGGAACAATTCTACCTTGTCTTATAGGGTTACTATTAGTTGGCCTCAACTTGATGGCATGAGTTTTTTGGTTAATTCTTCCAAAGTGGACAGCCGATACCTTTTTCATCGTCTGTTCTTAGTCAAGAAGCTCCGGTGAATTCTGTTCACTTTGGGTGACCCTGCTGGCACCTGCAATACCAGTGACATAGCTTCCAGCATCACTGGAATGCACAGCCACTACAGCATGACAAATTGACAGATAGCTGTCACCTCAGAGGGCATCTCCAATGCCCCGTGGGACCCTGCAGAGAGGGTTTTGTCCACCATGGAAGAAGAGACTGTGCCTGGGAAGAGTTTTGATTAATATAAAACAAGGTTGGATGAGGTTTTTTTCTAGGAGTGTGGGTAATGTAAAAGGAGGCCAACCCCAAGCCAGCAGTTCAATCCATCGGTTGCTCAGTGGGAAATGGTAAGGCTAGGTGCTCATTCCTGTAGGCTCACTCTGAGTCACAATGGACGTGAAGTTTACTTTAAGAACTTCTCTAAAGGGGGATGTTGATCTCTGCCACTGGCTCAGCTTGAAAGTGGAGTTGTGCTGCGCCCAGGAGTGATGAGCCTGAGCTGTGGAAGATCTGGGAGGGTGAAGGGAGGAGCCCAGGCCCAGGGGATCAAGTGAGCCAGCCCCAGGAGCCACAGGGTCATTCAGGGCAAATGTAAACAGAGGTGAGATTTATGCTAGGCTAAAAGGTTTTGTGGTTGTGGGACAAAAAAGAAAATGAAGATGGAATAGGGAAAATTTAGTAAAGGGGGTATGAGAAGATGCTCATACCCACTGTTATCATGAGCTAAATTTATAGAGATCAAGTCACTGGTTTATAGCCATGTAGACGCTGCAAATGAGGTGTGACTGTTCTTGTCATATGATTATAACCAATTAAATGTACAAGGCACTATGTGTGAACAAACAAAGACTCTGCATCTTGAGTACATCTTGAGTACATCTTGAGTACATCTTGAGGGAAATTCACACATTGACTAATTTTGATAACAAAATGAGCTCACTAAAATGAGTAAACCTCTGATGTAGGGGAATGGTAAATGGGCCCAGCTGCTCTGGAGTGTGGCTTGGCTGTCCCTGTGAAAACTAAGGAGCCCTTGGGTGGTGCCAATGGTTAGCAAGGTCCCCTGGTTGGAGGTTGGAGGTTTGAGTCCATCCACCAGCACCTCCAAAGAAAGTCCTGGGGATCTATTTCAGAAAAGTCATCCATTGAATAGCCTTGCCATGAGTCAAAGTCAACTCAATGGCACCTGATTTTTTAATATTACTTTATTTGGTTGCTAAAACTAAACCTGCACAAGCCCTGATGACCAGCAGTTCTACATCTAAGAAGTCTAAGAATCTACTCTGTAACAGGACCCGGAGTAACAGTTTCACATTGCAACTCACACACTGTTGTTCTTCCAGCAACCCTACCCGCATACAACAAAACAACACAGGGCCTGGGCCAGCGTCCTGCATCAACCTTACAATTTGTATGTTTGAGTCCATTGAGCAACAATGAATCAGAAGTTTCATGAACCAACATTTACCTTACTGCAGGTAATCGACTCTGAGATTTTATCATTTATTCTATTCTACCTGTTTTTAAACAATTTTGCTTGCAATCCTTCGAGTTGATTTTTTCAAACTAATTGACATCCAGTTTGAAAACTGTTTGTGCATGTCTAAGTCAACGAACACGATCGTTCATGCTACTATTGCTCATAAGGTAACAATGTGGAAATATCCAAATGCCCATCAAAAAAAACCGGTGCAATAAAATGCAGTAAATTCACACCGTCAAATTATTTAGCAATATTTAGTAAATAGTAGAAACGTGATGATCAACATGTCTAGATTTTTAAAATGTGAGTTTTCCTTTTTTTCTAATCCTTTTACTGGGGGTTCATACAGCTCTTATCACAATCCATCTATCCATCCATTGTGCCAAGCATGTCCTATACTGACCGATGTCTCCCTTCACCCACTTTTTGGGTTTCCTTTTTTTTTGGTGATTGAGAAAGTCATGTTCAATGACACTGACCATACAATACTATTCTGTTGAATCTCTCTCGTTTACACACACAGACACATACAAACACACACAAGCAGTGCGGCAGTTGGCAGATATAGAGAAGACTTTGAAAGATGTACAGAAATGCATCGAATTACCTTTCTTTAGAAACTGAGGGAGTGGAACAGAATTGGGAGTGGCAGCCAAAAGCTGCTTTAATTTTCACTGGGATATTTTCATTTTGCAAAAAAGACAGATCAATTGCGCATTGTTCTAGAACTACAATTAAAATAGATGATGAATAAATGAATACATGTACACAGGAACCTTCTATATATGTTCAAGAACATATGAAGGCATCGATAATGTATTATTATAATTGTGTATCTATTAATTTACTGTGTATTTACGAATTTATCATGTAGTTACAAATTTATAAATACATGAAAGTACGCAAGAAGTCACAGAGAAATGCTTGAATTCAAAGTAAAGCTGATGAAGAAATCATTAGTGAGTAGAAGCATCTCTGAATGCATCCCTACATGGAAAGTATGAATAAATGTCCACGCACAGCCTGTGCAAACTCATCAGAAAGCAATGGCAATGGCATGCAAGAAGAGAAATCTAGTTATGTGTGCATACCACGGCGTAAGAGGTGGTGAATCTATAGAGGAACACAAAATCATAAAGCAAACTCACTGCCAACAAGTCGATGGCAGCTCATCGTGAGCCTATAGGACAAGGTGGAACTGCCCCTGTGGGCTTGGGAGACTGTAATTCTTTCCTGGAGTAGGAAGCCCAGTCTTTCTCCCATGGAGCGCCTGGTGGTTTTGAATTGCTGACCTTGCCGTTAGCAGCCCAACTCAGATCCACTACTCCACCGGACAGAGATGCATAAATGCCTGCTCCAGTGCATGAATGCATGAAGGAACACTTTTATGAAAAACTGTTGGTGTGCATAATGACAAAAAGAGGGGAGGGACCCAAAACTAAGTAGGGCATGGGGATTTCTCTTGGCATTGGAGAAGAAAGCAGTCAACCAACAGACAGGGAACGAGACCAGTAAAGTCCCTTATCCATATCTGCAAACCTCGGAAGTCTGCAAGGATGTGGACAGAGAGCAACAAGCAGGGGAAGGGAGGTTTCCATGAGCATTCCAATGTTGCTTTTAAAAGGGGTGTTTTGCTGGAGGACCTGGGCCAATGGGGCTTTAGGAAGAGGGCAAGAACACAGGACAGGGGGAACACCTCACGAAGCATCACCCAGACCTGAAGCACAGCTTAGCAGAGGTATGGAAGGGTGGCTGGGAGGTCCGAAGGCAGGCCATTGGACTCCGCAAGGCAACAGGGAAGCTTGGAGGCAGCCAGGCTGGAGGCTTGTGAGGAGCTCGTATTGGACCATGGCCTGGGGATCTGAGGCATCTCTGGCCTTTCTCTAACCTGGAGGCTTTTAAGGGGGGGTTTAAGTCACGGATGGTCACCTGGAAACACAATGAAGGAAGCCATGCGTCTCACATGCTCTTCCCAGGAAAAGCCAAAGAAGCTAGAAGAAGCAGTCTACCTGCATAATGAGCAGCAGCTTCCCAATGACACGGCAGCCAGAACTGGTGGACACAAGAGGAAGGCCCTCAATGAGATGGACCGGCGCCGCGATGGCAA
>NW_022103907.1:1064841-1065835 GCF_000313985.2 Echinops telfairi | reverse complement strand
GAGCAGGTCACATGGATTTTGGAAGTCCAACTCCTCATCTATGAAATGAAGGGAGCGGGTCAGAGATCTCAGGCTGGTTTCCAGAAGAACCAGGTAGTGTTGTGACTTCTCCAGAAACCCGGGACCACCCTGCGATGAGGGGACATGTTTCCCTGCCCCTGTGTGACCAGGAACTCGGCCCTCCTGAATGCCTGGACCCTCGCACATCCGAGTGACTGGCTAGGCAGAAGCTGCCCTAGGTGTCCTCTATCCAGACTCAGTGCTCAGAGCTGACTGGGAGGCAAAGCTTGTCTGGATTGGTACTTTCCCTCTCTCAGGAAAGCACAAACCACCTGAGGATGGGTCTACAAATGTCCAGATGTTACTGAGTCAAGAGCATCCCAGCTGTTGGGAGAGTGGATCGCGGGCATACCCTAGTATAAGACGGGGCTTCAAACGTGATCTTTTAGTGAGGGATCTCCACTTGTGAGCTGCCTTTAGGATGCTAATTAACAACCATGGACACCCTGTTCTCAAGCATGGACTCCCTTCCAGGCCCCAGACCAAGGAGCACACAACCACAGCTTCTCCTCCATCGACTCTTCCTCCAGCCCTGCGCAGGGGCCTGGTGGGGCACGGCTTACATGCTCTGCTGCTCACAAGAGACTGGCTTGTGCACGCTCCCACTATTCCTCAGGAGGAAGAGGAAGCTATTTGCTTCCATGGGATTGGCAGCATTGGATACCCATTGGGCAGCTCTACTCGGTCCTACACGGTCTCTGTGGTCAGAATTGGCAGCAGGTTCGGCTGGGTTAATGGGCCCTGTGACTCGGCTCTTTCATGAGAACACAGAGAGGTTCAGCCCTTTCCTCAGTCCCACACAGCTAATCGGAGGAGAATTCAGGACTGACTCCAGCTGGCCTCACGCTGGGGCCCAAGCTCTCTCCCTCGGCCTCCTCTCAGCGTGGGCTGCCTGTTCCCACAGAGATGCATAAATGCCTGCTCCAGTGCATGA
>NW_022103907.1:1061550-1063318 GCF_000313985.2 Echinops telfairi | reverse complement strand
CCCAGGCTGCTGGCAGCAGTTGGAGGTGGGGGCGGGGAGCTGGGCTGGAGGCAGGAACCCTCAGCACTTGGCTTGGTGTTCTTGGGGAGCCCGAGTCTGCCCTGCTGTGGAAGCCCTGCAGAAGTCACCAGCTCCCACCAAAGCTCCCAGCTCAGGTCAGGGCTTATTGGAGTGGGGGGGGCGGGGGAGAGAATGGGAGAGAGACTCTCTTCCCAGGACAGTGAGGAAGAGTCAGAAGCAGGCAGGGCAGCTGCATGGCAGCCCCAGGGCAGAGGTGACTGGCCATCTTCCTGGATGTCCCACAGGAACCCCCTGTGATGGGGGGCTTCAAAATGTTCATGGAAAACTCTCATCATCTTTTAACTCAAGGTCCACACACTTTTTTAAAGCAGCCCCTCCGATTTCTCTTCTCCTACCATTTAGAGGTAAAGGGGACCATGGTCTAGACGCAGGGGCGAAGGCCACCCACTCCATATCAGGCTTCCCCTTTCAGAACGATGGCCCCTCTGCGGGGTGGACCTTCCACCATCTGACCAGCACGCCCTCACCTGTCAGTCAGATCACTAAGGGGGAAGCACCAGGCTTCCCCCTCCCCTCTGAGCTGTACCCCTGAAGGCAGGGCCAGCCTCTTCTTCACCCTCCCTCCTTGGGGGCATCTAGCACCCCCACTCTCTGCAGATTCACCACCCTGACAGCACTGTGCCTCCCACCCTGTGGGTCACTTTCCTTTGGAGGCCAGTTCCCCTGGACACCCACCTTTCTCACCCTCATTAGGGCGGGAACTGGGGTTCCCCTTGTGCCTGGATTATGTGCCCCAACCATAGGCACCTATAATGTGCCCAAGGCTAACTCAGCTAAAGCTAAGGGTGTTAGGGGTTTCAAGGTGACCCAGTTCAGAGCGTCATAGGGGACCTGTGATATGAAATGAAAAAGCCGGCTTACAGACCGGATATTCATAAGCACATGCATGTATCAAAGTCAGCCTGTTGACCAGGGTGATTCCCGGACAGTGAAATGACAGTCACCTTCTGTTTTCTTCAGGCATGTTCCTGAGCCTGACTGGGGTCATTGACTTTACAAGTCAGGAAGTTATGACAAGACAGAACAGACGGAAAATGGGGCCTGGCATCAAAGAACAAAATCTTGTATCATTGTGAATGAGGGGGAGTGTGGAGTGGAGGCCCAAAGCCCATCTGTAGGCAACTTGACATCCCTTTACAGAAGGGTGGTGGGTAGAAGATGAGCCAGTCAGGGTGCAGTATAGCACCAATGAAACATACAACTTTCCTCTCTTTAATGCTTCCTGCCTCCCCCACCCCCACCCCCACCCATCATGATCCCAATTCTACCTTATAAATCCTGCTAGACCAGAGGAGATATACTGGTACAGATCAGAGTTGGAAACACAGGGAATCCAGGACAGATAAAGCCCTCAGGATCAACCACAAGAGTAGTGATACCAGGAGGGGAAGGGGGAGGTGGGAGGAAAAGAGGAAACAGGTCACAAGGGTCTACATATAACCCCCTCTCTGGGGGACGGACAACAGAAAAGTGGGTGAAGGGAGACATCAGACAGTGTGAAATATGACAAAATAATAATAATTTATAAATTATCAAGGCTTCATAAGGGAGGGAGAATGGTGGAGGGAGGGAGGGAAAATGAGGAGCTGATACCAAGGGCTCATGTACAAAGAAAATGTTTTGAGAATGATGATGGCAACAAATGTACAAATGTGCTTGACACAATGGATGGATGTATGGATTGTGA
>NW_022103907.1:1059191-1060141 GCF_000313985.2 Echinops telfairi | reverse complement strand
GCAGACTCAGCCCGTTACTCAGGGCCCGACACCGCTTTTTAGTCATTTCTTCCACCTCTCAGTAGCCAGCCTTCCCCCTGGTCCCCCTGGCCCCCTGGTCCCCATGGACAGGAGCTGTAGTTAGTTTTCTAATGTTGAGTCTTGGGGCCTCCACACGCCAGGACCCCACACCCGTGCTCCCCTCCCCCCCGCCCCCCACGGCTCCCTCCCCGGCATTCACATTGTGGGAGCAGGTCTGTGTGAAGGCCGGATGGACAGCAAGGTTCAGCCAGCATCTACCCAAAGGGGACATTCTGAAACCCAGACTCAAACCCCAACTGAGCAGCCCTCTCAGCCATTCCAGAGAGAGGGACTTGGCTTTGTTTGGAGAGAACAGGGGGGATGGGCCCAGGCTCTGGGGGTCCTCAGAGGAGCAGGTTGGGGTTCTCAGGGAGGCAACCGGATCTGGGGGTGGGGCAGGGCGGAGGCTGTGGGAGTCCAGGCTGCAGGGGGGCTGAGAGAGGGGTTCTGGGAAGAGGAACTGGTCATGGAGTTGAGCAGAGGACACTGGAACAGGCCGGGAGCTGTCCCAGGTTCAAGTGAGGGGGCTACAAGTGGTCCTTGGACAGACCTAGACCCCACAAGGAAGTGTTCTCTGTGGGGGGTGGGGTGGGGGAGGACTGAGCAGCCTGCTAAGAGCAGGGCACTGGGATTGGGGGGAGCAGGGGCCGATGGGAGAGACACCTCCACAGTCTCTGCTCTCTACCCTCTCCTCCCCGGATGCTTCTCTGCTCAGCCCCCTCTCTCCTCCTTCCCAGCCTGCTCTCCTCATCGCTGCTCCTATAAAATGCGCTTAGTGGTTCCCATGACTTACTGATTTTACTGACAACTCTGCACCGACAGGGTTTGGTGTCATTTTAAATGTTTTCTTTTAGCACAGCAAAAGAGCCACAAGAATGACTTGTGGAAAC
>NW_022103907.1:1047750-1049436 GCF_000313985.2 Echinops telfairi | reverse complement strand
GAGGGCTGGCAGGGAAGGTAAAGGTCCAAAGACAGACAGTGGTTGGGCTGGACAGCCGCCAACGCCAGGCTAGTCCATGCACAACAGGAGCCAGGGCCCGGCTTTGAAGAGATGCGTTTGAAGGCACTCATCACTCTCAGAGTGGTGGGGAGATGAGTTCGTGGGAGAGATGTGAGAATATCCTATTACATTTGTTTGAAGTCGACATAAAAATGTAAATGAGAGCTAACGTTTAGGTCGGGCATTGTTCTAAACACTGACATAAATAAATGATTTTGTTTATTAATAAATGATGTTAATCTTGATCCTTTGAGGTTAATCCCCCCACCTCACTGTTAGGAAACTGAGGCCAAGTGTTACTTTCCTGGTGGCCCAGCCGGCAAATGGCGATGTCAGTCCTCCTCACCAGCAAACCAAGTGTGCGGCACACGCCCGAGGTCTAGAGCTGGGTTGGGAAGCTTTGTTCTGTACAAGGCTAACTAGTCAGATTTTTAAATTTTCTTTTTTTACACCTACCGTGTTGGTTGCAGTCACTCAACTTTATGTTGCAGCAGAAAAGCAGAGGTAGATAATATGTCAACAAATCGACTTTACTTAAGGAGACTGACATCTGAATTTTATATGATTTTCATTTTTTTTAAACTATTTTTTTAAATGTAAAAACCATTCTTGCCCCATGGGTTGTACAAAGACAAGTGGCAGGTTGGCATAGGACTGTGACCCTAGCTTGCCAACCAGCTGCTGACCCAGACTGGTTCTGGGCTCTAAAGAGCCCATCAGGGAGAAAGAGGAAGATGGCACCACCCTCCCCCAAGTCCTTACCTAGAGATGAATCAATCCACCTGAAACTGAGTGGGGACAATCCAGAAAATGAGTCCAGGTGGAAATATATGCTCTATGTCTCATCTCTGGCTGACCAGGAAACTATGGGTGCGTCAGAAAGACCTGAAATGGCCCCATGGGGACTGGAAGCCAGGAGGAACTTCAGAATTGACTGCAAAAATTGCATGCATTCCCTAACTGCACCCAGATCAATCCGCCCCACGAAAGTCTTATGGACTCAAGGTGATTGAACACCACCTCTGATCAAATCATTGGCTGGCCGCTGTGGCATGTGCATCCAGGTGTAAGCTGTAGAATGGCAGGGGAAGGGTGAAGATAGGAATACAGAGCTGAGCAGACATCTGTCGCTATCCACCATGGTGGAAGGCAGAGGTCACCATTTAAATGCAGGCAGATCATTAGAAATAAACCAATGAGCCTCAGAAAAATAAAACGGAACCAAGAGTTGCCACATGATTTTATTGAAAATGTTCCATTTTCATCCCCTACTCAAGAAAAAAAAATCCGTAGACAATTATCTCCAATGTTGGATTTCTGAAGGCCAAGTTTTCAAAGCAGTGTAATATAGATGTATGTGTGTGTTCACTCCATCCCACCTTAGAATGAAAGGCTGTGTTCAAAGGAAAAGATGGCGACAATGACTCAACAAACAGCGTCGATAAAAGAACCAGACGGGAAGACTGGAGACAGAAAGCACAATGACCATGGAAGAGTCAGTGGATGAACTAGGGGTTGAGAACCTATGCAGATACATTGTAAGACTGTCCACCGCCTCTCAGTCTGGGTTGGACCCTAGCTAACAAAAGTCCATGTGCATTTTTGCCGTGACACAGAAATCCCACT
>NW_022103907.1:1028285-1047259 GCF_000313985.2 Echinops telfairi | reverse complement strand
TCAGCAATGCTGAAACTATTTTAGGTGCTTGGGAGGGCTGAGGAAATGAATTAATGTCGATGTTTTGGGAACCAGGGTTCTCGCCGTGGAAGCAAGGCACACACGCGTGGAAGAGGAAGGCTGGACAGAGTGCTGTGGGGATGGACTGGCCTGACCACAATGTCCAAGTCAGAGCTGCTGTTACAAAGACGTGGGAGTCAGAGTGGAGAGACTCCCACCAGCCACATCTGGGACAATTTGAACACCAAGGTAATGAAGGACAAGCAGTCTCCGCCTTCTGAGAATGTTCTGTTCCGACAACTGCGTGATAAATAAGTTCATTCTGATGCAAGTCAAAATACCTCCCTCTTGGTAGTTTTCATTTCAAAACTTGGCAACTATAATGTGCTCAATAAACCATCACTCAAGTCCCAATGAGAACTTAACAAATACAGCAGCACTTTGAGCAGTAAATGAGAGAACTGAATATCTGAGAATGATAATGTTGGCCAGTTACCTACTTCACTATTGCATGTGGTGCATATTATTTATAGAAATACTGATAAACAGAAGTTGCAACTGGAACGCATAGTAGGTGGGAGCTACCTCTGTAACAATAAGCCACTGAAAAATAAGACTCTGTAACTGAAGGAGAAAGGGAGGTGCCTGCTTACCGTAGACCCCAAAGGGCTGCTGATAACTGTGAGGGAAGAGCTAGCAATGAGTATAATCATCTTGCAAATATCAGGATAAAGATGAAGTCAGGTAAAAATAGCCAGTGGATCCCAAAGCTATGGGTGACATTTTTATTAGAAGCAGGATATTGAAAGTAAAGTGTCTCCCCATAGATTATTTACCAGTCGCTAAAGAAATCGAAAGGAGCCCTGTTAGTGTAGTGATTACCCATTGGGCTGCGATCCACGTGGTCAGCAGTTTGATATCACCAGCAGCTCCTCGAGAGAAAGACTGGATTTACTCATCCCCTAAACAGTTACAGTCCAGGAAACCCACTGGGGTCACCATGAGTCAGCATTGACTCGATGGAAGTGAGGAGGAAATTGGGAAATAAACCAGGGATTACACAGTGGGAAAAACCAGGCAATGCCTCGCCTGGGTGACCAAATGTATCATCATCCCTGGACATTACAGGTGGCTGCCTACAGACACACTACCCTGGGAAGATTGCAAGTTCACCTATGCAGTATACGGCGAAGAATGCATAACCTTATTCCAATCAGGAGGCAAACAAAATGAGGAAAAATTTAAAAATCATTAGAGGTAGAGGAAATGCATTTTCCAAATATATCAGTGTCATAAACAGCAGAGAAACACTGGAGATGTCCAACTTCAGAGCAGCCGAAAGGACATCTCGACTGAAAGCCATAACGGACCCTGGTCCGTGTTCTCTAGAAGAGGGAAAAATTATATGGGGGAGATTAGGTCAACAGGAAATTGGAATATGGATGCTAGTTTATTTACAACTTTCATCCATGTAAATGTATAGGTTACATTGATCACTATCGCGGCTGTGTAAAGAATATGCTTTCGGGAAATACACAGAGGTGTTTATGAATAAAGGGTTGTGACAGTGACCCTCTAATAGTTTTAGGGGAGAAATTGTGTGTGTGTGTGTGTGTGTGGGTGTAGATAGAAAAGGAAGGAAAAGTGCTAAAAATAAAGTGTTAACAATAGTTGTGGGCCTGGTAAAAAAGTAGAGAGGTACTTTGTACTATTTTGATTTTCTTCTTTGTTTGTTTGGGTTTTTTGTTGTTTTTTGAAACTATTTTTATTTTCACTGAAAAAAACTTGATGTAATCTCTGAAAAGTTATTAAGTGTATACAAATTGAAATGGCTAATTTATCAGGGGTCTTGTTAGCACAGAAGGTAGCATATCAGTCTCACAAATGAATGCTATCCATAGTATAAAAAGCAGGTTGGGGGTGGTAAATAACTGCTTTCAGTTTTACAAGAAGTAGTAAGAGTACCAATTTGTGTTCAATTCTAACAAGTCAAGGACACATGCTGTAACTGTAACTGCCAGCAAGTTAATCATAGAAAACGCATCTTCAGCAAATGAGCGCTGGGCAGGGCAGGTGATAGAACTAAATGAATGCAAACCATCCAAAAGAAGGGGAGGAGGAAGGGGCGGAACCCTGGGACAGGTAGGACGGATGGAAACATGGTTTGCACACACGTCCTGGGAAGATCAGAATGGAGAAGCTGGAGGTGGAGCAGGAGAACTCCCTTCAGTGTCTGAGGGATTGGGACTCAACAGGGCTGGTCCTGTTCTGTGTGGCCCTCAGAGCAGGACGGAACCCATGCAGGCTGTTTGCCCTTGCTAGACTAGAGGGAGGTGTCTGGCTAAGGGCAGGCCACCTGAGACGCTGGTCCTGCAGAGACTAGGGTCAAGCGCGGGCATGTGGAAGGCAAGCAGAGGTTAGGAGCTTGGGCGCCCTTCCTGCGGTCAACCTCTCTAAGCCTCAGTTTCTTCGCCTATAAAATGAAGTTGGCAATGCTCGACTTGTGGAGCTGTGGCAAGGATTATATGCTTATAGTCATGAGGACCCATTATGTAAGGAAGAACTGAGGCATTCAAATTGTGGTGTTAGTGAAGATTATTGAATATATCATTGGTGATCAGAAGAACAAACAAAGCAGGCTTACAAGAAATACAGCCAGCGTGCCTCTTAGACGCGAGGATGACAGCCCTTGAACTCACGCACTTTGGGCACATCTTCAGGGAAGACCAACATCTAGAAAGGGACCTCACGGTTGATAGAGGGTCGTCGAACATGAAGGAGCCCCTCTGTGAGATGGAGCCACACAACAGCCATCAAAACAGACTCCAACAGGAAGCTGGTGCCGGTCCGGCAGCACTCCATTCTGGTTGACATCAGGCTGCTGCGAGTCGCCCTGACTCAGTCGTGGCAACTCACAGTGGTCATTACACTTTCAACATCCGAGAGGTGGTCGGCGAAGAGCACCTTTGAGATCCTTCCAGCCTCAGTACCCGTGATTTCCTCAGTGTCTTAAAGCTCAGGAGTTTAACTTCTTCCCTTGATGCTGTGAGTCACTGGTGATGCATGTCACAAGGTATCTTAGTTTTGGGGCTCCCACGTTAAAGAACAAACATTCAGTGTCTTAAAAGAACAGAAATTCAGTGTCTCTCAGTTCTGAGCGCTAGTGGCCCAATTTCAGGGTGTCTTTCGGGACATGTGCTCCCTCGTCTCATTTCTGGTACCCAGGCATTCCTTGACTTGAAGGTGCAGCCTCACTCCAAGGTCACAACCTTGTCTCCCCTCCATCTGTGTCTTTGCTTCTCTCTCAAAGGACCCCATTCAGATGGGAGGAGGAGCCCCTCTACTCTGCGATGACCTCATGTGAACTTCCCTACCTCGTGTTGGCTGCACTGACAGCATCTTCACGGATGCTATTTCCAAACAAGGTCACTCACAGGCACCGGGGGCTAGGATTTCAAGGTTAAGTTGGTTTCTTCGTTTGTTTTTCAGCTGGAGTGGGGGAACATCATTTCATCTGTAGGAGGCTGTGCCTAGCAACAGTGAGGTGAGTGTCCATACCCGAAGACTCACATGAAAACTCAGGACCCCCTGATCCTGTCTCCACTGAGTTTTGAAGTGACTTGGGTCCCTGGTCCATTTCTCTGTGCTTCCTGCCACGACATCGGGAGAGAGATTCTTGTCTGGAGTACAGAGACTCTAGGTTCTGTGGAGACACTGTCAGGGCAGGCTTCTTGTTGGGCCTCGGAGAGCTCCTTCGGCCCAGTGGCTGACCTGCTCCCTTTGGGCAAGTTGTGCTGGCACCAAGCTCGTGGGCCCATGAAGGGCCCTGAGGTCCATGCAAAGGTGCCCCTTCGGTCAGGTCAGTAATGGGGAAACATGTCATGTTCCCTCCTGATGGGAATGAGAGACTGGCCTCCACGCGCCCTCTGAGAACCTGGTTTGCCTGAGGTCAGTCATTCGTGCTGGGTGGGGCTGTGACACCTGGGCTCCTGGAACCCACAAAGGGCCCTCGGAGCTCCAGGGAAGCGCTGTCCAAGCAGATGTTTTCAACAGATCACCGGAGAGCTTTCCAAAAATACCAATGCCTAGCCCCAAAGTGACTAGTTGGTTTGAACCACTGACATAGCGGTTAGTAGTCTGTCACTTATCCAACAGCACCAGCAAGGCCCCTTCTGAATGTCCAGCATGTAGAAATTTAGTTTTTTGCCATGTCTACAAAATTCTTATTCTCAGCTGCCTTTACTCTCAGTCCATCTAGATTTATCCTCAGAATTGCCAAGAAATAATAGAGGCTTAACAGCATAACAATCTTTGGGAGCCATCATCTACTGGGAGGAGATTACACAATGATGGTTTGAAACACCCCAAACCACCATTCTCTAAATACTTATCAGCTTTCCTGAGGATCTCAGGTGGGTACCACCCTCCACTCTCGACCCCGTTCTAGGCTGAGACCAATGTACTCTTCTGTCTGTCCTCAGGATAATGCCTACCTAGTGTCCAATGTCACATAGTGTCCCAAGAGGGAGAAGAAGCCTCAAGGAACAATCCTAACAGAAGATCCCATCTCTAAAGTTAACTTGAACTGGTTCCCTGGGCTCACGGTGTAGTGTTTGTCTGGGACCACTCCCAGTCGAGGTTGTGCTTTCTTCAACTTCCTCATGGAGACAATTGAGGCAGGAGGAACCCCTGGTGCAGCTGAGCAAGAATACCCCGGCCCTAGCAGATTCCAGAACCTCGACTCATCCTACACAAGTATCCTCCCCTCATTACCAGCTTTGCCTTAGCCAGGGCGGACTAGAACTTTCAGAAGGACCAGACCCTTCCCCTAGAGGAATGGGAATGGTAGCAATAATCAGCAAGGCCAGCCTTGAAGGGAACGGTGTGGGTGTTTCTTGGTCTTATCCATCAAGAGGATCTCCTCCCAGAGACAGTCCTGGTGTTAATGAAGAAAGACGTCAGGAGGCAGGAGGAGATGGTCACGTTAAAGCTCTACTGTCAAGGGGTCAACTCCACCCCCTGGTGACTCCCTGTGTCTCAGAGTAGAACTGTGTTTCACAGAGCTGCCAACAGGTTGATGTCTTGGAAGCAGATGATCAGGGCTTTCTTTTTAAGGGACTTCTGGGTGGACACGAATTGCCAATCTTTCAGTTAGCAACTGAAGTGTGTGTTACTTAGAGATGCTAACGGCTCCACAAAGCAGAAGAAAAGAACCTGCCATGGCCAGATTACAGCAAACTCTCTCCTGAGTCTGTCTCTCTAGAAGCCTCTTGGATCCCATGACCTTTAAGCTATGTGTGCCCACCCCCTGAGTCCTCCCAAACCAGGCTGATTTATTCTAGAAAGTCACATTTCAAATCTGGTCGTCAGCTCCTGGGCCTGGGAGTTTAATTTTAATAGTTTTGTTTGTTTGCTGGCCTGCTTGCTTGTTCAATATACACTGAGTCCTAAACTGTGTTTTAAGAGACAAAGATGTAAGATTTCACATCTCAAATGTAATTTAAAGAGAACATTTATTAAGTTTTAAAGGTAAAGACAAAGATTCATCATTGGGATTGTTGGTTCTAACTCATAGATACCATCTGTGGTGGAGGAGAATTGCCTCATAGGATTTTATTTATTTATTTTTTAATGTATAAGAAAGAACTTGCTATCAAGGAAACAGCCCAGTCAAGTCAAACTCACGTCCACAGATCCCAGGCTACCTGTAGTCCTCTTCAGACACACACACGCCTGGCTAATGAAGGAGGAAGGCAAAAGGGGGAATCTGGGAGGCCAGGCAGAGTAAAGTCCTTTGGATTCAAGGCCAGCAAGAACATGGCAGGGCACTGACATCTCCCAGGGATGGGAGGCCTCGTGTGCTGCTGGCCCCAGCCCTGAAACCAGATGCAGAATCCGTACAAGCAGGGAAGCAAAGAGAGGTGAGAGAGAAACCAGTTCTCCTCAGTGTCTCACTTACAAAAAGACCATGCCCCCAAGGAGACATCATCATGCTGTAACCTGATTGATAGGTTGGACCGCCTCCTACTTTCAACCAGATGCAAGAAATTGGCACAAAACTTAACCATCACAGTCCACCCTTTTGCCAACTCTTTGCATGTAAACTCCAGACAAAGGCAATAATAAAATCATACTTGTATCTAATGTGATCCAACTAACACATGTGTAAATGAAAATGTACCAACCTCATTTATAACTTATATGCAAATATGAGTGATCAAAACAAAAATATTTGAAGCTGAACTGTTGCAGTTCTGTAAGAATTGAACTGTTACACCTCAGTCACATACACCTGAATCCTGTAACCCTATCAACCTCTTCCCACACTCTTTCTTCCCATTCCCTAGACCCATTCTGAAAAAACCGTTCAGTGAGGATCCTCCCTTGTTCTACTTCATGGGCTTTTACCTCCCTCCATTTTTGGCATCCAATTTCTAAATTGCCAATTCCAACCAGTCTAGTGTTCTGAAGAGACAAACATGTTCTTTGGTGTAAAGAATATTCATTCCAGTTGGGACTTTGTGTGTCTGCATCCATCAGCAAAGCTGAATCTAGAGCAGATGATTCGTTAAAATTGCAAGCCAGGTGCACCAGCTCACAGGGTCAAACATCTTTCTCTTCATCTAGTTGGGTTCTGGTGAACGAAGTCCTGGTCATTCCATGCTAGGTCAATAGGTATCAGGAGCAAGGTTGGGAATTTGCACACATCACCTCTCTACTTCAGATCACTGGCCCCTTCACATAGTCTCATCACCCATCAGATTACGTAGGTTGTGATAGGCAGATTCAGGCTCCACATGACCCTTTAAACTTCAGACTAGCCAACTCTTCTCTCCTCTCTAGTCCCCTATGAACCAGGTCAATGGATTGCAGTCGCCAGGCTCAACCCATCTCCCCAGTGTGTTTCCCCCGCTTTCACTCAACAAATAAATCTAGGGAGTCACTTAGCAAGCATTCTGGGGTGCCTCCAGGCTCCCTTTAGCTTTTAATCTTGAGGAGCCAGAGGGGATTTCTGTGACTGGTCCACACTTTTCCAGCCTAGATTATCCGCAGGCAAACTGGTTCCTCAAAAATGTAAAAGCCAATCACCTTTCTCCTTCGGTCTCTCAGCAGTTCTAGATGGCTTTGTGTATCTTTTCAAGTTCAACTAGCCTGACTCTGAAGGACGCAGGGATCTGGGTGGGGCTCAGCTAGGTCCTTACTCTACCCTGGCTGGGCGAGCCAAGTCGGACTTTCTAAGCTGTCATCGTTATGGAAGCAGCTCACCAGGCTCCTCTGGTGTGGAGTCACTATCGCAGAGTTTAGAATCGTCTACCGGAGTCTCGGCCGTCTAGTGCTTAGTCATTTTACCGCCAAGCCTCCTCCCTTCCCTGCTGTTCGTGTTCTCTCTCTCTCTCTCTCTCTCTCTGCCATTGAATTGTTTCTGACCCATGGTGACCCTACAGGACAGGGTAGAACTCACTCCCCTGTGGGTTTCCAAGAGTGTGACTCTGTCTAGGAGGAGAAAGCCTCTGCTTTCTCCCCAGGAGCGGCTGGGGGTTGGAACTGCCCAATGCGTCCCTAGGGGTCTTCAAGTCAGCTCTGAGTCATCGCCACCCTACCTAGGGCATGATAAAACACTGCTCACCTCTAGCAATTGTTATATTTAAGCCCATTGTTGGAGCCACTGTGGTCAATTCCTGTGTGACTTTCTCCCGAAGAACCTTTACCCACTCCCTATTTCCCCCTGCAGCAAGTCCTACTCGGGCAGGTCCGTGGACTTCTCTAGGGCCGTGTTGTAGTAAATGTAAGATACGTGGTTTCGATTAAATTTTAGAAGTCCGCTGAAATCAAAGGCACGACGATCATCTCTATTGGTTTCCCGTGCTGAGAGTTCAATGACCGATTTCAACGATGTGACAGCTCCCATGCCAAACCTGACCCTCCAGCTCCACAGACCCGCTGCCTGCTCCTTAACCCTATCTGGCCGAGTCCCCACCTTGCCTTTGGGTATACGGTTCACTCTCCTTGAATGCCCTCCCTGTTCTTCTGTGTTTAATTTAGACGCCCTCATCCCTCGGGGCTCAATGGAGGCTCACCTCCCACACGAAACTGCACCAAGCCCACATTCCTGCTTCAGTTGGCAGAACCCTGTTGCTTTTATTACAGCTAATTCCACCTATTTTGGTCCTCCATTCTCCTCCAGTGATTTCGTGCCATCTCCCCAGAGGTTTCCTTATTACCTGCCAACCAGTCTCAGCCCAACGTGGGTTCTCCGACGGTGCTCAGACAGTTCACTGACAATGGCAAAAATGCCACTTGATGAAAATGATTGACAAGAAAGCTCTAATGCTCTACAAAATATGTGACATCCTGGGAATGCAGGGCTCCTGAGCACAGGGAGAAAGTGGCGTCCCTGTACTCGCTGCTCCGAGCAGGAATGTAGAGAGAAGGAAGGGGTGGGGCTGAGGTATCACGTTGTAGGGGAGAAAAGCTGACCTAGAGTTTCAGGGTGTGGCTCTGCAAGCCAGATGGCTCTGCAAAAAAAAATGAGATGGGTGATCCCGGCATGTCCCTCCCATCTCTGAGCCTTCTCAGTTACTTGAAGGAGAAGTTTCCTAAGATTCCTTTCCAGTCTTGTTTGGAACTAAAGCATTTCTAGAAGGCTGAGCTCACAACCTCCAGGAAGGACTCAGGGCCCATCCAAAATAAAAGCTGGCTGTCTTTACTTGCTTTGCAGAAATAGAGTCAATCCTTTCTTCAGACAGTGAGCTCACCAAGCACCCATCTTTGACTTTGCATTCACAGGCCTGTCTTGGGTGCATTACCAAGGCAACAAGCATTTGCTCACAGGCATGATCTTCTCCCGGAGAACAAACCATGAACTAAGATGAAATTCTGGCCCCAAAAATTGTTTGATACAGGGATTCCTGGCCAGCTTACTTTTGCCAATTGCAATTTTGAGATAACAACGTGGTAGCCCTGCAAACTCGACTTGTCGAAGCAGGACTCGTTTTTCGTATGTGCTGTTTGTTGGGTCCATTTTAAAACCTTAAACAAAAACTCAAGCTTGGAGCCTTTCCCAAGGCTTTCCTGTCTGGCAGGATGGGGGTGAAAGACCCTTTTCAGGACTGAGACGCGGGAATGAATGCTCACTCCTGTACTGAGTCGTTGGTTGACCTTGAGCAAGTCACTGACCTTCTCGGGTTGGGTTTTCTCATAGCTACAATGTGGATGACAGCAGCATCTTCAAGTGAACTGATTCTGTATGTTCAGAGTTTAGCATGGTGCTGGGCTGTTTGAGGGTAACTCACACCATGAATTTAGTTCAAAATGGTCCTCAACTGGCTGTGTTCCCAGTGCCTGGCAAAATGACCTTTTTGTATTTTCTCTGAAGAGAGGTATCTTCTACGCCTCCAAGAATCTTGCAGATAATTTTTTAATGACTCCGGCAGCACACAATCAAAAACGAAGCAGTGTGTTTTGGATACTGAAATTGTCAGACAAGATAGCTACTGTGTTGAAAATAACAGAACACTGGCCTGAGGCTATGTATTTGTTGTTGTTGTTGTTGTTGTTAGTTGCAGTTGAGTTGATTCCAACTTCATGGACTGAACCACCAACCTTTTGTTAAGTAACCTAGTGTTTAACCATCTGCACCACCTGAGACGATTCAGAGACCTCAAAACACATCTCAGGGTAACCTTGACACTGTGGTTTAAAAAAAATTAAATTTGAGAAAGAAAATCACCAATTTTTAAAGTTTCTGTAATCAGGTTTGACAACAAATTTGATACAACCGAAAGTGAACACGTCATAAAAAAGTACTTTGAATGTTGTAGATAAAAATAAAAAGACAGCAAAGTGGGAAGAGAGGCTAAGAGACATGTTGCATAGAATGAGAAAGGCCAATGGACATTTAATGGGTATCCCAGAAGGAAAAGATAGATGACAAGGAAGAGGCCATATCTTAAGAGATGCCTGGGTTGATCATCTTTTTAAAAACGGATGAATGTTTTTGATCCCCAGAATCAAGATGTGCTATAAGTGCCACGCAAGAAAATTTCAAAGAAAAGGTGTATCCTAGTACTGTGGGGTATAAAAATACTTTTCCCCAGCTTTGTCTCCCCCAAAGATATGCCAAACCTTAGAGGCTATTTGCCAGCACATGGTGAGGGGTCAGATGCTTAGAGATATTCTCCCTGAAGGCATTCAGCCATCAGAGTACTGTCTGGTCCACTGTAGGTGGGGCTCACACCCTACTGATAAGGATAGTCATTGTTTCCCTGGAGAGCTTAGAACAGGTCAAACCTGCTGAGTGACATCCAAAGTTAGGATGCCATCCTGAATCTAGGGTCTGCCCATCTTGTCACATGTGTACTGTACTCCCAATCCCTCCCCTTCCTACTGCTTGTATACCTGTAGGTTGTCCCCCTCCCATCACCATATTACCTATAGTACAACCCCTCCCTGTGACACATGTCTTTATCTGTAATTAAGGGGCTTGCATGCCCCCAAAAGATATATAAGCCTTGGTTAGAAAAAAATCACTCTCTCCCCTGTCCCCTGTCCCCCTGTCCTCCTTCCCCACTCTCTCTCCCTGCCATCCCACCTCCCATAGCCTCATGTGGACTACCAAACAGGGCTGAGGTGGGCATGCTACCATGAAATGTGTCTGACTCCAATTAACTCTCTCTCTTATTCTCTACGACTTTACTGTAATCTTTATAGATTATAGCTGTACAATTGCACCTGCCGGGCCTGTGATGATCTGTTAGTGGCTGGCTCCCCTGACATAGTCCAATATTGAAAAGCATAAACCAAAAAAACTCTGAAAAGCAAGCCGTCTATTTAGAAAGAGATCACTTCTGACGTGCAATAAACCACCAGACAACATCACAGAAGCAGCAATGGAAATCAGACTACAGTGAAATGATATATGGAATATGTTGGGGGTGGGGGGTGGGATTGACAACAGTCTAGAATTCTATACCTAGTAATGTCTTTGAAGAATAAGGATTGAATCAAACCACTTTCAGGCTAACGGAATCTGAGAGGCTTTGCCAGTAACAGACCTTCATCATAGGCTAGCCCAAAGACTGTCCTTTGGACAGAAGAAAAGTGATACTAGGTGGAAGGTCAGAGATACAAGGAAAGAAATGAAGGGGGAAAGCAAGAAATAGGTAAGTAAATTAAAATGAGCACTGACTGCATAAAATAATACTAACAGTGTCCAATGGAGTTAAACACACACACACAATTAAAAATGCATTAAGAGTAGTTCCACATAGACCTGTACATAGAATTAAGTGTTTCAGTGTTTTATTTTTAATCACCTGGGCGGTAGATGAAGATATGGATTTAATGCGTTAAGGATTTATGTTATAATTTCTATGGAAATCCTTAAAAGATTAGAAAAGTATAACGCCCCGTTACCATTGGGTAGATTCGGATTCATAGCAACCCTGTGGGCCAGATTAGAACCGTTCCCGAGATGATAAATCTTGATGGAAGCTGATGGTCTCATCTGTCTTCAGCAGAGCAGCCAGTAGGCTTGAGTTCACAACCTTGTAGCTAGCAGCTCAGCACATAACCTGTGACATCACCACGGTCTCTGAGAGAGAGGGTGTAACGCTCTTTCATAAAAAAGCTAGGGGCAAACACAATACATCTGAAAAAGGCATGAAGAAGCTATGACAAGAACAGATGTGTGCATACCCAAGTTCCTCACAATAGCAAAAAGAGGGAAGCCACCTAAGCTGCCATCAACAGATAAATGGATGAACAAATCATGATACATATACACTGCTGTAAGCGGGCGAGACCAACCGCACCGCAGTGTTAATAATTAAAGCCTGTATTAACCAGCTGGACCAAGAGTAGGCTAGCACCTGGAAAGCGCTTGATCCAGAACAAAGAAATTCCTAACTTTTTTATAGTCGAATATAGGGGGCTTGCTCAAGGGGAGGGATATTCTAGCCGTTACATTCTTTTCAGGTTGGCAGGGTAACAGGGTAGGAGGGAACAGCACACCTGCAGGTGCTAATTCAAGGTCTTACATGATAGTGCCCATTTCTTACTAACTGGGCAGGCAGGGTTTGGAGACAGCTGGGAAGAGTCAAGGTCTTGCTGGGAAAGCCGGGAGAGGGGAGGGTGGGAGGCAGTTTGAAACAAGATGGAGTTCCTTGTGTTAAGCTAGGTTCCTACGTACACAATGGACTGCTGTGTGGCACTGAAGAGTAATGATGAATCTATGAAACATCTCACAATACAGATGAACCTTTAGGACGTTATGCTGAGTGAATTAAGTACTACAAAGGGCCAACATTGTGAGACAGCGGTTATAAAAAGTCAAGAAGAAATAAACATTCGTTGGTGGTTATCAGGGATGGGAATGTGAGGGAGGGAAAACTACTAATTATATAGTAAACTCAAACCAACCCTATTGCCAGAAAATTAATCGAGTCAATTAGGACTCAGAGTGACCCGATACAGGTTTTCTAAGACTAATTCTTTTTGCGAGCAGACAACTTCAGTTTTCTCCCAAGGAGAAACTGCAGTTTACTAGCCCAATGTCCAACCCACAGAGCCCCCAGGGCCCACTAACTCGATGAGACATCCATCCATTTGTGTGAAGGGGAAGGCAAGATACACCAGGAGAAAGAGCTGCATAACATGACCAAGGCAAAGGAAGACACTAGGTATAAGGTATGGAAGAGGAGAAAGCAACAATGGTAAATGCTATTACCTATACATTCCGACAACAATAGTAATAACAATAACTTAAGATAGATCTGTAAGCTGAAATGGAGTGAAATGGTGTAGTGGAGTACATCCATGAACACACATAGCCTTGGCCGCACATATTTCTACATGTGTGTTCACATGTGCTATACATATATCAACATATATAGCAAAGGATACAGGGAGCCAAGTTACACAAACTTCTTAGCCATCAGCAAACACCTGGAGGGACTAAATCACTGGGCTTAAGGATCTGTGACCATGATCTTATGAAACATCTCGGTCAATTGCCATAGCATAGTCCATCGAGGCAATCAATATTCTACATCCTACTTTGGCGAGTTGCAACTGAAGTCTTTAAAAGCTGGTGAGCAGCTATCTAAGACAAAACTATTGGCCTCTTCCTTTCCCCAGCAAAGAGGACTGTAGAAAATCAAGGATTCAAAGAAACACTTAATGTAAAGGTCTAACGGACCCCATGAACTACAGCTTTCATGATCTGGGGTCCAGAAGAGCTGGATGATGCCCAGCTACCAGGATTAGCAACTCTGATCAGGATCACAGTAGAAAGTCCTGACAGAGCAGGAGAAAGTGTAGAGCAAAATTCAATTTGTTGAATTCCGACCTGGAACTGAAGCTATGCCTACCGGCTACCGTTCAGTCAAATAAGAGGCCCACAGTGTAAATATGACATCCTAGAGGAGTGTGTTCCTTAGGACAATGATATAATTGGGATATATTTGAATATACACTATACTATATAAAATATAGTATGTAACATCTATTATATATATGTTTTTAGAATATATATATGGGAGTATACTTGAATGGGAAAATAGTTTTCTCTGTAACCTTACACCAAAACTATAATAAAGCCTTTATAAAGGGCATAAGGGGAGTAAAAAAATCAAAAGAACAGAACCAAATTGGTCAATGGCCCAGTTAAACATTGTCAAATGAATTATTAAAGCCCAATATGCTGTTAGCACATACAAATCTAAAAATGATAGCATATTCAATAACAGAAAGGTTGACATTAAACACTAAGCAAATACTTAGGAAATGAAAGCTTGTCTAGGTATATTGATATCAAATTAGACTGAGACAAGAGTATTACTCCTCAAAATCACTCGAATTCAACCTTACAAATCTGGCTAGACCAGAGGATGTACACTGGTACAGATAGGAACTGGAAACACAGGGAATCCAGGACAGATGATCCCTTCAGGGCCAGTGGTGAGGGTGGCAATACCGGAATGATGGAGGGAAGATGGGGTGGAAAGGGGGAACCGATTACAAGGATCTACATATAACTCCCTCCCAGGGGGACGGACAACAGAAAAATAGGTGAAGGGAGACATCAGATAGTGTAACATGACAATAATAATTTAGAAATTATCAAGGGTTCATGAGGGGGGTGCGAGGAGGGAGGGGGGAAATAAGGAGCTGATACCAAGGGCTCAAGCAGAAAGCAAATGTTTTGTGAATGATTTTGGCAACAAATGTACAAATGTGCTTAACACAATGGATGGATGGATGGATTGTGATAAGAGTTGTACGGGCCCCCAATAAAATGATTTTTTTTTAAATGAGCCAGGGAAAGAAAGTACACTGAAAATCAGAAAACATTTTGAACTGTGTTATGGATTGAATTATGTTCCTCCAAAATATAACTTGGTTATGCCAGGTTCTCAGGATTATAGAATTATCCTCTTCCTTGTGATCTGATCTGATTATTCTTTATGTTTTAAATACTAACTCCTATGATGTTAATGAGGCAGGATACAATGGACTGGATTAGGTTGTCCTTTGAGTCATTCCCATCTGAGATACAAAAGGGATTAAACAAGTCAACGGAGATCAGAGGGACTTGACTGTCGAGGAAAGAAGACCCAGAAGCAGAGCATGTCTTTTGGACCCAAGTCCCTGTACTAAGAACCTACAAGCCCAGGGGAAGATGATGCAAAAACACATGCAGATTTTAAAACAAGAGTAAACAAACAGCAGGTGCAGAGACGCTAAAACAAGGACCTTACTCAAAGCTAACAGGACAAAAGTCTTCCTCTAGAGCCAATACTCTGAATTTGGACTCCCATGAGTCGGAATTGACTGATGGCAGTGAGTTAGAGGTCTGGTGAGCCTTCTAAACTGTGAACGAATAAGTGCCTATTTGTCAGATTCATTCACTTGTGGTAGTTGTCCTAATGCTAGATAACGAAGACAAACTAAATAACAAAAATAAAAGATATCAAAGCTTTTAAGATGCAGCTAAAGCATCCTCAAAAATTTATAAGCATAATATAAATGTTAAAATATTGGAAATTAAAGATCTAAGTATATACCACAAAAAGAATCCATTGAATAGTAAAAGATACCCAAACTAAAGATAAAAAGTGAAGCTTTAAAAATTAATTAATTAGGAAACAAACATACAGTATACATTGTGGGATATTTTTCTTTCCTTTTTTTAAAAATCATTTTATTGGGAGAATCATACAACTCTTATCACAATCCATACATCCATCCATTGTGTAAAGCACCTTTGTACATTCATTACAATGTGGGATAGTTCTCAAAGGTGACCACAGGATTTCTCCCCTGTCATGTGTCCTTTTGCAGTGTGGCTTTCTCGTTCTTTCCATCATGAACTGGTCTGTTTTCCTTCCCTTTAAGCCTAGGCTTGTCCTATAACTTGCAGATACCAACAGGAACAATAGAAATAGCATTTGGGCTCAGACATTAAAGACCTTGTAACTTTTATTTTTGCTTTTTCATTATTATGCAAAGGAGCCCCGACCATCCCTACAGAAACTCGGTACGGAGGTAGGACCTCATTCTGTATGCAGAGGCCCACCAAGTCACTCCAGATACCAGTTATATGAATAAGGATCGTTTGTATCCCTGGACCAGAGACAAGATGGCCCTGATGCTGTCTGCCCAAACTGCAGATGCACTGAGTGAGGACTACATAAAAGGGTTGCAGTTATAAGTCAATACGGTTTAGAGTAATTTGCTATGCGGAAATCAGTAACTCTGGAGCAATAAAGCCAAAGAATACAGCTTTGAAAATATTAATACAATTCAACCTCTAGCAGAATGAATCAGAGGAAGAGAAGTTGGAGATAACTCCAATAAAATAAATAAAAATAAAGGGTTCTGGAAATAAAAATAAAGGGTTCTGACCACAGAACCAACAGAAATGGAAGATATAACAAAATCATATACAAATGTGTACCCCAAAATGTGAACATTTACATGGGCGCATTCTTAGAAAAATAAGACTTTTCAAAACTGAATCAAAGGATAGAAAAGATAAGTACTTTGGTAATCATTAAAGAATTCTAATCAATAGTCAAAATCATACACACATGCACACACAAGTCCAAGTCCAGATAGTCTTATTAGAGCGTTTTTCCATATAAAGGAAAAAAATAGTTCTAGACTTATTACAAATTATTTCAGAAAACAGAGAATTAGGCACACTCTAGAAACCACGGGCTTCCAAAGACAAACAAATCTGTCTTGATTGGAGTTCACCAAGGTGCTGCTGAGCAACAAAGGTGGCAAGACTTTGTCTCACGTGCTTTGGACATAGTATGAGGAGAGACCAGTCCCTGGAGAAGGACACCATGCTCGGTAGAGTGGCGGGGCAGGGAAAAAGAGGAAGGTCCTCAGTGAGATGGACGGACACAATGGCTGCAACAGTGGGCTGAGGGTTAGAAGCGATGAGGACAAGGCACAAGGATCTGATGCCTGCTCCTGTCAACATCTCGTGACCACACAGGCTGGTGTGCTTCTTCCATGTGGGCTTTGTTGCTTCCCTGCTAGATGGCTGCTTGCTTAGCTTCAAGCCTTTAAGACTCCAGATGCTATAGCTTTTAATAGCCGGGCACCATTAGCTTACTTCACATTTGTTAATGCACCCATTTTGACTTCAGCGATTGTGTGGCGAAGGTGAGCATCACAGAATGCCAGGTTATTAGAGCAAAGTGTTCTTGCATTGAGAGAGTCACTCAGTAGAGACCTAATGCCTGTCTGTCTGCTACCTTAATGCTTAACACTTAAATGTAGGTACATAGACCTATATCCCTATTGTTATATATTAATATACTTACATATATGTGGGGAACCGACTACAATGACATATAATCCCCCACCACCACCATGTGGTCGGGGGAGAACAACAGTAATGTGGATGGAGGGAGACAGCAGGTGGTGAAAGATATGAAAATAATAACAATTTAGAATTTATTTAGGGGTCCATGAGGGTGGGAGGGTGGGGGGGGGAGGGAAAAACAAGGAGCTGATACCAAGGGCTCAAGTAGAAAGAAAATGCTTTTAAAATGTTGTTGGCAACATATGTACAAATGTGCATGATACAGTAGATGTATGGATTGTTATAAGAGCTGTAAGAGCTCCCAATAAAAGGACTTATTTATTAAAAAGAAGAAGAAGAAGATCACCATTATTACACTCACCACGGCAAGCATTTGAGCCAGAAACCTCAAGGGGTGCTAAAATCACAACAGCAAAGAGAGGAAAAGAAATGAGAGGCATGGGAGTAAGAAAAGGAAGCCACAAAGCAAGAGATGATAGAGTTGGAACCAATTTGATGGCCCCTAACAACAATAATATGATAGAAAATTAGAAAGATGATCCAAATAAATGATTCATTTGTGAGTTTGAAATTTTATACGTGCTCAAACTCTAAATGTACAAAGAAATTTTACTTATATATACCAATGACAAATATTTCCAAGATGAAAATGTTTAAATCCATTTTATTAGAAGTTAAACACCACTTGTTAAATGACGGTGTGTCAAAAAATAATAAACCAAGTTAGACAATGAGAGCATGATAGGTCAGAACTGATGAGATGCAGTGAAGGCAGGGCTCAGAGTGAAATGTGTAGCTGAAAGGACCACATGACAAAAGAAAACTTTCAAATCAGTAACCTATTCTTAGACGTTGAGGAACTAGTGAGGAACAAACAAAATTTAAAGCACTTGGAAGACTGTATAGCAAGATAAATGAGTTAGAAAAAAGAAAAAGCAGTAAGAGAATAACCAGAGAAACCAAAAGTTCGTTATTTGACAAGGTCATTAACACACCTTTTTGTTTTATTTTCTTTGCAGTATTTCAGCCGAAATTTATTATTTTTAATACAATTCTGCCCGTGGCTAGTTAGACCTACACAGCTATTTTTCTGAAGCCTCTGTTATATGTGCGAATATGACCCACAAGGCTAAACTCTATGCTAATTCACTTAAAAATTGTTTTATTGGCATATGTAACAGACCTTACCATGGAACCATTCAACCATATCAAGAAGATTTCTGCACTTATCACCACACTCCATTTCAGGACATTTCCCTGGACTGCTCATTACTGTTAGCTCACCATTTCCCCTATCCTCCTCTGCCATGGCCCTGCCACGCCAATCCAGTTGCTGTCTCTACAGATCTAACCTGTCCTAGATTTTACACGCAGAAAGTCATCCAAAACTTGAACGGGAGGCAAACAAACAGCATCAGTGACTACACAAAACACAGAAAACCTCACTAAGAAAGCAGAATGTGTTCAAAACCCAAACAACTTTAACATGGGGCGAAAGGGAGATCAAAGCTGGAAGTAGCACAAGGATGGAGATCACTGAAACGTCCATTGACAGAAGAACAGATAAACGACCCATGGTACAGATGCGCCCTGTAGAAAACCACAGAACAAGAATCGGATGAGTCTGGGAAGGATCTCATCCCGTGGATGAACCCAGAGGACATTCATTATGCAGAGTGAAATTAGTCAGTCGCAGAAATACCAACATTGTATGGAACCATATTATAAAAAGCAAAAGAAGTATTCGTCGGTTTTCACCCAGATTGAAAGATTCTTTGATGTGTACCAGGGGTGGAGGGGGAAGAGAGAAGAAATCACTGAATGAGCATTTCTGTTGTTAGGTGCCCTCAAGCCAGTTCTGACTGCAGAACAGGTGGAAACACTGCAGGTCCTCACAATGGCGCTCATGTTGGAGCCCCTTGTCACAGCCACTGTGTCGATCCGTTTCATTGACCCCTGAGTTAGTTAATTGTGCCAGCCTGGCCGATAATCACATGTGGGGCTGGTTGAAAGGCGGAGGGATAAATGGGTGGTGAAGCCTCACCTTTCGAGTTCTCGGGTCTCTTGTTTTGTGATGGTTGCATCGGGTGCAGCTGCCTTAGCAGTTCCCTGCTTCAGCTTGCAAGATTGACTT